>NC_141560.1:57144394-57539394 GCF_036417535.1 Chlamydotis macqueenii | reverse complement strand
AAAACCTGGGTTTTATTGCTCTTGCCTGAAAATGGAACAAACTCAATGTCCTTGTGCAGTCTGAGTCTCTCTTGACTGAGACCACCTCATGTGATGCCACCTGCATTATTCTGGGCTTAATTGCAACACTTCTGTTGTTGTTATTTGCACTTATTTGCTCTTGAGTATGTAAAATTTCCCTTGTGTGTTTTCTTTTTTCAGGCTTCTGCAGTGTTCCTGCAGAGACTATTCTACTTAACAGAGACTGCTCTACTGAAAGCTTTCTGAAATAATTCTTGAAATATGATGCATAATCTCCCTGAGATTAAGTCAATGGCAAAATTCAAATGTAAATTTAATTTGGCACCTTCCACTTAACTGATTCCTAGTGCATAAAAAACGTTTTAGTTAAGTACTTAAGATGACATTTAATTGGTCCTGAGCAACATACTACTGTGTGTAAAAATCTCCGTACTCTTTAAAAACTTTGATCACTGTCTTTCAGGCAGGGATAGACTTCTTAGGTACATAAAACTTGAAAGTGGAACTGACCAAAAAAATTTGTTCCAAACTACACAGCTGTCCTTAGTGCTTCTTCATACCTCTTGATAAGTAAAGGGATTCTTAGTTGGAAAGAGTTTTAAAAAACTATCAGGGACAGTTGTTGCTGTTGGTTTTTTTAGCTCTAATTAAATGAGGGCAGGGAAGCACCAGTAAATAAGCAGCTGGAGGAAATAAGGAATTATCCTTGCTTCTGAGGAGACCTTTTTTAAATGTGCAAGAGGGTTAACATGTTCTTTTGCTGCTTTCTGCTTATCCTGCACAGTTATAGCTCAGTAGGCTGAAACTGGAGTATCAAAGAAAGAAGTGGAAAGTTATCCAAAATTGCTCACTTGTTTGAAAGTAATATATACATTATTGTTAGTCATTCCATGGCATTAGATCTTACACCTACATTTCAGTTAAGTGTTTCTCTATGGGCATGTTCTCTCTCTCTTGTTTTTTTTTGGCAGTGGCATTCCCTTCTAAGCATATTTTAGTGCTTAGAATTGATGGCAAGCTATATTTTATCCATGTGATGTTTAATTTAATAAGGCAAAAAGTGATTATTTTAATTAGTGTGTAAGAACTCTGCATGTAATGCACTTTTGATATTCACTTCTAAATGCATGCTTATATATATATGGATTTATAAATACTTGAAGTATATTTATGCTAATTTGATATACTAGCAATGCAAGGTATTATAGATAATTTGCAAGAATGTTGTAGTGTGAATTCACATTTAAGCACTGACTGGTGTTCATTAAATATCTGTGCTTCAGTTGTGTGTTTGGATGGCAGTATTATTTCTTTTAAGGCTTAGTTGTTAAATCCATTGTAAAATACTGCAGAGTTGTATCTCAGCCTTTTAAAGTGATTGCTTGACTCCAATTCACTGTTTAGTATGGAAGCTATAGTCAAAATTTGTCTATTTAAAACAGATGTAGTCATCAGCGGGCCGTCTAAACTGTGCTTCCCAGCTTCTTGTAAGTCAAGCCATCTCCTAAGCAGGTTAGGAAGGTGATTACTATCACTGCTTCCCCACATGTCAAGCATAGCCACGCTGCTGCAGTGACATGGGGCTCGTGCAGTACAAATAGGACTCGTTACTTAGTTAACAGACAAGTTTGCCACCATCCACACTCCTCATTCTATCTCATTAATGCTTTTTATAAATGAGGCTTAAAATAAATATTGCTCTATAGCCAGATAGGAGTAGCCTCACGGTCACAGGCCCTGGTTCTCATGGGGGACTTCAACCACCCTGACATCTGTTGGAGAGACAACACGGCAGGGCACAGGCAGTCCAGGAGGTTCCTGGAATGCGTGGACGACAACTTCCTCCTGCAGGCGATAGAGGAGCCGACAAGGAGGGGTGCCGTGCTCGACCTTGTGCTCACCAACAGGGGGGGACTGGTGGGGGATGTGAAACTAAAGGACAGCCTTGGCTGCAGCGACCATGACATGGTGGAGTTCAAGATCCACGGGGCAGCAAGGAAACTACACGGCAAGCTCTCTGCCCTATACTTCAGGAAGGCAGACTTCAGCCTCTTCAGGGACCTGATGGGCCAAGTGCCATGGGAGGCGGCCCTGGAGGGAAGAGGGGCCCAGGAAAGTTGGTCCATATTCAAGGAGCACCTCCTCCAAGCTCAGCAGAGGTGCATCCCGATGAAAAACAAGTCAGGCAAAAAGGCCAGGAGGCCGGCGTGGATGAGCAAGGAGCTCCTGGACCAACTGAAAGTGAAAAAGGAAGCCTATAGAGGGTGGAAGTGGGGACAGGTAGCCTGGGAGGACTACAAAGAGGCTGCGCGAGTGGCCAGGGATAAGGTAAGGAAGGCCAAAGCCCTGGCAGAACTGAATCTGGCCAGGGATATAAAATGTAACAGGAAGAGCTTTTATAGGTACGTAGGGGACAAAAGAAAGTCCAGGGTAAATGTAGGCCCCCTCCAGAAGGGAACTGGTGTCCTGGTTACCCAGGACATGGAGAAGGCTGAGGTTCTCAGTGACTTTTTTGCCTCATTCTTCACCGACAAGAGTTCCTGTCCCACCGCCCAAGCTGTAGAAGGTGGAAGCAGGGACTGCGAGAATGAAGAACTGCCCATTGTACTGGAAGAGCAGGTTCGGGATCATCTAAGGAACCTGAAGGTGCACAAGTCCATGGATCCTGATGAGATCCATCCGCGGGTCCTGAGGGAACTGGCAGATGAAGTTGCCAAGCCACTGGCCATCGTATTTGAGAAGTCGTGGCGGTCTGGTGAGGTCCCCGATGACTGGAAGAGAGGGAACATAACCCCCATTTTTAAAAAGGGGAACAAGGAAGACCCAGGTAACTACAGGCCGGTCAGCCTCAGCTCTGTGCCTGGCAAGGTCATGGAGCAGATTCTCCTGGAAACCATGCTAAGGCACATGGAGAGCAAGGAGGTGGTTGGTGACAGCCAACATGGCTTCACCAAGGGCAGATCGTGCCTGACCAATTTGGTGGCCTTCTATGACGGGGTGACGGCATCGGTGGACAAGGGACGAGCAACTGACATCATCTACCTGGACTTGTGCAAAGCTTTTGACACTGTCCCGCACGACATCCTTCTCTCTAAACTGCAGAGACATGGGTTTGATGGACGGACCACTCGGTGGATAAGGAGTTGGCTGGATGGCCGCACTCAGAGAGTGGTGGTCAACGGCTCGATGTCCAGGTGGAGACCGGTCACGAGTGGCGTCCCTCAGGGGTCCGTGCTGGGCCCGGCCCTGTTCAACATCTTTGTCGGCGACATGGACAGTGGGATAGAGTGCACCCTCAGCAAGTTTGCCGACGACACCAAGTTGTGTGGTGCCGTCGACATGCTGGAAGGGAGGGATGCCATCCAGAGGGACCTTGACAGGCTGGAGAGGTGGGCCCGTGCCAACCTCATGAAGTTCAACCAGGCCAAGTGCAAGGTCCTGCACCTGGGTCATGGCAATCCCAGGCACAAATACAGGCTGGGCGGGGAATGGATTGAGAGCAGCCCTGAGGAGAAGGACTTGGGAGTGCTGGTGGATGAGAAGCTTAACATGAGCAGGCAATGCGCCCTTGCGGCCCAGAAGGCCAACCGCATCCTGGGCTGCATCAAGAGAAGCGTGGCCAGCAGGTGGAGGGAGGTGATTCTCCCCCTCTACTCTGCCCTGGTGAGACCCCACCTGGAGTACTGTGTCCAGTTCTGGAGCCCCCAGCACAAGAAGGACATGGACCAGTTGGAGAAGGTCCAGAGGAGGGCCACGAAGATGATAAAAGGGCTGGAGCACCTCTCTTATGAGGACAGGCTGAGAGAGTTGGGGCTGCTCAGCCTGCAGAAGAGGAGGCTCCGGGGTGACCTGATAGCGGTCTTCCAGTACCTCAAGGGGGCCTACAAGAAAGATGGGGAAAGGCTGTTTAGTAGGGCCTGTTGCGACAGGACGAGAGGTAATGGTTTTAAAATAGAGGGGGGTAGATTTAGATTAGAAATTAGGAAAAAATTTTTTACGATGCGGGTTATAGAACACTGGAACAGGTTGCCCAGAAAGGTGGTGGATGCCCCATCTCTGGAAACGTTCAAGGCCAGGCTGGATGAGGCTCTGAGCAACCTCATCTAGTCAGGGATGTCCCTGCTCCTTGCAGGGGGGTTGGACTAGATGACCTTTGAAGGTCCCTTCCAACCCTAACCATTCTATGATTCTATGATTCTATGATTCTATGATTCTCTGCCATGTTTGCAAAACCAATTTGCCTTACTATCTTGGATCTTGCCTTGCGTTTACCCTCAGATTGCTGTAATGCAAACAAAAAGCCACCAGTGGCAATATGAAAGTACATGTAGAAGGACAGGCCCATACAGAGTGAGTGGAATTTATGATTTAATTCCTAATGTAAAATATTAAGTTATTTTCTGATTATGTTGATTAGATTAATATGGCCGGTTTGTTCTACTAGACGCCAGCTCAGACACAAGAGATCAAGACATCATAATGCATTTATTAACATAAGCCAACAATAAAGGAGGATAGACCTTATTCCAAATTAATGTTATCAGACACTATCTGTAGTACATGTAAGAGATGCGTCTCCCTTTTCAAACATAGCTAACATTTTCTTCACTTTTTTTTTTTCCACACGGGGAGTTCAGTTCTGATTTTGCTCCAGTTCAACATTTCATATACAGAATCCTTCCAGAGGGCCTACAAAAAAAAATCATGCTGTTAAAAATACTGGCCCCAATCCCAAACTGCAGCCAGCTTGAATTTGATACTAGCTTTATGGCTGCAGCTCGGTTCTGGAGGTTTCTTAGGAGTAAAAGATGATCTGCCTTAATTTAGGAGCATCCAGATTGCAATGGTCTATAGTATAGCAGCACAGAATAACAGCATGCAACCCAGCAGAGTGATGCTGAAAAACTCCAGCTTCATATGTATGGATGCAACCCAAAGAGACTATCCACTTAAACTCGCTGTGGTGGTATTTTCAGCTTCAAGATACCCCATTTACTTTACTTAGTGATAGAGGATGGACATCAGACCCAGATTTGTAACACCTGTAACACCCATTTGCAGGTAGTAACACCTATTTGTATCATGCAGATCATTACATACATAGACACTTTGGGAAAAGCACCGAACTCCTCTAGCCACACATATGTCACCCCACCTCTACTGCCTCTGTTCTCTTGTGATGCCAGCCACTGGGGAAGGGAGCATGCGTGGTTGCAATAACAGGGTCACAGCTGAGAGACTGAAAGATTTTGTGCTTGTAGCCCGCAAAGTCCATGCCCTATGAAAAACTGTCCCTTTTTCTGCCTACTCCCTGTACACAAAGGTGGCAACTCCCCTAATCCTAAAGAAGGACTATATGTTGGATATCTTAACAAAATGACAAATTACCTTACCAAATTAGGAAAAGACTACTGAAATCAGCTGGACATGTTCACATTCTTCTGGTCCATCAGCAAATGACAGAAGTGCAAGAATGGCTATCCTAAAACAAGAAAATAACTGGAGTGAAATGACAGTGGTTGCCACTGCTCTCTTTAACCAGGTGAGAAACTCAGTCTGAAAGCTGTAAAGATGACTACAGAAATGATATCATTCTCTCAATGAGAGCTAGAAAAGCTTCTCTACTCACAGAGAGGTCAAGAAGTGAGAGCCCAGTGGATCATTTGTTGTATTTTTAATGCTTCATGGCTCAGGGTCAGTCAGAAATCCCTATCCTAAGGTCATGGTTAGGGCAGCCTGGAAAACAATCTTGTTTTTTTTTCCTGTTGCTGGCAAGGCCTTGCCGAGGCTCTGCTATTTCTTTCTTTCACAGTAGATTATTACAGCCCACTCCTCCTGCTCATCATGCTATGGTTAAATTCACCCTGGACACTGACATTTAGCTTTTCTAGGATCACAGTGGCCCAAAGGACCTTCCCTGTAGCAGTCCATAGTGTTGCAGCGTGATGCAACAAATATCCAACTAAAGCTAACCCTGGGCAGCATTCAGGGGAGTAAAATTCCTTACTCTCCCTATTCATAGAATCATAGAATCATAGAATGGCTAGGGTTGGAAGGGACCTTCAAAGGTCATCTAGTCCAACCCCCCTGCAAGGAGCAGGGACATCCCTGACTAGGTCAGGTTGCTCAGAGCCTCATCCAGCCTGGCCTTGAACGCTTCCAGAGATGGGGCCTCCACCACCTTTCTGGGCAACCTGTTCCAGTGTTCTATAACCCGCATCGTAAAAAAGGGCGCATTGCCTGCTCATGTTAAGCTTCTCATCCACCAGCACTCCCAAATCCTTCTCCTCAGGGCTGCTCTCAATCCATTCCCCGCCCAGCCTGTATTTGTGCCTGGGATTGCCATGACCCAGGTGCAGGACCTTGCACTTGGCCTGGTTGAACTTCATGAGGTTGGCACGGGCCCACCTCTCCAGCCTGTCAAGGTCCCTCTGGATGGCATCCCTCCCTTCCAGCATGTCGACGGCACCACACAACTTGGTGTCGTCGGCAAACTTGCTGAGGGTGCACTCTATCCCACTGTCCATGTCGCCGACAAAGATGTTGAACAGGGCCGGGCCCAGCACGGACCCCTGAGGGACGCCACTCGTGACCGGTCTCCACCTGGACATCGAGCCGTTGACCACCACTCTCTGAGTGCGGCCATCCAGCCAACTCCTTATCCACCGAGTGGTCCGTCCATCAAACCCATGTCTCTCTAGTTTAGAGAGAAGGATGTTGTGTGGGACAGTGTCAAAAGCTTTGCACAAGTCCAGGTAGATGATGTCAGTTGCTCGTCCCTTGTCCACCGATGCCGTCACCCCGTCATAGAAGGCCACCAAATTGGTCAGGCACGATCTGCCCTTGGTGAAGCCATGTTGGCTGTCACCAACCACCTCCTTGCTCTCCATGTGCCTTAGCATGGTTTCCAGGAGAATCTGCTCCATGACCTTGCCAGGCACAGAGCTGAGGCTGACCGGCCTGTAGTTACCTGGGTCTTCCTTATTCCCCTTTTTAAAAATGGGGGTTATGTTCCCTCTCTTCCAGTCATCGGGGACCTCACCAGACCGCCACGACTTCTCAAATACGATGGCCAGTGGCTTGGCAACTTCATCTGCCAGTTCCCTCAGGACCCGCGGATGGATCTCATCAGGATCCATGGACTTGTGCACCTTCAGGTTCCTTAGATGATCCCGAACCTGCTCCTCCAGTACAATGGGCAGTTCTTCATTCTCGCAGTCCCTGCTTCCACCTTCTACAGCTTGGGCGGTGGGACAGGAACTCTTGTCGGTGAAGAATGAGGCAAAAAAGTCACTGAGAACCTCAGCCTTCTCCATGTCCTGGGTAACCAGGACACCAGTTCCCTTCTGGAGGGGGCCTACATTTACCCTGGACTTTCTTTTGTCCCCTACGTACCTATAAAAGCTCTTCCTGTTACATTTTATATCCCTGGCCAGATTCAGTTCTGCCAGGGCTTTGGCCTTCCTTACCTTATCCCTGGCCACTCGCGCAGCCTCTTTGTAGTCCTCCCAGGCTACCTGTCCCCACTTCCACCCTCTATAGGCTTCCTTTTTCACTTTCAGTTGGTCCAGGAGCTCCTTGCTCATCCACGCCGGCCTCCTGGCCTTTTTGCCTGACTTGTTTTTCATCGGGATGCACCTCTGCTGAGCTTGGAGGAGGTGCTCCTTGAATATGGACCAACTTTCCTGGGCCCCTCTTCCCTCCAGGGCCGCCTCCCATGGCACTTGGCCCATCAGGTCCCTGAAGAGGCTGAAGTCCGCCTTCCTGAAGTCTAGGGCAGAGAGCTTGCCGTGTAGTTTCCTTGCTGCCCCGTGGATCTTGAACTCCACCATGTCATGGTCGCTGCAGCCAAGGCTGTCCTTTAGTTTCACATCCCCGACCAGTCCCTCCCTGTTGGTGAGCACAAGGTCGAGCATGGCACCCCTCCTTGTCGGCTCCTCTATCGCCTGCAGGAGGAAGTTGTCATCCACGCATTCCAGGAACCTCCTGGACTGCCTGTGCCCTGCCGTGTTGTCTCTCCAACAGATATCAGGGTGGTTGAAGTCCCCCATGAGGACCAGAGCCTGTGACCGTGAGGCTGCTCCTATCTGCCTATAGAGCACTTTGTCCGCTCTATCCTCCTGGCCAGGCGGCCTGTAACAGACCCCTACCGTGACGTCCCCTGTCCATCCCCATCCTCTAATCTTGACCCATAAGCTCTCTGTCAGCTCCTCCTCCTCTATCCCCAGGCGGAGCTCCACACACTCCAGCCAGTTGCTGACGTAGAGAGCGACACCCCCTCCTCGTCTCCTCTTCCTGTCTTTTCTAAAAAGCCTATACCCCTCCATGTTGACGCTCCAGTCGTATGTGTCATCCCACCACGTCTCCGTGATGCCAATGAGGTCGTAGCCCTGCTCGTGTGCAAGCATCTCCAGCTCTTCCTGTTTATTCCCCATGCTGCGTGCATTGGTATAGAGACACTTCAGCTGGGCCCCTGACAAAGCCGACTTCCTGGCTGGAGCGACAGGGGTGCTATTGGACCGCAGTTTAGGTTTATTTGCACAGAGAAAGCATGTGGAATCAAATGCCGATATTAATGCATGACATGTGCTCTCTTCTCCAGTTCTGAGTAAAGTAATCCAGTCCTAATTACACACTGCTGTACCATCTACCAGCTAAGGAGAATGGTGTAGCCATTCTTAGTACTGGTATATAGATTTCTTTCTGGATCTGATAGATACATTAGATGCAGGGCAGGCTTTTCATTTTTTGGCTGTCAGTTGCCTTGGGTAGCACAAAGAGAAGGGAGGAGAAAGGTTGCAGCAGGAAAAGATCAAAATCTTCCAAAAAAGACTTTGCTCCTAGAATAAATTTTTTTCCTAGAGAACTTTCCCTGCAGACCTCAATCAATATTATTCTCATCTGAGTGCACATACTATTCATTAAGAAACGTTGGCAAGATGTGCACTATAGTGTATGCCTTCATTAGAGCCTCCACCTGCCTGCTTTCATCAGAAGCTCTTCAGTAACTTTCATCTTCATTAAACTTGTTTCTGTCTTTGGATTGGGAAAGAACTATTGTAATTTCACTGGACTGGTTTATTTATTTTAAAAAAAAAAAGTAAAATTTTCATCTCTTTGTTTTGTGGATGTATTTTGTCCTCTCACACCTTAATGGAAAGAAGATTATCACCATTAGAGTAAAACTGAACTTGATGCTAATTAAATCATATGCAAAACATAGTCCAGTGCAACAGACCCTCACTGTCCGTGTGACATGGGAATAGCCGGAATTCCTCCATTGTGTGTTCAGCAGCCATGCCATGTCCTTTGTGTGCACCTACTGCTATTGTGCCAGCAGCCATTTTCCTACGTAATCAACATTTTTAGATTATATGTTGTTAGAATGATGCTATGAAGACCTAGCAAATGTCACCCATGCCAAGTAGAGTCAGAGGGAGCCACAAAACACAGGGGACACTGACAGCATATTAGGATATTGTCATTACAAAGCAATGTGAGCCTGACATTGCACTTTATCTTTTCAACTCAGTATTTCCATATCTGACTATTTTATGTCAATTCTGCCTGGTCTCTTCAACCGCAAGACAGTGAAGATAGAAAGTATCATATTGAAGAAAGGCAGTGGGACAATATGTTGGACAATATGTTATGGTCTAGCTCCATAACTGGAACCTCCGTGTGCCGCTGTATGAAGAAGAACTGATAGTAACAGATTATAAAGAGCTAGCTCCATGGCTCTGTTCACCCATCTCACATTTGATTAGTCTCTGCTGACATCAGGCTAGGAGCAATAAGCTCTGATCAGAACAGTGGATGTGGCAACAAGCCCAGAGCTCCATGTGTCACTCCAGAACCAGACACTGTCTCAATGGATTCCTCCATAAAAAAACTGAGGCAGATATGTGGATGCCAGATTTGTATTTCAGGTCTATGTACTGCACCCACCAAGGTAAGGAATAAAAGGTAGGACTATCTGCAGGAAAACATTGCAGTAGCAATGAACTTTGAAGTAGAAAAGGATATACAGAAAAGTCAATTATTAGTTCAGGTGAAAGTGAGAGACATGATAGAAACACTGCCACCAGAGTTCACTCATAAGGTTTGAGATGGGTTTTGTTGGATTTTGGGTTGGTCTTTTTTTTTTAAGGATTATTTTCCACTTTCTTTAAAGGACTCTGGACTCTGCACAGATACTGCTGTGTGGCAGAGTCAGAGTCCATGTGTTGACTTGCTCAGAGAGGTTGGGCTAAAGGTGCATTCCTGAACTTTTGCTTGACTTCAGTATGAATTCAAATTTTACATCACTGTTGAGAACTGATTGACCATACAATTGGAAGAACACATCTCACTTGAGCCTGGGGAAGTTTTGAGAAGTAGAAGATGAAAGGAGGCTTCTCCTGGAGAAGATGTATCTCCTCTAAGTACACTTTTCCTGGAGCCCAAGGGAAGCCAGCCTGTTCCAGCTCCTCGTCTGGGCCTCCTCTAAAGCCATTCCTCTGCCTTAGACTTGCCTTAGACTTGCCCTTCTCCCCAGCTGGATCAGTACTGATGAATGTGCAGTGTGTCAAACCCAACCAGATCTTCCCACTCACAAAACCATTCTGATGCCAGTTTCTCCCATAGAAAGAAACTTTATGGACTTCACGGCAGCTGAGCTGTTCGGGGTAGGGGCAGCAGAATCTGCCTGTTAAACTTATTATGAAAAAAAGCATCAGACCAAGAATTTAGGTCTTGCTACTTTTATTTTTGAAAAAAAATATATATATTTTTAACTTTGTGCTATGGAGAGCAGCAGCAAAACTTTGGAATAACTAATTTATCCACTGTAAATTTCTCTAAAAGGTCATTACAGATTGTAAAGCCTAATGGCTTAAAGTGCCAGCCTTATATCACAGCAGTAAAGAACTCCTTCTCTAGAGGTAGTATTTTTGAAGCTTTGCCATTTTTCTTCTATCAAAGGAAATGCTGTATTTTTAACACACTATTTTCTTTTTTAAAAAATAGCCTATATTTAAGAAAATTTTTAACATTCATTTCATGCAAAACATAGTAACAGAATCGAGTGATTTATATACAATATATAGGCAGAGATGTTAAGTGGATTAAGCAGGAATTTAGAAATAATTGAGGTCTGCAGGTCTCAGGTATGTATTTAAGTAGCCTTTTGAACTGCAGCCTATATTCTGTGTGAACATAACTTTTTAGAGCACTTGTGATTCTCCTTTACAGGACTGCTGAATTGCAGTATAAGGTCAGGCCTGTGGTCGCTGTCTTCTAACATTAGCAGGGTAGGTGCAAGTGATTCTGAAATGGGTAATAACATAGAGATCGTTTGTAGCTAATCTAGTATAGAGTTGTGCAAGTTGTCTTGGTTATTTGTGTGAATTCAAGAAATAAAACCCATGTGTCTAAACTGGCAGAGAAAAGTCTCATCTGCTCAGAAATCTGATTTTGGAAATAGCTGCTAAATTTACCATGTGTAGCAGTGGTCTTTGGTATGGCCTGATACTGCCTTCACTGTGAGATTCTGACTGGTACATGACTTAATCACCTCTCTTTTTTGTTTTGATTTTTTTTTCTCCTGTCAGCTAAAAGATAAAATAAAAAAACATATTAACCTTCCTGATGAAGCTTTATAATTCCCAACAGTGAAACATTAACCAACTCCTTAATTAAGAGAGACTGAAAGTAGAAGAATGCTTTTATGTCATTAGCTGGTTTTTGCTTCAGTCATCTGCCTCATTCAAGCATAGGATAATATGAAACCTCACGGGTCTGCTAAAGGCTTGACTTAAGTATATTGCAGACTTCCTTTGCAATTTAATAAGAATGGCACGTTGTTCTTAACAAACTTCATTTTCTTTTGCTTGTGCTCAAGAGTAGCAAAAGAAAAGTAAGAGCAGCTAGTGAGCAAGGATCTCAGGTTAGACCCAGAGGTCAGAGCCCTAGCCTTTACAGCAGCACATGTGTGCCTCTTCTATCCTGCACCAGGAATTAGTATTAGACCAGAAGCTTTCCAAGGCAGGGCACAGCTGTTCTCTTTTATGTGTAGTTTCTGCAGTCTTGAGCATGATGACTTCTCAGTACTGCCTAGACAGGATGTGTGTAAGGTACTGTAATGGCATGAATAACAGTGCATGTTAATGATAAGCGGGCATCTCTGCGATGGAGTTGTCTGGTCCTCCTCTGGCAGTGAGCTACTTTAGCGCTTTGTTCGAGAACAGAGGGTCGGGGAACTGAGGCTTATTCCCAGTTCTGCCACTGATCTGTATAAAGTTTTCCCAGTCACTCGTTATGGCACTTGTTACATATGTAAGCACTGTTTGAAGGAGTGATTTAGCTGTTGCTCTCTAGTGTCAAGGTACTAAAAACTAAGTGTGGTAAAATTCTTTGTATGAGATTTCCAGTCTACTAGGTGAAGGAGGCTCAAAATTTACTGAAACTTGCTCACTTCTCTAAAATTACTCACTGAACAGATATAACTGAAAACCATGCAGAACAATGCTTCACCACACTGTAAAAAAGTCATTTACTAAAATGGGGAACTTTACACTGGGGTTCATTCCTTCTCATCTCATTAAAGTTGCAAACCTAAAAATCCCGAGAACTGTAGGATTGCAGCAGACTGTTCAAACTGCAGGATGCATATTTGGGAATGGACTGTTTTGGGGTTTGTACTTTTTTGCATTATTTTTCTCCTTTGTGTGATGTTCCCTCATGAGCATGTACGTGTGCAAATTTCTCTTTTGCTTTTTCCCTCCGCCTCTTTCTTTTTCATCTCCAGTGACCACCTCTCTCTCAGCTCAAGTGTGAACATCACTTCTTAAGAACAATACCAAAGTCAACATCTGTTTCCTCAGTTTCTTCCTGTCCTACCTTTGGCATTCCAACAGTGACCTTGAGCTTCAGTGCATGCAGACAAACGCCTATTACTTGCTAAGTCTGTGTTTAGATGAAACTGCATCACCCTTGTAGCAAACTCTGCATTAAGGCTCAAGGGTTGCATACTAAGATCCTGAGATTGTGGCTTTGCACCCAAAAGTCTCCTTGGCCATTATGAAAAAAGGACTCAAGGACCAAACGTACACTCAAAAGTGAGTTGATGCCATGATATTCTGCAGGCTCAGTATTTTTTCAAGTGTTGCTGTGTTCTTTCAGGGAAAAAAAAAAGATTCATCAAGTTGATGGACTAAGTTCCTGTGGGTTCAGTATGTGCCATACAGTGGAAATTAAAGACCAGAGAATTATCAGAGTTTGTTATGTTACAAAGGTGAAGGCATTTTTATCCTTGCATGTGTGTACTCACAGAAAAACATACTGCACTAATGAAACACAACTTTATATCCCCAGTCATATTTATGCTTGCAAAGAATGAATGTAACTCAGTAAATTTGTTGCCAGCAAGCTTAGCTACTGGGGTGGGTTTTTTGGTGGAGGAGAGGAGGAGGTGTTTGTGGGGTTTTCCCCTGCCTTGTCTTTAAGTGATGTGTACAAGGTGTGCTTTAAAGTGTGTAGAGCTGCCAAACTGGTGAATTTAATCATGGCTGTCTTGACATGGCTGAATGTGAGGATGGGGAATTGGGGAGGGGATAGGTCCTATGAGATGATGCACAGCGTTTTCTCCTCTGAAATCAAGAAAAAATTGTCTGTCTCCCCTCAAGGGGAAGCAGCCTGAACAAAAGTCCCCCAAAAGGCAACACGGGGGGACCTAAATAAAAGCTAATAGATGAGCTGAGGTAATATTAGTTTCCTGATATATAAAGCCAAATGGATTAATGGATCAGCTCATGCATTGCCTAAGGAAACAAAAAGAAAATCTTCAATAGTTCTCTGCACATTGAGGACACGAACAATAAAGATCTTTAGAAAGTAAAAACCTAATTTGAGGGAATCAATTACTACTACTTTTACCCTTTTTTATTTAAAGGAGGTTCACACAGAAGTAAAATTTGGGTAACACACAAGCCAGAAATCATTGCATCTCAGATACTACAATGATGGTCGATCTCAGTTTGCATCAGTCTTGCCTAGGCTCTTTTTAGCATTCCAGCTTCAGCTAATGGAAATCAAGCCCATTATGGTAAATG
Organism: Chlamydotis macqueenii; assembly: GCF_036417535.1. Classification (NCBI taxonomy): domain Eukaryota; kingdom Metazoa; phylum Chordata; class Aves; order Otidiformes; family Otididae; genus Chlamydotis; species Chlamydotis macqueenii. The sequence goes on along the minus strand of NC_141560.1, from coordinate 57,525,283 downwards.
TTGGAAGCAAGTACATTAATAGTGGGCACTGACATTCATTCAAATGATAAACAATCCAGAAGTGTTCCCAGTACATACTAGATTATGTATAATCTCACCTGCTGCTTCAGAGGGCCACTTCTCTCACAGGTTTTTAAAGTACAGAAGATTGTCTGCCATCGAGTTTTCTGCTTTGGTAAAGAAAACTATCTGCAAAATCCGCTTTGCTCCCCATCAGTCCCATATACTTTTTTTCTTTTTGAATTTGGTTGCCAGCACTTTCACTCTAGAATTGTCACCATCACAATGCCGAGCTGTTCCTTACTTTAAAAAGAAAAAAAAAACCAAAGAGGCGGATGGGGCAAGATTTAGCGAAGGGGAAATGCAAAGGTAGAAAGAAAATTGAGCTTATTTATACAGTAACACGTGCGTTAGAGTAATGCCTCCGTTCCTCAGCTATACGCTCCCCCATTTTCTGTCTCACACACGTATATACACACACACTTTAACTGTGCTTTTGTGTTTTGTCAGAATTAATGAGAAAAGTTCCCTTGCCCTAGGGGTAATTAGTGTCCTTGGAGTTAAATAAGCTAATACTTAGACACGTCTGGCACAGGCAATTATGTTTGTGTATTGAATAATTGATTCAAAGAGGGGGGGAAGGGGCTGCTAATCAGATCTGAGCATAATGAATTGATTTAATTAACAGGGGAATCTGAGGGTCCCTGGGAAATGTGTGCATTCATTCAGCAGCAGGAGAGAGTGCAAAGCACATAAATTGAGCGAGCGAGGCAGACGGCAAGTGCTTTTGCTTTCAGTGATAGGTTCACATCTTTTCTCCCTCCCACCCCCCTTCCTTTGAATATAATTTTAGATTTAGAGTGAAATGAAGAGAAAAGCACTTTAGAAGCCCGGAAAGCTCTTGCAGTAGCAACGGCTAAGGGGGTAGCGGTTGTGAGGTATCACACGCCGATTATATTAAGACAATTTTTGACAGCGCAGGTAGTGAAAGGACGGAGCGGGGGAACCGGCCCCCGATATTGTTCCTCCCTTACCTTTTTTTTCTTTTCCGCCCCCTGCCTTCTTTTTTAATATCTAAACTGGCACCAGGGCTGCAGCGGCGGAGCCGAGGGCGAGGCGGCTGCTGCATCAACCCGGCTGTCTGGCGCCCAGAGCGACCCTAGCCCGCCGCAGCCCCCCTCCAAACTCGCGTCCCGGGGCGGCCGCGCCGCTCCCTCCCGCCTCGCCAGCGCTCCCCTGCCCGGTCCAGCGCCTCGCCTCCTCCGGAGCGGCTGACGGCGGCTGGAGGGGGAGCGCCCCAAGGAGCCGGAGCGGCGGCGGCCGCCCTCAGCGCCCGGGACAATGGTGCTGGACAAGGAAGACGGTAGGTGAGAGCCGCAGCACGGAGCCTCGCCCCCAACTCCGGCCGGGCGCCCCGGCCGCGTTGGGCGGCGGGCGGGGAGAGGAGGAAGGGAGCGGGCGAGGGCCGGGGGAAGCAGAGCGGAGCTGCCCTGAGCCGGGCCGCCGCAGGGCGCTGCCGCCCGGCCGGTCCCGCCTCGCCTCGTCGGCGTCGCGGGTAGCGGAGCCCCCCACCCGCCGCCTGCACAAAGGGCTGCCGGGGCCCGGCGAGCGCGTCCGGGACGGTGGCCCCCTCGCCATCCCCGCGGGCTCCCGCCGCCTCGCCGCGCTTCCAAGGCCGGGCGGCGCTGCGGGGACCGCACTAGGAACGGCGGCTGCGGTGCGGCCGGCCGGGACATGCCTGACGCCTGCAGCCCTGCCACCGGGCCCGGCGGCAGCTCAGGCGGCCTTGGCGGGCGGCACCACCGGGCCAACTTCGGTTGTGTCCGCAGCTGTGGCCCGCCAAGATGACGCCCCGCGCTGCCGGTGCAGCTAGCGCTGCCGTCCGTGATTGCGTAAACTGCCATAAAATGTCTCGCTTTAACTCGAAAAAGTGGATACCAAGATAAAGAGGCAAGTGGGAGATGCTTTCCTTTGTTGTTTACTTTTATTTTTTTTTTAATTCCCCCCCTCCCCCCATTTCTCTACCTTTTTACCTCCGCCCTCCCCTTCCTTTTGATCTGGAGTTTCAGCCTCAGGAAGGTGAGAGTCCGCCTCCCACGACACCGCCGAGTCAGATGGGGCACGAAGAGAAATCACGGGCTGGCTTGTGCCATCCGGCTGTGTGGGAGGGGGCTGGAGCGCTGACCACAGGAAGGTTAAATGCTCGCTGCCCCGGAGAGGTGCGTGGGGAGGGAGCTTGCTGCAAACTCGTCACATGCCTCTGGACTGAGAATCCCTCTCCCGGCGTCTTTTCTTTCTCCAGTTTCTTGAAGTCCTGTGAACTAACCTGGTGTAGTGTTATTAATGGGGTCTGTAATGCTCCAGTCGAAAGCGCCCGTGTTGGAGAAGAGGGAATGAACTTGAATAACTGGTAAGCGAGAGAGAACAGTAGAAAGACTTTTCTCATTCCTTGCCCCCTGTGCACAAAGGTAAAACGGTTAAGTGATGACACAGGAGTTAAGCAAGGGTAATTTTCTTACCGGTGTGTGGAACAAGGTTTGCGTTTCTCTCTGACCTCACTTTCGGGGGTGACCTGTGTCGCGGGAGTCCCCTGAATTTTACTTGACTGCTGGGGGAAAAGGGAGAAAAGGCTTTTAACATTTCCATTAATATCCTTTAATAATAACAATAACTGGGTGATGTCTTAATCCCAGTGACTCACTGTCGGAGGTTTCCTGCCAACCTGTATCCGTTTCCATCTGATTGATGGGCTAGCAGCAGGATGCTGCCTCCGTCACAGAAGCAAGAGGCACAGGTGAGCCAGCACGAGAAACTGAGATCTGAAGAGGGTTTCCTAATAGGACTATTTGGGTTCTTCCAGGTATCTCAGATGCACTCATTAAACACAAGGAGCTTGGGGATGGTGTGATGCTGGTATAAGGAAAAGAAACAAAACCCATTGATTATCCAGACAATTCTCAACAGCCTCCTTCAAGGAAATCTCATGAGCGGCTGTATAAAAGGGAATGATGGTGGCGATGGTAAAGAGGGTTTAGTGCGGGGTTGCATTTAAAAAGGAGTGAAGTAGGAAACAAACCCCTGATGAGAGGGATGTGGAGATCAGAGCAACAAACTGCAGTAATGCCTGGGAATCTCCTGTGCTGTTGATGGAGTAGTTATGCTCGAGGAGAAATTATGCTCGCTTTTAAAAATGCACTGGGGAAACTGCGAACAGGAGGTGAGATTGAGAGGAGAAGCTCTTTTCATGAAGAGGTTATTTTACCTTTGGATGTTTCATTCTGCCTGATTCAAATAGGCTTCACTTGCCTGCTCATCTGTGAATGTTAAAAGGGGATACTGGACCTGCGTAGGTTACAAATGTACTAAAATGGCAGCTTTTGCTAACTAAACCAATCCCTTTTGAAATCAAGCTTGAATGAGCTTGTTAATAAAAATGAGTCTATTTTACTCTCATAAATGTTTTTTGTTCTTTTTTTTTTTTTTCTGTTTCCCAGAGGCTGGTCTGATTTCTACCACCTGAAAATCCTGGTATTGTGGCTAGTATCCAGTTCTCCCCTTGATTTTAAGAGGCTTTGCCATGCAGGGGCTTTTCTTGAGGCTTTTTCTTTTGAGGTCTCTGGCAGCAGTGGGGGGTATTCGTAGTTACTACTGTGTGGAGAAGGCAGGAGTTCAGAAGCATTTGCCCCCCTCAGTAGTCCTGGTGCATCACAAGGAGGACACTTACTGCCTAGTAGGTAGAGGTTGCAGTGTTGCAATGTGCTCCGTGCTTTTGCATCCCCGAAGGCTACTTGACAAGCTGGGCCACGGCCATGCACTCAGAGGCAGCCGCCCGCTCTTCAGCTCCAGGTCGGGGCTGTAACGGTGCCTTAGGGGTGCGTGCTAGCCCTAGTGTGACACCAGTATCACCCGTGAAAAGTGTAATAACTGCTATACAGCTTGGTGAATGAAAAGCTTCCTTGGCAAGCACACGCCGGGGTGCCAAGAGAAGTACTAGAGATGCAATAATACTTTTCTGTGGTCTTTACAGATATCATTGAGGATAAAGGGGCAGACTGAAAAAATAACAGGGATAATAATGTTTTTGACTTGATATGTTGTGGCATCACATCAAGTTATGTCAGGGAGGTAACCTCATTTTGTGTTTGAAGTGACATAATATAACTGGACTGATGCAACATGACTTGATATTAGAAAATACTGTTTTACAGTGGAACTTTGGCAAATATCTTCCTGAAACAAATGTTAGGAGCTGAGAGAAGAGAGATGGAGGTGGGGGAAGAAAAAGGTTGAGAGTGAAAAACTTCAAGGCTTGCATTTTAGTCAGTTCCAGTGTGTAAATCACTGCTGAATTTGCTGTGGGCAAGCCAACTTATGCATGGTGCAGCGCATTTATAAATTTCAAGATAATGAGACTTAAGATATTTCTCAAATACATAAATGTTTTGATTGCAAAGACCAGATTTCTGTTCTTAAAAGTAAACTGACATCAGGTATCATGATTAATTCCAACAGATTGTGTTAATTGTAGTTTACTTTAATTGCTGTACAAATGTGTTGGGGGTTAGAAAACTTTATTGTTGGTGTGTGAAATGAGTAAGCAGATAAAGCCTTTAAAAATATCCATTTGCAAAGGGAGTAATCCAGCCTCTGTGACATGATGAAGCAGTAAAGGAATAAAATGTACACTGATCCAGTACTGCGTATTTTTCTACAAGTATGTTATGTCTGCTAGTTCGCCCTGCCACAGAAGTCAGCTGCGATAGACAATGGCTAACTTCATTTTTATCAAAAACCTGCCTTCCTTGTAATTACCAAATAGTGTAAGTTTAAATGTACCGTTGGAGTAAGTTTGTCCTTTTTGAAGGCGATGGAGTTGAAAAGTATGCAAACAGAAAGATGGAGCATTTTTGGAGTTCACCACTTTCTAATGGAGGCCAATAGTATATTAGAAGCATTAAAATACCTCAAGTGTAGAAAAGCCTGTATTTTTGTTAGTTTTTGCACCAATGCTTTTAACTACTGGACTTTAATCTTTAGGATAACGTCGTCTTCCATTTTAGCTTGTGATACTTCTTAAAATGAAATTATTATTTGTGGTGCTTGCACTCTTATGCTAAAATACATATTCAACACTTGCAAACTAGTATCACTAGGAAACGGGAGTTGTTCGAGGAGCTAGGTGAAACCGATTCAATGCAAAATGATACATTTAACATCAAATATGCTCAAGGACTGTTAGGATTAAGTATTCTGAATGAAGGGGGAAGGAAAAGCCACTTCAGCTGGGGATAAGGAATCTAATTAAAAATCAGTATTAGGAATATATAACTTGAGCCTGCTATAATGATTTTTTAGAGTACTGTTGTATCAGTTGTAAAGGGGAGGAAGAAGTATCATTAAAGCAGGAATGAAATGTTTTCTTGGATTAAAAGACAGAGACAAGTGAAATGGTGCTGTTGATCTTGGTAGCAAAGCATCTGATCCCAAATCCTTACAAGCGCCATGGGAGACAACAGATGACTTGTCTGAATAAGGACTGTGAGCTGCAAGAGGAAGGATAAAAGGCGTGAGCCCCAAACTTGTCACTTTATGTTTGGGCATTGATGGCATCTCTGAAAAGTGGAGCAAACCTGTAAGGGCTTGTACAGCATTTGATTTGTTAAACTCACTTTAATATCAACCTAGTGAAAATGGAGCTGTATTATCTAGCGTATGCCCAGAATCTAATACGTACATGTGAAAACAAACCCCAAATGTTTGTATAGAAAATTAGTGTCAAGTTTTAGGCCATAACAGATGCGTGAAATCTAGCTGCGTGTAGCAGGGCTGGTGTCCCGCAGCCTGGCTTGCCGGCGTCCGCTGCGGAGTTTCGAGTCAGAAGCTACCGGCTGCTTTCAGACAGAATCCCTGCTCTTAAGAGAGCAAACCTGTAAGAGCAGCCCTGCTTTGGACCAACGCCCTGACAGATGCCAAGCGACCCGTGCCGGGTGCGGGTGCGCAGCTCGGTACCACAGCTTTTCCCCGCGGCCCCGTCGGCGCGAGGCCGGGGCGGGCAGGAGGCGGCGGGCGGGCTGCAGGTGGTGCTGCTGAGCTGGGAAGGATGCGGTTCGCCGGGAAAGCCGGGCAGGAGAGCGAGAGAGGTCCCTGGGAAAGATGTGCATTTGTTCCGTAGCAAGCGGGCAGCGCTGGCGAATTGGGAGACAGAGGCGGCGGTAGTCAGGCTTAGGTGTTCTGCCCTCTCTGAATGTAATTTTGGATTTAGATTCAGCTGAAATCCAAAGAGAAAACACTTTATAAGGCTGAAAGCTGTGTAGTTGCAATAGCCGGGGTTATGAGCTATCAAACGCAATTACATTAAAATAGATTACGCTGTGTAAATTGAGCCATTTAGAAGGTGAGAACCAAAGAAACAGCTCTGATCCCCCATCTTTCTAAATTGCAGTTTTAGGTCCTTGCAATTCTGAGGCACAGAAGTAGGTGAGGCTGCTTTTGTATGCGCAAAGTGCTTTATTTCTGAGTGTAATTCTAACTGAGTGTAATCTAGGTTAAAAGCCGGACAACTGGGTAATTAGAGCTCACTTGCTGCTAAAGGACGATCAGCTGTACCGTAGCTCATTTGTGTTCCCAGAGTCTTGTTCTCTCCTCCCCAAAGCGGAGGCTGCTGGAGAAGAAGCATCTGTCCTCAGACTTTTCTTGACCGCGGAGATGATGGTGCTGGACAAGGAGGACGGTAGGTGGGCTGAGACTGTGTGAGCCTGTGCGTGGTGTCTTCTGTGTGCTACTAATGCAGAAATAAATAGTTTGGAAACAGATGTGCGCTGGGCATATCGGAGTGCTCCACTTTCAGCTTTTGATATTTTTATCTTGTGTTGGTAAAAGCACGATTGCTCTTTTTGTTTTGTTTTTGGTTTTGGGTTGTGGTGAGTTGTTGTTTTTTTTTTTTTGTGGGTTTGTTTTTTTTTTTTATTGTCTCTTCTCTGGCATGATCAAACCAGTCGAGGAGGGTTTACCTCAGGCTCTGTTTGCTGAAGGACATAGCAGAAACAGATTTTTTTTTTAATATCTATTTAGATTTTTTTCTTTCTACAGGTTACTGTAATACATCCATTTCAATCTGTTTATTTTAACAACTTTTATTGTATATCTAATGTAGAGATTTTCTTTCAATTCCATTACATATCATTTAGGTCTCTTTAATGTGCGCCTGTAATATATATTTCTCATAGCTATAAACATAATGACAATAAGCTAATAAGCTGCTCTGGCAACAAAAAGCATTGACTTATCCTAACAATTTACTCCCTTCTCTAAATGACAGAAGCGAAAGTTCATTTGGGAGTTATTTTAATGAATGAAACTGAAGGAGAGCTTGACTTATTTTAGGACTCATGTATACTTATTTTTTTAAAGCTGATTAGTCCTTATCATGGATGACTAAGGGGTTCGGATTGATGTAGAGAATAATAGTGTTAGTTAGTAGTTTGAATGACCTGATACCTTGTTTTGCATGTTGCCTAGCAGAGAGTGCAACTTAACTACTCAGTCACCAGTAGTTTCTAGAGTAGTTTCTAGAGTGAATGTGCTAAGACTAATCACAACTTTTTAATGACACTTTTCTAAAGTTGTGGCTTAGATCTTCCCTTATAGCTTGTACACTAAAAGCAAAGATTAACACTGAGCTGGAGCTGAATGTTTCCATAGCCAACCAGATGGACTTCCATCAATGGCGCTGCCTCTTGCCAAAGACCTCCACCTTGCTGGCACTTCGTGTATTGAAAGTGGGACCTACATCTTAACTTCTAACACACACTTGAAGCTATTATCTCATTGTTTAATTTCACCTTTAAGTGGATGAAGTGTGCCAGGTAACGGATCTGTTGTCGCACTCTCTGATCTTTTTTGTTTCTTTTCCAGAAATCTCTTTAAGTGTTAAAAAAAATCATAGGCAGTTGTCATTTGGAAGGAGAAGAAATTAATAAATATTTGCAAGACTGTAGACAGGAAACAGCTTTTCACGGGGAGCCAAAAAGCTTGGAGAAATTGGAAGTTGAGCATTTTGGCAGTAGCATTGATTTTACTTGAATATATGTATTGCTTTTTAAAATATTTATGAGAAAAATAACTTGTTATTCAAAGTCACTTACTTTTCTGTGTCTGACTGGTGCTAATCATGTATTGTGAATAGTACTGGAAGCTGCCCAGTGCTAATAAGTTGGAGCAATATGAGTTTTGTTCCCCGACCCGTATCTGTCTTCTGGTATTTTAAAACTGAATTGATACTGTACTGGAGAATAATTAGGAAAGAAGACTTGACTATTGAAAATAGTGGATGGATGCTCACTTTTAACCAAAGGACTTTTACTGAAATTTCTCTTCTCTTTCCCCTCCTTGCCTCCTGAAAAGGGGTGAGGGGGGAATACTAGCCAGTATTTTACATCTAGCATTTTGAGATCTTTATCGCATTATAAGTTTGATTTCTGAAATTATTCATCTGGTGTATTCATGTGCATAGAATTTCAATCTAGCTTCTGGGATGGGATGTGAAGCACTTGAGACAATGAAAAAATGTGAATGGACTTTTCACAAAGATTTTACACCTTTAAAATATGAGACCAAGCAGAAATGCGTCATTATCAGTGCTCTCTTGTATGCAGATTCAATCAAATTTTGACTAAGAGTTGTGACCAGTGTCGGGTCAATGCCCATGTATAAGTTGTCTTGCCCTTCTGAATTTATTCTATGCTAATTGAGTGGGCTTCCTAAAACTGTGAAATAACCTTATTCAGGGGAAAAAAAAAAAAAAGTAAAATAAATCCTCGGTTTTATTTCTGTTGAGATCTCATGAGTTTCTTTGTTAACACAGTAGAACTTAAAAGAAGGAGATGTGAAGCATCTGTTACACATCTTCTAGATCAGCTCTGCAGTTGACTGGAGTATGGATAAAAAACAGGCTAAGTGGTTGAGTTTTGCTTATGCTGGGAAAACAAATGAAGCTAGGAAGGTTTCAAAGGCTTTGAAGCAGTGTTGCTCTCAGAGGTGTTCAGTTGTTTTCTTTGGCAATATAAGTTGAAGCAAGCTAGTTTACTTTATTAGAGGCATAAGGCTACTCTTGTAAGCTTCCTCTGACTAAGATGAATTTGGCTGACTGACCTTATTTCTTTCTGGACCACACGTGTTGTGTTGGGTTTGGAGTTTTTTTGCTTTTTTCCCTTCTTTAAGATGCATTTCTTTTAAAGGAAAGCAGCATTTTCTGTATTTTGTTAAATCTTCCTTTTTAATTTGTGTTTCCCTATAGAATTATGTTCTGCTGTGATGGAGCAATGCAAATCAAGTAGAATAGCCCAAATTAATTCTTCACATTGGCGGCAGTTGATTGCCTGCATGGTATCAATAATGCATCATGGAGGGATCAAATTTTGTAGTATAATGTGTGAATAATGCTTGACACAAAACAAAAATTCATTCATCATAATAGCAATTAGGAAAAAGCTGCAGCTTATCCCAGCTGAAATCTCTGCTAACAATGAAGCACAGCCTGGTAATCAGCATGTACGGTATGAAATGAACTAATAAAAATCACAGCTCTTTGTTATGTGTATGGAGGGTGAAAGTTTCCTTTTAGCTAACTTGCACTGTGTTAACTAGGCATAGTATCCTTCAACCAAATTATTGAGTGTGTGTGCACTTGTAAAAATGCTGATCAGCTGTATGTTCATCCCAGTGTTTGCATAGACAGTGGCACCCAAAATCATAGATCCTTTGTGTTTTCAAGCAGAACTCTGATTAAATAGATCGCAAGAGCAGATCAACTAAATAATATATTGGCAGACTCTGTTAAACAGATACCCATATACAAACCTTGGGTTATATTTTTTAAAATTTCCATAGTTTCTTTAAAAATGAAAAGAAAAATATGGATTCTTAGTGGTTGTGCACATTGGGACTGGCGAATGGGTCTTAGGTTGAGGGGAGGTATTTAGGGCAATATTGGGTAATTCGAAACTGGATTTGTAACAGAAGTTGGGTTCCCTGTTGTATAAGAGCCCATCTTCCTCTGCACAGAAGGAAAGAAAAGCAGCATTTGGAATTAGAGAAGCAGTGAAATTGATTGTATAATGGCAGTTACACGAATGATGCCACAGCGCCCGAGCCAGGAGAGCAGACCTGTGGGCTGACTTCACAAATGAGTATGCCCGCTGCCATATAGATACCTATAGATAGGTAGACAGATATGGAGAGATACCTACCTCCAGCAAGATAGGTCCTGAGAGTCTACTTCTGTTCATAAAAATAATTAGATGCACAAAAATAAGGCACGTCCAGGTTGTACACAAACCTACTATGAAATAGTGCCATATAGGAAAAAGAGCTGTTTTCTGTGCTGCTGGTATCTTTTGTTTTCTTTTCAACATACCTTTCTCAGATATACCTGTTGAAGAAAGAGAGAGGAGGGGAAATGACAGAGTGGCTTTTTCTTCACATGACATGGAATTGAATTTTTCTGTTTCCTAAAGCTACTTTGTAGCTACCTTGTAGCTTCTCTGTGGTCCATCATTGTCTAACTTCCTGCTTATAAAGAAACACTACACATCCAGACATCAGCTTATTCAAAGAATGTGTAATTCAGGTCAATAAAAACCCTGTATTTACCTATTTAGCTGGGTTGCCTCTTGGTTTATTAAGGGCTTGATCTTGACACACATGGCCTTGATGTAATTTCAGAGGTTTCATGTGGCTTTCCTTGATGATACTGTGTCCTTTTGTGACTCAAATGTACAACAGTGGATTAATATATTTATGAAGTGGAGGAGGAGGTTGTAAAAGCAGGAATCTGAATAAGGCCAGAGCACACTTGGCAGCGGAATAAACTGTGAGATTTGGTTTGGCCAGAAAGAAGGAAAAAAAAAAAAATTAAAAAAATTGGAATATTTCTCCAAAGCTAGTGGTAGTCTTCCTAGAAGTGCCCCCTGTTCCTGAAAGTGGCAAATACAGAGGCATGAGAGTACTGTGAGATAGCAAAGTAATTGCCTAAACCTTTTCAAGAAACAGAAGGTACTGTGGTTGAAGCACAGATAATCTAGATCTCTATTTAATGTAAACTCTTCCTATGGGAAGAAGAGGGGTGAAAGGAGTTAGCGGGCCTAATAGGAGCAAACTACTTTGTATAGGTGTATTTCTGCCAGGTAACAATAGTTCTTGGCATTTGCTCAGACGAGATAGCTGAAGGACCTGAGTAGACATCTGCATAGGGTGTTCTTGTTCTTTGTTCCCAGATGCTGGTGCAATACTTGTCTGGTTGACATAAAAAGCATTAAAACAGTGTAGGAACATTTTTCAGGTTGGCTAATAGGGCAAAAGAAGAAGCTGATTCTTGGAAATTAGTTTGCTCTAATTTTGGTTTAATACAGTAAAAAGGATGCTTGATACTCTGACAGTGGTATATAATTTGTTTTCTTTGGAGTTAGTGTTAAATTTTATTGTCTTTAATAGATACAATGTGACCATGTCAGCCTGTTTGTCATAGCCATTCCAAAAATGCTCTCTTATGGTAGAATCTTTGGAAAAATTCCTTTTAAGAGCAGTGCATTATTAATAAAGTAATCCATTAGGTCTGGTGATAAAGGGTCACAGCAGAGTCTGAAATACATTTCATAAACGGTTAAGAAATTTATCATGGTTGGAGGATTAATTTCTTTCATTTGGAGGCTTTCTTAAGGTTTTCAGGCTTTCTGTTTAGAGATGGTTTTACTCTGCAAATGTGCTTGCTGCTCCCAGTTTTGCTTTGCTGTCATTAGCATGAACTATTACATTTCTGCTAAAGGCAAACTGTTCTTTCAGCATTTATGACTGATTGCATCTGTGAGGAATTTTACTTAAGTAAAGAATATGAAAGTTTATGGCAAATAAGATATTTTACTCAAAATCAATTTAAAATCAGAATAATGATATCAAGCATTAAGTGTTGCGGTGTAAGAATAAAAAAGGCATTGCACATGCTGCTAAATGTAGAACTATAAAATTCTAATGGGTCCATATCTTTTTCAAATTGGACAGAACTGTCATCATTTAGAATACATAGACATTGTTTTAAACTGTATAGAAATCACTGCCCCCTACTTCAATAATGTGCGTAACTGTTGCCAGGGAGTGATGTATTCAGTGAATGTAGCTCCTATTCACTGAAGACTTGGGGGTGGAAGGAAGGGTGATTTTAAAATGAAAATTGTTCATTATTAGATTAACGTAATTAAACTTATAGATGGTCTGAGAACAACTCACTGCAGCTTCTGTTTTTTAATTCTCAGTGTGTAAGTGTGTGTGTGTTTTGTCTGTCCTCCAGCAGAATGACTCCCGAGCCCAAGTTTTTGAGAACTATGTTGGGAACTATCTGTGCAAACAGATGCTCAACTCTCCTTCACAGTGAATGTTCTTGCAAAGTAGTTTCTTCGTACATTGCAAATCGAAGTAGATAATGGATGCTGTTGTCCAAATTTAGAGGGTTTTTTAATTTCAAACACTTCTGAATTCTGTATGCCAATGTTCAGAGTTCCTTGCGTGCTAATCAAACTCTGAAAGAGTGGTTTGGGCAGTGAAAGTAATATTTGCCTTCTTTTTAAACTATTGATTTCAACAGTTCTAGTTTTTCCTAAAGAAAAAGTGGATGATTGTTGCATATTCATGACTGAACTGCAGAGAACTTGGACCAGAATTAAACAATTAACCCTCTCACCAATGTAAACATCCATTTGAGTGGAAGCCAGGGATGTTCCTACTCAGTTTATTACAGATTTGAGATACAGAAATGTATTCCAGAGGACTGTTTCTAATAAATAAAAAGGCATAATGAGAATGTAACTGGGAAGGAAGACAAAAGCAGCCATGCTTTAAATTGTTAATGATAGTGCCAGTGGCTGAAGCTTTACCACAGCTGTTTAAATTGATCAGCTAGTGAAAATGTTTTGTTTTGGCATTTTCCCTGTATGTGCAACTCTTTTGAAGGGATTTCTGGAAGCTTTTCAAAGGGGAATCGTGATCTTCTTTTAAACTAGGCTTAGAATACCAGAGTTTCCAGTATTTTGGAATCCAGTATTTAAGGATGTGGTTCAGTTTTTCTTTTGTAAAGTTTTTGGCAGATGAGTTGTTGCTTCCCCTAAATTTCCTTTACCACTCTTTGTTTTTTGGTGTTGTTTTTTTTTTCTTCTCTCTCCAAAAATATTGCAAATTACTTGCTACCCATAAGAGATGAGGCAACAGCACACTTCCTACCTGTCCTTTTTCCCCCATCTCTTCTATTTTCCTGGCACAGAGCTTGATCAGAAAAGCAGAAAGGTGCTATGTCAGTTTGCTACGCATCTTTTGGTCAAGCATCCAGTGTGAAATTGTTCTGTAAAATGTACTTTTTCAGAGGAAACTTGCTACTAATTTCTTTCCTGGTTGGCTTTACCTTGCAGTTGATGTGAGTTAACCAATACCTCTTTAATGCTTGTGTCACTTCCTTCTGTTCCAGGGAGATGGGTATACATTTCCAACGGACACAGTCCCTCCAAGTTGAGTAGGTAGAGGAAGGTTGTACTTTCTGTATATTGACAAGTGACATGGTAGAGATCTATGGGTGGAGGACCTGCCTGAGACAGTGAGCCTTGTGTTTTGGAGAGCGCTCATGCCTTGGATTCCCATCTGAAAGAGCTCGTGAGTAGACCTTCCTGGGTCCTTGTGTAAAGCTTCTTCCTGGCACTCTTGATGGCAGGTGACTCGTGAATAGGCCATGCCTTAGATAATGTTGAGCAACCAGATTTTTGCCTAATGTACTTGCAGGGAGAGTGGATATTGAATATTATTCAGAATCCATTATATATTTATCTTTATACTCCTTTGTGGAAAATTATTTCTGTAAGTACCCTCTTATGGTTATGAACGCCTGAACCAAGCATCAGTCTCAAACCCTTTGACCTGTCTGCACAGAATGGAGATCTATTTTGAAAAGGACTCCTTTATATCTGTTTTTACTCCATGCCCTCCGTTCATTTGCTTATACATAAAATATATAAAGGGTAAAACTAAAGTAACATAAATTGGTCTGTCTTCCTGAATCCATGTCTCGCTAATGTACCCAGATTAACTCAACTGTAAATTGTCTCCTTTGGATGTTGTGTCTTGCTAAAAGTTTCCTATATGATTCATGATTTGGATTGCTTTTAACAGCTATTGGCTAAGCAATATGGTAAATGTACAAGGTGATGCAATTGGCATTAGAGAGAGGATGCACAGGAGCATGTAATGCAGTCAATACTACATTAACTACTGATGCCCAATTACAGAAACTGGAAGAGTGGCTTTTAGGAGCATTAGGACTTGCAGAAGAGCTGAGATCACCTGCCGCTCCTTGCCTAAAAGCTTCACCCTTTATGCGCTGGGATCAAAGCAAACATTTAGTTGCTTTTTTTTGTCATGTATAACAACGAAGGTATTTTCTCCCCTTTTTTTTTTTTCCAAAAAGTGTCATACTGATGCTTTTAGCACATATAAAATCCTATCTCCATATTTCAAGAATCTCCTTCCATCTCCTGGGGCAAGACTTTATTTAAATAAAAACTCTTTAACCACCCCTGTATTTACTGTTTTGCTGTAGCTTACTACTTTAGCCATTTTTGTCTTTTTAAAGAAATAGTAAGTGCAATTTAGAGTGTCCTATTTCAGTGTGTCAGACAAGGCTCCCCTTCACTTCCTCCAGCTCCTTCCCTTTTCTAATCTGTATATGATTGTTTGTGACCTCAGCTGGCTTGAAGTCTCTAGAAAGAGTGTTTTAAAATACAAGCAGATACCACATAAAACAGGATATTTGAGTTTGTGACCTCTCTGCAGTCCACGTTCAGATTAAGCACGCATTGTTTCCACCATTGCTTTCAAATTCCATTTGCAGTAGACAGCAAAGAGCCGCACTATACTAAAAGACAGTACTGTGTGTGATCGCAGCTTCTAAATCTATTTTAAAAATAATGAGTAATGTCATTGCTCCATGGCAAAACTAGCAACCCACAAAGTTCCTCTGGACTTGGAGTGAGATGGAAAATTAAGCAGCTCTAAGAACACTGAAATATTTTAATATAAAAGACATCTGGCAGGTGGCTTATTGCTCTTGTTGCAATATTTGTCTTTACTTCCAGCTATGATACTTGACATATTGCTGCTGCCTTTAATCTTCAAAGCATTTTGCCAGTATTAAGGAATTTGTGCACCCCAAGTTAGCGTTTCCTGGAACTAAGGCCTGAGCGTCTGGAGAGATGTGCCTGACCCCCGCCCCGAGGCATGGATGGGCTTCTGTGCAAGTTGTCCCAGATCTGTTCAGCGCAGCCCTTCCTGCCCTGCTCAGCAAAAGAGGAGGGTGGGATCTGCAACGCCATCTCTTCTTGTGGCACAGTGCTGGGCCTGGGTCCTGCCTTGCCTGCTCCCCTGTGCTGGGTTTGAAGGTCAGAGCTCTGCAGAAGAAGGAAGTAATAACTTTTGGGTCTCCTGGGAAGGACAGTTGCGCTCCTTGACTGTTGTTGGGGCAGTTGTGTTGATCTCCTCTCAATAGACAGTCCAAGTGATTGCAAACTGTTCACTAGCCTCACTTCCTGCAATGACTGTGAGTGTTGATCGCGTTCCCCTGTGCCATTTCACGCGTGCAACAGAAAAATGAGGTAAGACTGTGTTGTGAAATACCCTGCCAGTCTACAGGCACTTCCTTAGCAACCCTTTTTTGGTGGATGTAACTGCTGTAATTTCTTGGCACACTGGACAGTGGTTCTCCATGCGATTGCTCCAAGGTCCTGTGGAGCTCTGCCCCATATCTAGTGACTGCCCTGTACTCAGCTGGTCCTGAGGTGTTTGCTGTGGCCGGAGGAAGGAGAGACTGGAGGGCCAGGGGCAGAAGAGAAGCACTGTTATTTTTAAGAGGGTTGTTGCTTTCAGTTCCTTATCAATGCTCTTTTGAGTGTCCAGGGGGAGGGAGCAGAAGGGAACCTGCTGATTTTCTCCTTGTGCTAATGTGTTTAAAAGGTGGCACCAATGGTGGAGGCGTGGGGGAACTTGCCTGAGCTCTGCCCTTAGCGCGGCTTCAATGCAGACAAGTACCCTGAGCTTGATGCAGTTTCCGAGCTGTACAAACAATGCTTTAAATGTCTGAAGTACCCAGTAGGGCAAGTCAAAACGTCCTTGAGCAACTTTGCATTTAGACAGTGTTTTCTCTTTTCCTTTGATCAGGAGGGAACAGATGTGTCTCCTCTTTGGTGTGTGTTTGCGCACACCCCCTGATGCACACGCGTTCCCTGTCCTTGTGCAGGGGCTGCGGTGTTTAGGGGAGGCTGTTGTTCCTCTTTGTTCTTTCTTATTACTGTTGGTTTTTTTTTTTCCCCAGGGAATCTAAGTGGGGATTTAGAGACTAAACAAGGTTTTAACTTACTGTTGCTCATTCCTTTATCTCTCTTTAATTTGAATAAAGTTAAAAAAAAATAAGGCTCTCTTTAAAAAAAAAAAGTTTGTGTATGTGTAATCGATTCATTGACTAGTCTTTTTGGGGGTTTTTAAGCATTCAGTCTAAGTGGGCTGCTCAGTGAAATTTGTACATTCATAAAATAGCTGATTGAAAAGCAATATTTCAGATAAATACAAGCTAGCGATCTATCAGCAGTTGTAATAAAAGCTGGGCTTCAGGCTGTGATTTTATTTTGAAATAATAAGAATTGCTTTATTCTTTTTACTTGAGTTACCATGGTAATTCTGTCGTGTAGCAGTGTTATATTGATTTAGAAAGTGGACAGTAATATTTCTTTTGTGTTATTCTGTTTCTAGGGGTTGATTTCTAATTTCCACTTGGAGATTACTTTTATAAATTTCTTAAGTCCTTCCACTTTTTTTCTCTAGCAGTGTAATTTTCCTCTCACACATTGCTATTTTCTGAGCTTATTGGTTTGCTCTTATTTTAAATTAAACTTGCTGGTTTCAAATATTGAAATGACATCTTTGTCTGTGTGTGTACTTTGGTTTAGCAAAATATTACAGTCTGCTGTTTTATGCTTAATAATTTAAGGGAAGCTTTATGTCTGGCATCAGTGATTGCTGGTAACTCATGACTAAACCAACACAGACCTTAAACCTTTGACATTTTAATATTGTGTAATGGTGCTTCCACCCTGCACAGTTTCTTTTTTTTTTTTTTTTTTTTTTTTTTAAATATGCCTTATGTGTGTGTATGTTAAAAAGAATGACAATTAAATTCTTAAGTGATCAGGAGGAGTGTCTGGGTGGAGCTGGCTCTTAGCCACTTTAGATCTCCCTCGCACTTGAGAGAACCACTGGTTTTGTCTGTCATGAAGGTACCCTCCCTACTTACCCATCTTCCTCATGCAGTTAAGAAGCTTCAAGTTTTCTGAAGGCAAAACTTTGACTTTCAGAAATGTATGTACATACCTGATGACTGACAAAAAATAACAAACTGCTTTAGCTCTGTACTAATCCTTTAGCTCATAGCTAAGGATTGTTAGTCCTTAGCTATGGAGCACACTGCTCTTAGATTGCTGCTGCTTTAAGAAATGACAGCCTAAACAGGATGTGACTGTTCCTTGCAGCATCTCTTATTTTGTGAATGAGAAATAATGCTTCTGTTCTGAATCTGGGAGATGGGGGAACCTCAAGCATTGCTGTTTTCAGAAGTGGTAGTTTAGATCCTGAAACCAAAGCCATTAATTCTGCTTTCAAATAGAAGTTATTCAGCTTACCTTTTTAGTATAGAGGGTGGGAAAGCTACTTTGTGAGCACCAAGTACAAATTTTCTGATCTCCTGAAAATGCTACTGAAAGGTTTTGTGGTGCAAGTAACTAATGGGAGGGGGACTTAAGTCTTGTTCTCTTGCCCCATTCCTATGTGAAGCTCACAACAGTAAGAAAAGGAGTCCGGGAGCCCCAGCTGATCTCTGGTGGGATCAGTGGACCAGCTACAAGCAGGAGTTTTACCGTCAGCTGGAAACGACAGAAGAAGAGAGGAAGGGCAGCATGAACATGTAGTAGTTGACCTCAGAAGGCCTGAGGTATGAGGTAGCTGGAAAAAGGCAAATGTGATCCTGAAAAGGATTGAACAACAAACTGCTAATAATGATCACTGTTAATAATGCTGGAGAGAGGCACTGATAGACCTTGTCTATTATGGGTAAACCACGGGTCACTCATTCTCAGGGACAGTTAATCCATGTGGAAATAGGGGCAGAGAAGATGCTCGTGAAGACAGAGTGGTCCATGCTTAAACTTGTCTAGCTTTGCAAAATTAAGGCTGACTGGTCTGCCCTGTCTGAGGACACTGGATGGGGAAACACCAGGGAGGAAGGAAAAAGGCTTTTTACTCCAAAAGATTTGATTGTCATTAGAACAAATAGTTGGAAGTAGCTAAGAACATTTCTAGGCTAGCAACTTGAAAGCTTCTGGACTTCGGAAGAGTTGGTCTCCAGAACAGCCTTCTCCAGAGGATAGTGGAGGCACGAAGGTGAATTGCTTGGGTTAGAGAAAGAAAGAGATGGTATGATAGCCTCTGGCTACAGGAGGTGGGACTCGCTAGCCCTCAGTCGTCAGTCAATGCTGAGGCATTTATGTCCTGGTGTATGAAGCTCTGTCAATGTTTCCATATAAAACCCATATTTTTGTGAACGTTCGTTTATGGTGAAATTCTGCACCTAAGATCCTGCCTGAGGATACCTTTTTCTTTCCTATTAAAATTTTATAAACCCATCACTTGGCTGGGATTCTTAATTCTTTGTGAAAGCGAAGTAGAAGAGGCGTCCTCATGGGGAAGCATGGAGGGTATAGTGTCATTTTCTTCCTCAGTGCTTCCTTAAAAAAAAAAAAAATAATAAAAAGACACAAGCTTACAAGTGAACTCCTAGATGGGAATGGCAAAAGCCATGTCTGCAGGTTCCGAACTTCTTTTCAATGATCTGATTTGATTTGATCCAAGTGTGAAACTCCATAAGCAGCTGCTGTTCCCAGAAGTCTTCCCTAGCTTTTCTGCATCTATGTTGGTGTGCAGGTTGTGCTCTTCAGGTTGAAAGCAGTGATCCACAAACTTTAAAACCTTCAAATACGTCTTGACCTGTGAAGCTGTAATGGCCCTTGTAGCCTTTTTGGCCCATTGGGTGATGTCTGTTACACATTAGTTTGTAATAGCTCCAGAATAAATAACTTGATTTTTTTTTTTTTTTAAAGTCAGTAATTACATCTCTCCGCAATGGAGTGCAATGGTTCTGCATGCTAAAATGCAGTTTTAAAGTAATGCAATGAGAGACTGTTTAATGTCTCTGCCAGTCTCAGTGCTGAGCGCAAGTGTTCTGCTTGCTTTCTCCAGTATTTTCTTTCTCGTTGCTTACTCATATTACAGCATATCCATGCTACTAGAAGTTGACATCTCACCCCAGTTTCTTTGTGATGTGGCAAACAAGTACCTGGTACTATTGATCTCCTCAAAATAGTGCTTTGGTCTTTCTGTATCACACCTGCTTTTCAGGAAGAGCTTCAGCTGATAATTTGCACTCCTCTTAGTGAGGATCTCTGTGCTCCAGAGAGCAATCTTGCCCTGGTAAGAGAAAGAACTAGATGATTTAATAGACTTCTCTTATAAGCATTTCTCTCTGTGTCTGATGTTTCCACGGGATACAGTGCTGCCTGCATCCTAACCTGGGATTTGTGTTTGCTAACCCGTACCTAAAATATATTTTCTTTCCCTACGGTTCATTCAATTATAACTCTGGGATATATCTTCTGGGAGTGAGTAATTGTCTAGGGTCAGAAGTAATCTTTATTTTCACTAGAGAGATGTTTACAAACTGATGCTGTAGTATCTCTTTAAAACCCACTGAGAATCTGATTAAAGGCCTGAGGATCTTCTGCAAAGATTGCCTGCTCCCAGTTGACTTGAAAGGGTCAGCATGCTGTCACAGTTTCGACAACTAAGAATTAACTTAAGGCTGATTCAAATGCTACTCTCTGTGTATAGCATTGATTGGACTGCTTTCAGATGGCAAGAGGTAACTTTATACTGTAGCATGTGTGAACTCCATTTGGTTAAATAGGAAAGCTGAATGAATATGGTTGCTTGTGGCACAGGAGCTCAAAGGTGGAAGTGTTCTACCTCTTCTGCCCTGAATTAAATACTTTGAGGAGGATGGGAGAGAAACATAATTCTCATGGTAGTATACTTGGGTTACTGACTGCTGCAGCTGTTCTTCACCAAGTGCAGCTCCTAAGTTTCACATAATCTTTTCTTCTTCTCTTCCCCTATGCATGGTCCACTCTGTAGGCTTGACCTTAATGAGGTGGGATTGCTTTTAGTGGAAATGGCAGCAGAGTGCTCCTTTGAATGGGGAAAAATACCCAGACCCAAGAAAATTAGTTTGTGGATCATTATTGCTGCCCCTTTTTCAGCAATTGGTAGTAGCACTAAGATTTTTTTTTTTTGCCTGGTTTTATGTGAACATCAGTACTTAAAGGCATCGTGCATTAATGTGGGGAAACAGCTGGTGTTGACATGCACAAAGCTGTGGGATTTGTGGTGCCATGCTTCCAGATGCTAGCTTTAGAGTGGCTTTTAAAAGGCCCTGCTGAATGCAACCACCTGACATAATGATGTGCTCTGTGGGAAGCAATGCCAGGCTGAAAACTGGTGTATTCTAGCAGCGTCAGTGTGTGCACCAAAGCAGGCAGTGCTGCTGTCCTGCTGTAGCTGAGCCCATTATGTGGAAGTTCTGCTGAGCACCTTATGGAAAGAAAATGGGCTGAGCTGAGCTCCTGAGGACCTGCCAGCCTCTCCACCAAGCCAGCAGTTGCCTCCAGCTGATGGAGCAACCAGGGAAGGTGCCCCACCAGCAGTAAACCTTTAGCCAGGATGCAGGGGCCAGTTGGTATAAGTCAGTGAGCATCTTGCTGCTTCAAAGCAAAGGTATGGATTCCTGATTTTTTTGCCTCTTGTAATGTCTGGTAAGCTAAAGGCCTTTCTGGTGATAGAGTCACGCACCTAGGCCCTTCTTGAGGTTTCACAGATTAATCGCTGCTGTCCATGAGTGAACGATCTCAAGGGTTCTGTGTGTCTATGTTAAAGGGTTCAGATTTCACTGGGCAATTTCCTGGGAATTCTTCCTAGTGTTGTTTTGAGTGAGCGTGGCATAGCTGTAGGCCGAGATCTTAGGGTAACCTAAAGCCTTAGTGTGGGTTTGTGTTGTTTTTTTTTGTTTTTTTTGTTTGTTTTTTTTTTTTTGCTTTTTCTTACTTATTTTGTCTTGCAACTGTTGTAATAAGTCCAGGAGGAAGAGATCCTCAAAATGCTGACAGGCTCTGAGTTAGAGCAACTAGAGAGGCCATGCTGCAGTAATATACTGCTCAGCTTCAATTGTGCCCAGCGCGATGTCTGTGTTTCCTGAGAGAAATTACTGTGCAGTGCTCCTGCATGGTGGCTGCACTTGCATCCAGAGTTGCAATTTGCCAGTGGTCACTCTGGGAAGAAAAACATGCTCTAGTGGGATCCTGAGCAAGTTGAAGGTGATAGCAACTGCACCAGCCAAGGTAGAGGAAAGGAGAATGATGCTGATATCTTCTGTAGGTGACCAAGCGTGAAGTCAGAGTTTTCTACCTGCCAGGCTTCAAAAATGACACCAGAGACTGACAGTCTCATCCCTTCTCTCTGCACCTCCCCTCCCAGGCTGGAAGAGCCACTGCCTGGTGGTCACTGTAGTTTAGTTGTGCCATGTTCCACTGTACACAACTGGATCCATTTTCTGTACAGTAAGCAAAGCTCTGATTGTCTCTTGGGACAAATATTTTGACCGTCTTTTACCATTATAAACTCTCTACCAAATTAAACAATTAAACTAAGGAGCTGTGGACATATCACAGTAGCCTCTGTGCTACACTTGATGGATACTTTTTTTTGCTTTTGCTTCTTTTCATCCTGTCTGCTTTCTACTGGGGATGGTTGACTCCTTCCTCATCACTGAGCAAGCTCCATGCCTTGAAATATCAAATGATGGCTTGTTTCCCTTCCCACTCCCATTCCAAGGAACTAAATAAAAATTTGAGTTCCACAAAACCCTGGTTAAATCTTGATCTGTACTTAGTGTTTCTCAATGTGTGTACTGTTCTTATTTTGCTTGTGAGCTTACAGCACTGACTCTCCAAAGAAACACTCCTTGGTGATGCTTAATCAAAGAAAGCAAGTACTTCTTGGTCCTGGCTTAACTTTCCGTTAGATCTACAGAGCAAGTCAGTGGTGAAGATTGTTATGCTCATTCCTGCTACAAGAGAGTCATGTGAGTTGTTACTGTGGTACCAGCTGCGAACAGTGCTACAAGTCTCATTTTGTTTCAATTAAATGAATACTCTTTAAGTGGTATTAACCTAGTTACAATTTTGCTTATCAAAGCAATATCTTTAAAGCAAGCCAGGTAAGTGCATACTGCTGTTTGAAGTTGTATGAGAGTGCAAGAGGAGGAGTTGATTTTGAACTTTCCTCACACCGCATATTATGATCAAGTGCTTGAGGCAACTTTAATATCTGAATGAGTTCATCATAAAAGGAGGAGTGTTGATAGCAGAGCTATGTTTACTCAGCGTTTCCCTGCAAGCTCTCAGAGCACTCCTTCCATGTAAGTGTTTAGCCTTGAGTTTAGCACAGATGTCTACCCAGTGAAGGAAAGTTCTTACACATTCTATGAATGCTGAATGCAGTGTTTCCATGAAATAAATGCTGAAGATGCTTTTTATGTCTGGGAAGAAATCACAGAGAAGTCATGTAGGGGGAAAAAAAACCAACAGGACTTGACCCTGCTTGTTTTTATATTTGTTTCATACTATGCTGTGTAAAACAGTGTATGCATACAGAATAGCAAGAAATAATCTCTAAGTTAGAATGTTTGAATTAAGTATCCAAAGAAAGGTTGAGAAGGTCAATGAAAGCAGAGTAACTTTCCCAAAATAGCAGCATTTTGGTAATCTGTGGTGGGGTGAAATTGTGATCTCCAGATCTTGGACCTGAACATTATATGCTGAATTGCAAAAAAAAAAATTCATGTGATTCCTGCTTCAGTATCATACCCAAGGGCAAATCAGCATGGGTGCTGGTTGTCAGTCTGTTTCCAGTTTAATTTGAGAGTAAGATTTTGTGTTATACTGTGTCAAATGCTAATATGACTAAGGCTTTCTGTATTGCTTATGCAATTTAATATGTTATCCTCACCTTCCCCCTTGCTGGATTTACTTAAAACAAAGTGTTTTTCCTCTAAAATAGAGAGAAACCATTTGGGAACGATGTGTGAACCAAATGGAACACATGCTCTGCTGGAAGACTGACAACAATGTTTTAAAAGTATTAGTAAGGAGATATGCAATAAAGCACGTAAGTATGTTTGGAAATGTTAACGTGAACTGGGTCTTCATGTATGGGAGGAGATCCTGCGTAGTCACCTAGTAGGGGAAGAGGAGGAGAAGGGCACACGTGGGGTTTTTTTTTGTTAATTTCGGGGTAATACTGTCTGTAAGTCAGAAGAAATGATACAGAGGTAAACAGAAGTTGTGTGGAACCTGCCATTTTAAAATGTACACAGAAGAATATTCTGTGTCTGATACCCTGACTGGCTCTGCCTCACCTGAGGTGCTGGGCATGGGGGCTCTGCCTTGCTCTTGCTTGAGAGTGCATGATAAAAAGGCTTGGTTTGGTGTGTGGAAGGGAGAGAGGAAGAGAAGAGACCTTCTCAAATGCTGTGGGAGAGCCCTCGTCTTTGCCCCTGTGCCAGCTGTGGTGCAAGACCACTGTCTGTGTCTCACCTGGCACTGCAGCCATTTGCCATCTCACCTGAGGAGCATGTCCTGCTTTATACCTCCATCTTCCCCTCTTCTTTCAGATGTCTGTGTGGCTCTGTACTCATCCTGCCTCTTCAAAAGATAGACATCTTCATTTCTCCGACCATTTTTGAAACACTAAGATTCCTGAGCCCTTGAATAATTTGACTTGCTCTCTGCTATGCTGCTTTTGCATCATCCCTTTTATATAATCACCGCTACTCGCAGTATTCTGTAATACAGCCTCACTCCTCTCTCTAACAGACTGCTGTGATGTCCGTGACTTACATCCCTGAATTTTCATTGCTGCTACAAAGACTTTTAGGCACTTTAAAAGGGAACAGATGGATTCTTCCCTATTTTGGAAGAGATCGTTTGTGTCTGTCCACTTTCTCAAGTTCATCTATTTTCATTACTTTAACTTAAAATGATTTTTGGAGCCTTCTGAGCACTCAAAATTAAACTGGAGCCTGAATAAGATTTGAACCTTGATATTCCTTATCTAACCTAAAGTAGATGATAGCTTCAAGGGAGGATCTAGGGAATGCTTCATTCTGGTTATAGTTCACAACAGTAGTCAGTCTGTTCTTTCTCACTGTGCTCTTTCAATGTTGCTCCAAGGAAGCTCACAAAGAGCCCTTCTGAGATTGAAGTGGGAACAAAGTGCTAATTGTTAAATATCTTTTTTCCTCAAAAAACCTAAGGAAAATAATCTGAAGGGTGTTAGTTGCATACAGAGTATTTGTCTCCATCCAGCATCAAGTAGTCTGTTTTAGAAACCCTTTATGGTCTGTCCTTGGCAGTTCTCAATAGACTTTTGCACTCAAACAACATGGACTCCTGCAGGTAGCATTTTTGGCAGATGACCTTTTCTCAATATCAGGATGTTCAGAAGTTGGCCTTTCTTATCTTTTTCAGAACGATTAAAAAAGGAGGTGAAGGGCAAATGTACTACTAATAGGGTGAAAATGCACTGAGATCTTAGACCGGAAGAAAATAAAAATACTGGTTTCCGAAGAATTGAGTAATCAGTGCATAGTGTGGTCTAATAGCTGAGCATAGGAACTAGCAGCACTTCTCTCTAGAAACAAATGATGCAAACTTGTAAGAGTGGGTCTTCTGCTGTGGCAGAGGTTAATTATACGAGTGGTTCTGCAACTTGCAGGCTTTTTCTTCTGTGCTCTGCTCATATTTTCCTTTCTGACGTGAACTGCAGTAATACACACAACTTATGTGTCTGTGTCTGATTTTGGTTAATTGTAGTAGTAATTACTAATTTCCAACCCTTGACCCACTTTTTAAATCATATTTTTTTTAAATCATATTTTTTTAAATGATCTTTCTATGCCATTTTAGAATTTGGTATTTCATTTTTAATTTGGATAAATTATGCTAAAGTGTTCTTGACAGAGCTGTACTCTAAGGTCAAAATCTTTATCTGTGCAGTGCCCGTTTACTTTAACCTATTTTAATAATCATAGCTGCTGTCTTTAATGGGTAGCTTTTGTCTGAACTGTGCAAAATCTGTCCTGTTTAGACCAGGCTGCTGATATAGCAGTAAAACCAAGTGCTGCAGGCTGGCCCTGAGACTTCGGGATCCCTGCCCGGGTTGGGCAGGTTCTGAGGCAGGGTTTCCCTCCCTCCCAGCACACCCAACCCTACAGCTCGCCTAACCTCTGCAAAGCACCCAGAGACAGGCCGTGGGCCTGTGGTGCTCAGCGGCCACCCCGGGCTGGATCATCAGTACCCCACCTTCAGTTTAGCTGCGCTTGCACCTCACCCACCTTGTTTGAAAGCCCTTCCCTTCCCTTTTCCCCATAAGTTAACAGGTAAATGCCCGTTGCTGCTGGTGGAGCCCCTCGTTATGCAGATTGTACTGTGAGCTGTGGGAGAGCTGCTTGGGATGGCTTGTAGCAGCAGCAAGGTGGGCACGTCTGGAGCTGCTGCGTCCTCTGAGCTGAGGAGGTGTCGAGGGGAGGTGGCACTTCATCCCACAGAAGAGTGATTGCCGGATGCCGTGGTGAATGGCAAGGGCTCTTTGTCAGCCTTCTTGTGGGAGAGCTCTCAATGTTTTTAGAAAGGACACTTGTTTTATCCCTCTGCTCTCCCCAGACATAAAAATGGATCTGTGTGTGTACAGGTAGAGAGGCAGTTTGCTGTGTTTGTGGCAAACTGTGCTAGATTCTATTCAAACCAGTTTTCTTACGTTTCTATCCTCCTCCTTTTGCTTTCGATGGGGAAAGTTTAACAGGGTGTGACGTTTTCAAACGTGGAAACAGGTATTAAAGAGCAATTAGCTGGCCAGCCTCTCTGGATAAAACAGAGAAAGCTTGCCAAAGATCTTGTCTTTAAACATTTGTACAAATCTCTTGTCAAATATAGAAGTAATTGCCTTTCCCCCCCTTTCTTTTTCCTCTCTCCTCAACCATTTTCAGTCCTGCATCTGGTTTAATATAATGGGTGTTTGCATGAATGGCTTAGTTAGCCAGGGTGGCAATAAAACACTTGAAATTTATGGTGACATTTGGATTTAATTAAAAAGTACACTCTTAGAAGAGTAAAACATAATGTGTGGAGGGAGTCAGGAAGTTTTTTTTCCTTTTCTTCCAAAAAGCTAATCAGAGTTGTATTTTAAATTGTTTATGTGCTGCTAATCATTGTAATAAATCATTTATACTGAGAAAGACACTCTAATGTGCTTGTGTAACTGTTTATGTTCTCAAGTTTCTATCATGAACAAATTGATCTGGAAGTGAATTTATTAACCACTAGAGAAGAAATCATTAGTGCTTTCTCTAAATATTCCCCAGGTACACTTTTATGATAGTAGTTTACTGTTTTAACTAAAAGTAACGTTACAGAGACTTGGTTGTAATTATGATGTAAATTGACTTTCCATCACTTAAAAGGAGGGAAAACTGCCTCTTTGCTAGTAATATATTTATCTGTCAGATATGCTAGAGCGCATCACAGCTTCCAAAGGGTTTCTGCTAAACAATATGTAAACTCATGTTTTCAGATGAACTAGTTGTGAGGACTTCATGGAAGTTTTAAAATAATCCAGTGGAAAGTTTCATCTATTTAATCTACCTGGCCTTTGCTAAAGGATTTTAGGACAAGGTAAGCATAGCCTGTCATGTTAAATCTGTCATCACACTTAATTATACAGCAACTTGGTGCTCTCAGAGTGCTGGAGACCATTCAAAATCTCTTGGAGATAACTGGTGTTGCTAGTTCCTTGTCACCAGTGAAGACACAGATGCAGAGATTTTCATGCAGAAAATCTGTAGCAGAACTGCAATTATAATCTGAGATTTTCTGTTTTGTGGTGCTGTTCTTAATCCAAACTGGGGAGCTGCTCGCATCCCAGTTCTTTCCCAGGTATTTTAAGGTGAGCTTATCTTGAGAGTTTGGAGGTGGTCTCAGTGCCGCATGTAAGGGTATAGGGAACCACAGGCCGTAGGAATTTGCAGCCTGCTGGCTGAGGCTGAGAAACAGCTTTCATATTTGGAGGTGTTGCTAATTAGTTTTCAACACCCATATGCTCCCCATGGTAGTAAACTGCTTTTCCCACCCTGCCTAAGAAACTAAAGCTGACCATCAAAAGCTCCAGTTAACACTGGCAGGTTTTGTGGGTGCTTTTTAGATTTAGCTGCTATTATTTGAGTACTGAATTATTTATTTACAGGTCTAACATCAGGCCACGAGGCAGGAATACCTGCAACGTGTTGATTTATGTAGTTGAATAGATGGTTAGGCATTTTTATTTGAAGACCTCAAAATTGTGAAGTACAGTGTAACTTGATGGGAAGGTTTCATTTTCTATGGGATATTCTTAGTTTAAAAACAAAAAAAAAAACCAAAAAAAAAAACCCCAAACCAAACAAAATACCCAACAACAAACCCACAAAATGAACCAGTGTTCTGATTTCTGGAAAAGCAAACAATCTGCAGCTCTTTCCAGCAGAGAAAGGAGAGCCAATATGAGTAAAATTGTTCATTTTAATACATATATTATTTGGAGGAGGTGACTTAGAGGAGTGGTGGGAGGCTGCACATGGGGTCCGTGACAGCCAGCTGCAGAACACGGTAGCACCAGGAGAGGAGTGGAGATGGGATTCACTTGGGACCAGAAGCAAGAGCTGCTTGTGCCTTCACGCAGGAGCTTTTCAAAATCCCTTGTTGTGGAAGCTGCAAACTGCCATGCTGAACGGCCTCTGAGATTTCAGCTTCTCTCTCCTGCAAACCCTTACTCTGATTGTGTGCATACTCCCACCCTTCCCATTTAAAAATTTGGAGTCCGTCCCCATGTGAGCTGTCTCCAGCGCTTGGTGGAGGTGTATCGACTGCTTAACAATTCATGTCAGCGTTTCTGCAGCTGAGAGTATTTGAAGGATTTGATGGCTGTGTGTGTGCACGTACATAAGACCAACCTCCTGTTGCCTCGGGGAAGTAGCACTGGAATAGCTTTGGGCCTTAAGTATTTTTACTGGTTTTTTTTTTAAATATAGTCCTTAGCTGCTTATGGTTGAATTAATGTTATTTTTTCTCTTTAGCCTTAGGGAGGTTCTGAAGTGAGGAATGCTTGTGTATCGAACCTGGACATTTGCATGCCATGCCACCAGCAACCTCTGGGCACATGTGTATATGTGTGAAGAATTTATTTGGTGCTTCAGTTACACAAATGTCACTGAAGTGACTTTCTATTTCTAGATTTTTCCCCCAAACAAATAGTTTTCTCTCACAAGATCAAGATGTTTATTCTGTCTCCTTTTAGACAGTATTTTTGACATGTTAGTTTAAAATTCAGTAACGTTACACACATTTTGCTTGCAAGGTGTGAATTTTTTGAGACTTTAAGCTATTCATTTTTCCAGAAACCTACTATACAATGTTTGTTCTGCCACATTAGGTTTCCCTAATAATCCATGGGAGGATATGATCAAGATCTATTACTGCCTCTCAATGTGGATGTCACCAAATTCTGTGAAGAAGCTGTAGTGACAATTTGCTTTGCTGTTTGCAGGCACTTAAATCTGTATTTGGAAAGCCTTCCTGTACTAACCAGGCTTCAGAACGGCAAGGAACCAAAAGATGTCTCGTGTCTTCTAGAAAACGTGGATTTTCTTTTGTCCTCTTTAGGTTCTTTTATGGCCATTTTCAGAGTGAAATAAGAAGCCTTCAGTCATTTTGTACTCTGCTGAATCTGACACTTAGGAATGTAAACATGTCTATCAGAATGCCATTAATTGAGAAGAATAAATGTCCCTTTATATGCAAAGTCTTTATATAGAGATTATTCCTGCTGCAATTCCTGAAGGCATTTTTCTTTCAAAGCACAAATATATCAGCACTTAAAGCAGCATTTGATAGCCTCTTGCCGTTCTATGGCCTGAGCCTCTGTATTGTTTTCCTTCTCTCAGCACTTTACAAGGTGTGCTGTATCCAAAGGTGGACCTTCTCTGCAGAACCATCTTGTGAATTAATGGAACTTAAAAATAGCCAGTGGCAGTTTTACAGAAATCCCAGAATTCAGAACTGGCTTGTCCCTTGGCAAACAGAGGGAGAGAGAAAGGGGCCAACGCAGCCATGTGACAAATGTCATTAGTGGAAGAATGTTGGTGCCTCTTTACCTTAGTGGAGCCAATGAGGACAAGCTGTTCTCTGCCACCATTTGCTGTGTAAGAACAGCTTTTGCGTGTAGTCTTCTCATGCAGCTTTGGACTTGTGTGAAAGGGTTAAGCATCTTGAATGATACAAACTGTATCTGCAAGCTACTAAAATACATAGCCTTGGAGAACCAGGTCTGTAGGTTTTTAAGCAGAGCTCTGTTGTAATTTCAGACTTTCTTAATAACCTTGATGCATGGTGGCCTGGTAAGATTTAATACCTCCCATTTAAGTTTAATTTTGTCTCCTTCCTTGTTAAAAATTCCTTGCAACTGGGCAAGAAATTACCCAGGTTGACCCTTCTGCTTGTAATACTTTTAAGATGTTGTCATCTCAAAACAGGGGGACAGTGGCTCTTGTGAGACATGGCAGGAGCTTTTTCTGGGTGTGTGAGAGTGGTTCTGGATTGCATAAAAGCCATGGGAAATTGCCACATCACAGTTTAGAATGAAAATGAGGCAAACCTTGTTCAATGCAAGTAAAAGTCAGTAATTATTTTTATATATTAAGGCTGTGTAAGAGGTGGGGGGCACAGGATTGCTCCAGTTTTATAATGTGGAATGGGAAGAAGTGGTCCCTTGGTTTAACTCTTTGCTCAGAGAATAATGTGCAGGTACCCATGCTGGTTCAGACCTTAACAGGGCAATTATGTAGTGTTGCAGTGTATTGGTTCAAGTAAAGCCACCAAATGGA
Organism: Chlamydotis macqueenii; assembly: GCF_036417535.1. Taxonomy (NCBI): domain Eukaryota; kingdom Metazoa; phylum Chordata; class Aves; order Otidiformes; family Otididae; genus Chlamydotis; species Chlamydotis macqueenii. The sequence goes on along the minus strand of NC_141560.1, from coordinate 57,495,072 downwards.
GCTGTGATGAAGCCACCCATGAACTACATATCAAAGACTGATCGTCCTCTGGTGTATATAATGCAGAGCATCTGTCTTAAATGCTAACTTCCAAAATATTTCTCTGTGTGCTGATAATATGATGCTAACTGTGGGATGCAGCTTTACCATTTTCTGTGCTCAATAATAAAAATACAAGCTCAGCGGTATATTAGTATGATAATACATTAACATAAAGTACACCCTTTTCGTGCAAAAATAGGCATTCCTCCCACCACAACTGAAGAGCAGAGAAGATATTGTCTGTGGAGGTTTGCATATTGTCCCACAAGTGTATTTTGACACTAGAAACTGAATAAATGGGAAACTAGATATGTCTGGGGAGTAACTACTAACCTAAGCGTCAGATTTGATACTGGCAGACTCTGTGGAACCAGTAGCTCAAATCTCTGGAGGGCTGGCAGAGCCCTTGACCTTCGCAGCAATAACTGTTGTTATTGCTGAGGGTTGATCTCAGAGAGAGAGGGATGGGCAAATTTTAAACATGGAAGTAGTGCCTGTTTTGCATAGATACAGGATGTCTCAGAGCACTAATAGATAAGAAGGGTTTCTCCTGATTTTCTTGGCCATTTAAACAGTGCTGTCTGTGTGCTGTCTGTTGGCTTCACTTCTCTCTGGAGATGGCCATGTTTCATTCCTCCAGTTGTCTATGGTTGGAATATGGGTGTCTCTAGGCAAAAGATGAGCTGTGTCAGCACTGGAAGCATATTTTTAAAAATCAATTTTCCTGATTGCTCAGGCTGTAGTTTGTAGTCCTCCATTAAAAAAAAAAAGGTAAATATTTTGGAGGTACCCGATTCATATTGTTGGTGATATCATATAAAAATATAAAAGAGTAACAAGTTTTTTGCTTCCCAGATGTCAGCATGTCAATTGTGAAATCAAGATAAGTGTCCATCACTTGAGGCTGGCCAGTTGTCTTGTTGACAAACTGGAGAGAGCCTATCAAGTGCAATCTCAACCCAGCACCATCTTAGTGGTGGTAGCTACATACAGGGAGAGGTTGAGGGAATTGGGTTTTCCAGCCTGGAGAGGAGAAGGCAACAGGAAGATATTACGGCTGGGGGATTCAGAGATGACTGAGCCAAACTCTTCTCAGAGGGGGCTGGAGCCTGTTACCTGGGAGAGTAATTCATGCCAGGCACTTCCATGGGAAAATAACCCCTGCCTCAGCTGATTGTGGGCAGCGGCATGGTGGGACCAGCAGTGGATGATACAGTGATGGTCGCGCTACGATGCTGGAAGGAGAAACTGGCTCTCAGGTTCCTGGGGCCTGTTGGCTTTCAGTGCAGATCTCCCACTCCTCTTGTGTTGCCTGGTGGACCTCTTTGGAACTGGGGCTGGATTTCAGCTGTGGTGGGTTTGAGAATGAAGTGAAAATAAGGTTGAACCTGCATAAAAAGTGAGAAGTCTCTGGAAAACTCTTCTACTGTTCAGTTCTCCGAAAGCAGAGTGGCAATTGCACACTTGGCAGTTGCTGCTACAGATGACCAAAAATGGGATAGATTTTTTTTTTTTTTTACTTGAACTTTGGGATGCCCAAAATGCAGATATCTATTCTTTTTCACCCAATCCCTGTTTGTAAGCAATTCAGTTAAGGACTCAAGTGGATATTGGCTTTTGCAAATACTCATTCACATACTTCCATTAGGTATTGGATCCAGAACAGATGCTGTTTTTCCTTATCAGATTTTTGGTTCACTGTGAATTGGGGATAAGTACACTAGTGATATATAAAGATAAAGCAAAATAAATTTAAGATTGCTACATGCACATCACCATTTCAAATGCTGTTTGCACTCAGGAAAAAAAAATACCTTCTAGCACTTGAAGGTAACAAATTACTCATCTTACAGTTTGCTGTGGTAGATCACGACTTGCTTTAAAGTAACATTCTTTTTTCCTGCATTTAGATAATGTAGACTCTGAAAAGAGGTACCACATGGAGTGCAGTAGAGTTGAGGTAGACTGAAGAAAAGGATTACATTTGCATGTGGAAGCAATGAATGTAGGCTGTAGATAAACGACATGGGTTTAGAGCAATCATTGCTGCTACAGCTTGATTATTTTTCTCAGGGACAGGCGCTGACTCTCTCCTTCCTTTGAAGAACTACTGTACTCACGTCTGCTCCATAATTTATATAAGGTTTGTGCTGACTTCCCTTCCTTCACTTCCTGTCTGCCTCCTTTTCTCACCCAAAAGTGGGATGCTGTGATCAGGTAACTTCTGAGCCTTCAGCAGTGGCAACAGGCTGCTACGACAGGTTCTGACAAGGGCACCCTGTGGCCTAGGAAAACACCCGTATCGTGCACTTCATGCATATAAAAGCATCTGTTCCAGAGCTTTAAAAATGAGGGTTGCAGAGAGGCTGATGTGGTCTTGGGAGCAATCAGAGCTAGGAACAATATAGGGTTGTTCAGGAGCTCTCCAGGTTAATAAGCAAATGTTTGTAGCTGTTCCCTCGCTGAAAGGTGTGCTGAGAGCGAGCTGGGATTGTTCCTTTGACTTGCACAGCAGAGAAGAGGGGTACATGGCAGGGGTGGATATGTGCACTGGGAAACCAAACTTGCTGCCTGTGTCCCAGCTAGATTTCCAGCTGCATTTGCTTTATGAAAAGGCAAGACAGGGAAAGAAAGAATCTAATATGATTTGAAAGTCATAAGATAGACTTTGTAGCAGCCCTGCCCTTAATTACTTTTATTCTCACAAACTCTGTTTCCAGGTATTTATAGTCTGTGAACTTTTTCTTGAAATATAAAAATACTTGTGGCTATTTTTTTCTTTTGAGGGGGAATAAATTATCTGGTGTCATTTGACTCTGGTGGGTAAGTTTCTTTCTTTGATAAAGAGCAAATTTTCTTTGGATTCAGTTTCTTGAACTCATAGGAAAATTGTATGGTATTGAAATAGTAGGAACTAATCTGAATAGCCAGTGTGAGGTAAAAATGCTCCCCCTGCTCTAATTGGCATAGCCTGGTGAAAGCCAGCTCTCGGGCTGCCTCCCTCACTAACTGCCCAACCTCATGGCAGAGTCACGTAATGCCCCTGTCCCCGGGGAACCATAATAGAGCACTCCCTGAAGTGCTCAAAATCCTGAAGGGAAATTAGGGTCTCTTTTTCTTTTTTTCTTTTTTTTTTCTTTTCTTTTTTTTTCTTTTTTTTTCTTTTCTTTTTTTTTCTTTTTTTTTCTTTTCTTTTTTTTTCTTTTTTTTTCTTTTTTTTCTTTTTCTTTTTTCTTCTTTTTTCTTCTTTTTTCTTCTTTTTTTTTCTTTTTTTTTCTTTTCTTTTTTTTTCTTTTTTTCTTTTTCTTTTTTCTTTTTCTTCTTTTTTTTCTTTTTTTTCTTTTTTTTTCTTTTTTTTTCTTTTTTTTTCTTTTTTTTTCTTTTTTTTTCTTTCTTTTTTTTTCTTTTTTTTTCTTTTTTTTTCTTTTTTTTTCTTTTTCTTTTTTTTTTTCTTTTTTTTTCTTTTTTTTTTCTTTTTTCTTTTTTTTTAATGGGGTTTCTGGAGTGCTTATGTTTATTCAAAGGACTGTGGGCTATTAAATAGAGGATTTTTCTGATTGCCACACTTCCTCCCTCTCCCCTTTTTGAGTGGCTTTTGGACAGTTACAGAACTTTGATTTTAAATTTGTCTAATCTCTTGACATATCTAGGTAGGGAAAACTATTGTAACTGAAAATGGCTCTGGTCTTTTTTTTCCTTTCTTCCATTTTAATAGATATGTTTAGCCTACTTTAAAAGCTTTCTAGAGAACCTTTTATAACTGGCTAATTCAAGCTTGTCAGGTTTTAATTATAATCTCTCTATACACAAGTTAAGATGCTTAATGCTAGTGAAAAGTTCTGAATACAAAGCAAACCTGTGTCAAGTTGTAGAGCACTCTTACCCATCTTAATCGCTTCTGGTCTGAACTTTGACCTTCACTCTCCCATCTGTCTTACACATTCCTTTCTCTCATCATAACCACTTTCTTTCCATGCAGTGCTGAGGAGCTGTCTTAATTCTGCAGGATTTTTAGTCTGGCAAAATCCTGTCATCAGGCTGTGGATGTTCAGCTCCTTTATCCCACAGCAGCATGATGTGCATTCCTGGAGTGCAGCCCTGCTGCCCCAGGTGGCCCAGAGCCTGCCCTGCCAGAACAGAACTGCTTGTGGGAAGATGGGCTACCTCAGCTATGGGCGAAGCGCCTTGGATCCCAAATGTCATGACAACTTCTGGTCTCAGTGAAAATCGCTTCTTAAAAGCATCTGTAGTGGTTTTTGTTTGCAATTTCATGAATGTTTTCTATAGGTAGTTTAGGACTCTTTTTAGGACTGTTGTCTGCCTAATTTTCTAGCTACAATGCAGCCTTTGTGCAAAGGTTATTTACATATTTTTCTTAGATAGGAATGAGTTTCATTCAAGCTTAGAAAATTAGCTTTGAAAATTGTCAGTCAGTGCAGATTCCATCTGGAGAGTGCATTTAAAAGTTTGAATCCAAAATTGATTTGGAAGTACTCTAATCTAAAATAACCCTGATGTTAGCATTGTTGTCTGCAACTCCTGCTAGCCCTGGTGTTCCGGTTCAGTGCATTGGCACACAGTTCCCTGATGCTGTGAAATTGAGACTCATCTGGAGATACAGACTTTTCTAAAAAGTATTGCAGGGCACTTAAGACTCCTTATTTCATTAGTTCAGTGAAGGAATTCTTTTCGGCAGTCAAGAATCTCATGATGAGGTGGACAAAAACTGAGCAAATCAAGGAGGAGAGACTCCTATGGAAATGGAGCGGAGGAAAAGCTGCTCAGTAGGTTTTTATGGCTCAAAAGTGTAGCATTTCTGGAACTGAAGGTTAGTGGTTTAGAACTTATTTTTATTCTGAGGTTTCAGGCAAAGCATTAGTATATACATACCCACGCCAGACGCCAGGAGGAACATTTCAGGAGGCTTTCAGTTCTGCACACTGGGCTAGGTGGTCATATGATTTTTTTCATTGTTTTTAACAAGGTGTAACTGTCGGCATCTTCATGTATGTTGGTGAGAATTAAATGGAGCATAAATAACTGAATTCAAGAGCAGACTTCCACTTTAAGGGGATCAGTTACCGCATAAAGCAGCAGTAATGATCAAGAGGAGCAGGATGCATTGAGGAAAAGAGTAAAGTGTGAGTACTATCCAAAGTGCAGGCAGCAGGTCATAAATTCTTGTAGTGGTGGTCTGAAATTCAAGGAATAGGATTACAGAGCTACTGTAGGTTAATGAAAACAGCTCCATTAGGATCAGCTTGAATTCAACTCAGTGGTCGACCATAAGAAGAATAATGTCTTGTGCAATTCCAACTTCTCATCCATATTCTTAATACTGCAATGGTCCTGAATGCTTAATAGAGTAGAATATGATCTGTTATGGTATATTTCATATTACTTCTAACATGCTTTAATGCAAACTAAATGTCATGCTAACTTGCCCCAAGCCCTTAGTGCTCACTTTATTCTGAAATATATGGTGAATTGCAGCAGAATTCTCAAAACCTTTCTGGGGTGTTTCACAAAAAAGAACAAGGAAAAAAAAATCTTGCATTTTTACTTGAGTCTTTCCTGTTGTTCAGGGTACTAGTACTCAAATCCCGTCTATATGTCACTTCAAAGGAACTCATTATAGAATGAGTATACAACAGCTAATGCAAAGAAACCACTTTTCATTCTTATCAGCGTAATTTCTTCTGAAGAAACGTAGCATTAATGGCCAGCTGTGGCTTGTGAGCCCTGACTTAATCAGTTGTGAATAACAAAAATTAGTTTGAGGCATATAGTTACTAGCCAGTTGCAGCTATAACAAATGTTTAATGAACAGTGTTGCATACATTTCCCTGTGAGTGAAAGGGGTAATGGCCAAGAGCAGGACTTTCTCTGTCCTAACTGTGGTAGTGAAATGGCATAGAGTAAAATCTGTCTGTGGTAGCAAACTGTGGCTAAGTAAGGCTTAAGCTAGACCTCAGTAAACAGAAGAACAGAAGCAATGACAATATTTAGCTTCTGTTTTCCCTGTCTTCTCTTTGTGGCATTAGGAGAACAAAAATTTAGTTGATATTATTTGCAAGGTACAGTAAGTTCTCTCCGATAAACTTCACCCTGCTCTTTTTCTAGCCTTGAAGCATTAAACTGCCTTTGCCAGAGCAGTCGGGTGAGAAGGGTGCTGTCATCTCCGGGGTCTGTGGTGGGATGGGAAGGATCATTCCAATTTTTGCTGGGCTAGACCTTGTATAAACATCTAGGGTCTTTGTTAAACTGCATTCAAGGCCAGGATATCCAAGGACTTTCTGTAGTCTGAGCATCTGCATTACTGAAATCATGGGCTTTTGTCTGGGCATCCTCAGATAGGAGCTGTAACTGAGCAAAATGCACTCGTGTCCTCTTTATGGCTCCTGCTAGAAAAAGCAAGACAGTGTGGGCTTACCAGTTCCTCTCGGCCTCTCCTCTGCCTCCCAGCCACCTCCACGTGGGCAGAGGAGTTTGCAAGGAAACAAGGTAAAACCGTTAGGAGCTGGTAGTAGGCTTTTCAAGGTAATTGCAGGCCCCTGAAGTCTGGCTAGGTGTTCCTGTGTTGGCTGCAGGTGTAGTCCAGATAAATCCAGCAAAGCTGTACTAGATGCAAATAATTTTCGGCCCCTCTTCTGAGACTTGCTTGTGTACAGCTGAAGCTTTGCCAAAGCAACACCATAAATTCCATGACTTTCCTGTCTCCAGCCTTTCAGGAGGTTGTCTAGTGTCATTCAAAACTTCAGGGCTTGCAAAAGGTTAGGGTACTGTTTATATCCAAGATGATATAAATGCTGCTTCCTAAATCAGTAATTATTTATTGATTACTTGCACAGTGATCACCAATGCAAGACTGAGAGTCTCCACACCTGGAGACTTAACACAGAAACATGGAACTGTGACCACCTCAGCCCTTCTCTTATACAACAGAAAAAACATATGACATTGAAATATAGGGGGGGGGTTGGGGGTGGTGGAGACGGGATGCTTTCTTAACCTTGGTTTTTCTTTGCTATTTTCATGAGATAAAATTCTAGTCTGCTTTATTTTTTAAGTCGTCAAACTGATTTTATGTTGTAAAAGATCAGTGTTTTCATGGGTGAGCAGTAATTACTGAGTAATGGCTTAAAACATTTCCTGAAGGAACATAAAGCTGTTTTTAAAAGTCAAGAGTACATTAAAAGGATTACCATGTAGATTTGATTTTTAGATAACACTAAAATGGATCCCAAATGGACTTACGAAAAGGGATGCTATCTCTTTAATGGAGAGTGCATGGTCTGACAGCTCAGCATGCAAATAGTCCTGCAAAGGACTGTGTTTTGTGGTTTTTTTGTGTGTTTTTTCCCTTCAGCAAGAAGGGAAGGAAATAGCTCTTCTTGCCCTTCTCCTTTCAACTTTTAACAGCAGATGGGTTGATCTGGTTTTGCTAGGAAAGGGAGAAGAGGATAGGTTTTGGGGATAACTGCAACTTTCTGAAACGCTAAGGAGGTGTATTTTACCACTTCTGGAAGGTCAACAGCAACTTTATCTCTTACATGTATTGCATTAATAGAGGGACTCTCTCTGCATTCTTTATAGGTGATCTCTACTCATCTCTTGGAAATGAAGAAAACATGAAAATAATTTGTAGTCCTTGTATATTTATTGCACTAATCTTGTACAGAGCATGAGCATCAATGTTTGGCTTTGCAGTAAGTTTGGACAGGGGCAGGAAAGGCTGTTCTTTTCATACTCCAGTAATTTGCAATCACTATAGTGTTTGCTATTTCAGAGTTTCCAGCACAACTTTTTGGTAATTGACGATGTAAAATATGCTTTTGGCTTGAGTAGGATTTCTTCTAGAAACATTAAAAAGAGTATATTCATATTTCATGAAACACAGACCACCAAGATTCCAAAAATTCTTTTGTGATATTGCACAAATTATTATAGGCTCCAAAAGTCTTGAGAAATTTCTATAAGCCTGTGAAAGTTTTAGATTGGATAGTCATCATTGCCTGCATTAAGGCCTGGGACAGATTGCTTCATCAGTGTACACAGAGCAGAACGTCAAATGGCCATTTGGCAGTGGGCACTGAAATTCTATTAAGGTTGCCGAAAGCTTAGGTTGACATTGTATATGTCTGCAAAGAGGCAGAAGAAAAGATTATGATAATGATGATCTGCAATGATATAGTTCTCTTCTCCTTAAAATAGTCGCATATATAGCATACCAAATCTGTCAGGGTGATGTTAATGTTTCACTGCTAAACCTGAGCTCTGCTGTGTCACACTTCTTTGCACATGTCTTGAAACCTCAGTAGTAATATATTAAACAGTGCATTTTAACTGGAAGTTGAGAATTGTGTAGTATTACCCATGTGCCTGCCCCCATCTCTGGAAGTGTTCAAGGCGAGGTTGGATGGGGCTTTGAGCAACCTGGTCTACTTGGATGGTGTCCCTGCCCACGGCAGGGGAGTTGGACTAGATGGTCTTTCAGGTACCTTCCAACCCAAACCATTCTATGATTCTATGAGTTTTTACTTTTTCAACACTTTTTTTGATTTTTAACTTGATATAGCATTTTCCTATCAGATTTTCTTTCCTTTTTGGAAGGGGAAGGCACAAAAACCTCCCTGTATTTAAGATTGGTACATAGCTTGTTCATAAATGAGCTGAAAAGTGAGGGATGAGTTCTTACCTTTGTGATCATTTGACTCAGAGACTCTTCTTCCATTGGTTTACTTTGACACTGAAATCCCCCAAAAGAATTTGGAGCTTAGTGTCTTTTCAGTAGTCACCTGCAAATCAATGGAATATTGAGGAATACAGGAAGAGTTCCAGGGTAGTCATCCTTATAATAATTTTCTCATCTGTGATGTTTTTATAGTGCTGGAAAGGTGATTTGAAGGTAGTCTCTCCATTGCCAGACTTTTTTCTACTGCAGGCATTGAAGGAGGGAACTGGCCGCCTAAAATCAGGACCTTTGCCAGACTGTAGGATGCTAAATTGTGACTAATCAAGAAAACTTGATCAGAATGTTCTCAGACTACATTGAAGGTGGAAAAAATCTGCACATCTTTTTACTGGTCCCAGGGCTTCAAACAGTAAAAATGAATTTTACTGAAAAACTACATGTGCTAAGAATAAGCTTTGGGCATATGTCAGTTATCAAAAATTAGAGCTCAAACAAGCATATTTTATGAACACAGGGAAAATGTTGCTTACCAGAATTTTTTCTAGAAACTGTTCTGCAGCAACCATTATTATGGTTTGTGTTCAGTCCTGCTGCCATGTGTTCCTTTATTAGCTACAGGTTGTCCTCTGGTAAGAGCAACTTCGTAACAGAGAACATCTTAAAGCAAGTACTGGAAGTCTCAAAACTTTGGGAGAAAATTAAAATCTAGATTCTAACCCTAAACCTTATGTCCTGTATTGAAATATCAATCTGTATTGATACAGATTCAGATGATGTGAATTATTATTTTTGATATATTGGTCTATCTGAACAAATGACTTGAAAACAGGGTCTCTGCATGGGAGACTGGGGGGGGTTAAGCCACTCACAAAGCTTTGGGTCACTTTTAGGCAGCTGAAATTGCTAGGGGACACTAGACTCTAAAGTATGTTTCTCTAAAGCTTGTTCTGAACTGTAGGGCCAAAAAAAAAATGCTGTGCTATTGGGAGGAGGACTATAGCATAGTTAAAATAGAAGTACTGATCAAAATGTTTCTCCTAGTAACTGCCTTCTCCAACTACTTTTTTTTTTTTGCCATGCTTGTGAGATTTGTTCAGTAATGATTCAGAAGAAAGAATACCACAAATGAATTGCAAAAGCCACTATAAAGATCACATGCTTTATATTGCAGCATGAAACTGGAAATGAAAGAAGATTGTGGTTACTCATTGAATAATTTTGATGAATGGTCTAAGGCTTGTTCATAAGCATTTAGTTGCAAGACTCGGTGTTCCAAATGTAATGTTTTAATTGGGTATACAGATGACATAATGAGTTTCACCTTGCTGGCCATTATTCTTCAAATGGAATTCTTGGTGAAGATGCCTGGGACGACAGACTCTCAGTTGAATGGAAGTGCATGGTTTAACTTGTTTCGCAGGGTGTCATATTCATAGAAGGTGAGTAATACAATACTAGGAACACAAAGTGAGTTTCTTTTTAAGGGAATGAAATTCACTGCATCTTTTTGGCAATGACTGCCTGCATTTACTTAAATGGGTGATGCAGGGCTCTAATGCTTTTAAATGATATCAGATCCTCTGATAAGAGACATAAGACTGCAGCTTATTTATTGTGATGAGACAGGAGTTAATAAGATTACTCCTACTCTTCAGTTACTTTTTCATCTTTTGCAGCCAAATGCTGGGGTTTTTGTTAGCAGGCAGAAGGAGGTCAGCTCATTTAAAGAGTGTTCATGCTAGAAATATTTTTTTTTTTCTCAAGTGGAACTTTGAAACCTAGACTTAATTGCTGAACTGCCAAAACTCCAGTCTTTAAACCAGAATTGCTTTTAGCACTGAAATGCTGCATCCCTATAATACTTACATAAATAACAAAGCCCAACCCCACCTTAAAAAAAAAATAGAGAAGAAAGTAATGGTGTAACATAAACCTGCAATAATTGTAGTCTTTGGCAGAGGGATTCTTCAGAAATGTGGTAACTATATTGAAAGGCACTGCTAAAGCAAGAATTTGTGGTGGAGAATAAAACCATAATTCCAGTACTGTGTTATGCAAGGTCTCGTATAGGAAGCAGTACTCTGGAGAGGTTGTCACAAACCTTTCAGGGAGCAGATATATTTTGTCTCTGTGCGTGTAGTTAACTGCTTTGTTGTTGAGCAGGGTTTTATGGTAAAAGTAGCTAATCTGAGGAAAAAAAAAAAACACAAAAAACAACAACAACCCACCAAAAAACTTGCAGAGGGAAAGAGTTAAAGCCATCTGCCTGAAAGCATTGTGTAAAACATACACACAGTGTTGGGGAAATAAGCCAATTATGTGTGCTTCACAGGAGGTGGGGGACTGACCTTTGTGTATAATTAGTTCTTTTATTTAAAGCAAAGATTTTGAATAGAATAACTAATTAGCTGTCATAAATGGCAAATTGAAGATTTTGGCCAGATTCCTTGGGGAGTGTGGGAAGACCTTCTTCCTCCCACCCCATACTGTAGGCTCTTGCTCTCCTCATTAGGGTTGTTTTTAGTTCTCCACGGTGGTAATGAGGAGTGCAGTGGCGGCACTTCTCGGAGCCCCGTCTAACAAGGAACTAAACGCAGGTGGAGGAGAACAGCCTTCAGCTCCTGCCGCTTTCACGCAGCACATGCAGGTGTAGTGGAGGGCTTGGGTGGGAGAGGGGGAGGCCGGGGGGGCTGTGGGAAGTCGGAGGGGAGTCTGAAAAGTCCCAGGGAAGTCACCTGTGTTTTATGCTCTGGACTTGACTGTATAAAATACAGGCAAGCTGCAAAGCCTTGAGGCATACATCATTAGCCAGCAGTCCCGCATTACTCTTTCAGACCAATTAACCTTTAGAGGTGCATTAAAGAAATTAGATGGTGAACTTCCATGCTTTCAGAGGGGACCAGTAGCTCTCTTGCAGACCAGAGCACTGTGGAGCCATACGCCATAGCACCATTGCAGATAACTGTTATTTAAAAGGTCTACCATTTATAAAAAGTTCCCAGGCTCTCTTAGCAATGAGACTTTATGAACAGTGCCCTTAGAGGAACTGCAGCTGATTGCCATGTGAATAGAAATATCAGTAAAACGGCTTAGAAAAAATTTAGAGGTGTACTTAGTGGACACTTATGCTACAGAGCCAGATGAATAATTTTACAGAAAGAACCCAACTGAGAAGATACAGGCTGATTAAAGCTAGTTTGTCTGACTGTGAATAAAGGTAAAGTTTAGATGACTCACTACAATAACAGCCTCTTTAGACACTGCCGTAAATTTTGGTATGTCCAGAGGTGGTGTCTATAATTTTTTAATGTGCATTGGAGCTCCGAGCACTCAGAACAGGTTTTGTTTTGTATTTACCAGCAGCAAGTCTATTAAGTTGTAAAGGGCAAAGAAGGGAGTGCAGGTAGCCAAAAATAGAAAGGCATTATCTGCTGTTTCTAAGAAAAGATAGCGATGGATGGCTAGCAACAGGAAGGGAGAGAGCAACTTGATGGTACTTTCAGAATTTGGTAATCAATCAGCATTCCCTTTGTGATCATGTATTTAAGCGAGTGAGTGTCCAGCTGTTAATTTTCCTATCTCTGCAACACTACTTCTCACTTTCTAATCCTCACCCGCAGAGCACACATGGAATCTGTCGAAGGTGAGCCCTTTGTTTCTTGACAGTCCTGGTTAGTCAGTACGTGCCCCTGAACAAATTGAACTCGGTGGTATCTTGGCCTTTTTTTTTGTAAGTACTGGGGGAAAGTCTACATAGAGAAATGAAGCAACATTGCAGTTTTGCAATGGAGAAATTTCCAAAAAGAAAGAGCAGCTCTGCAGGTGGTTTCTACCTGCAAAGCCCAAACTGCTTGGGGTTTGCTGGAAAGGAGGCAGGAGGGAGAAAGTGGGTTTTCTTGTTGGCTGTGTCCTTTCTCTGCAAGCCTGCGACCATGAAAGGGATTAAGCTTCTGAGATGCTGCACTCTTGTTGCTTGGAAATGACATGGCAAGCATGCAAGGAACCCTTGCTGATCAGGCTTGGCAATTTTTGAAATTTTGTTTCATAGAATCATAGAATCATAGAATCATAGAATGGTTAGGGTTGGAAGGGACCTTCAAAGGTCATCTAGTCCAACCCCCCTGCAAGGAGCAGGGACATCCCTGACTAGGTCAGGTTGCTCAGAGCCTCATCCAGCCTGGCCTTGAACGTTTCCAGAGATGGGGCCTCCACCACCTTTCTGGGCAACCTGTTCCAGTGTTCTATAACTCGCATCGTAAAAAATTTTTTCCTAATTTCCAATCTAAATCTACCCCCCTCTATTTTAAAACCATTACCTCTCGTCCTATCGCAACAGGCCATACTAAACAGCCTATCCCCATCTTTCTTGTAGGCCCCCTTGAGGTACTGGAAGACCGCTATCAGGTCTCCCCGGAGCCTCCTCTTCTGCAGGCTGAACAGCCCCAACTCTTTCACCCTGTCCTCATAAGAGAGGTGCTCCAGCCCTTTTATCATCTTTGTGGCCCTCCTCTGGACCTTCTCCAACTGGTCCATGTCCTTCTTGTGCTGGGGGCTCCAGAACTGGACACAGTACTCCAGGTGAGTACTCCAGTTTCATGCCTTGCCTGCTGTGTCAACTCACCAGGTAATTGCAGCTGCAACTTTTCTGTAGTGGTGTGTGTGCTCCATGCAGACTGGTTGGTTGGGATGTTGAAGGGAAGCCTCACAGACCAGAATGTAATTTCAAAACACTGAACCTGACCAGTAGAGGCTGACCTTGCTTGTTATTATCTAAGTGGGAATAGCAGCTTTGAACATCATATGATCTCTGAAATGGCACCTTTTTTCATTAGAAAACTCCCTGCTGAACACTGACCAAATACATAGCTTTTTTTTCCTTGCTTAAGGTACTGTTTAAAAATATATATATCTGTTTCTTTGCTAGTTATTAGAAGAAAATCTAGTGTTACATTCCTCTGATTCACAGAAGCCTCTCCTTAGACAGTAGTGTGCTTGCAATAGCAGGGAACTGAGGCGGTCATGGAGAGTGAGGGCTACCAGGGCCACAAATGGAACAAGAACCGCCACTACAGCCAGCCCATGGCTGTCTGGGCCTGCTTGGCACCGCAGGAGACCCTCCTAACCTGCCCACTTGCCCTTACTGATCAAACTGGCCTCTCCTAATGGTCCAGCCAGGGTTTTGTCCCTGCCCAGCTTCCCTTGCACTTGACCATCCTACTGGTAGAGTGGACCCCTTGCTCTGGGTGAGGGCAGCTGTAACTCTGAAAGGGCTCTGGTTTCAAAAGCACTTGAGGGGCCTGAGAAGTCCTGTCTGGCTGAAGATCTTGTATGTCTGAATCGCAGAGGTAATCTCAAACCCCTCCCATGCAGCAGTTCTCTTGCAAGGGGGTTTAAAGGGCTACTGTCGTCTAGAATCTGCATTTTGCAATCTGCAGCACCTCCAGACGCAGGATCTTCAAGTTACTGAGATGAACCTTGCAAAAGAATTGTATGATGACCACCACCATCCCCCCACCGCCTTGTAAGGAATCCTCTTCTGCCTCTGAGGGTGTGCAGCTTACATTTAGAAAGCCTGTTTAGGGAGTGGGTAATGGCTCACTGGTGTCTAGGGCTCCTATCTTAAAATACAATTCACACATCTAGGCCTTAGTGTTCATAGCTGCAAACTATTTTCTGTCATCACTAGTACTGATCTTACACAGTTTGTAAATTAATGTATGTGCCCTTTTCTGCCTCTTAGTAAGGCAGTCAACTTGTGTGGAGTTGGAGAGAGCATGGGATGAAGGCTTTCAGTTTTCTGAAAAATAAATTACTTGAAAAGTGAAGCTTCTCTTTGCTACTGGAATGTAATCTCCAAAAAAAAAAAAAAAAAGAAACTCTCACCAAAAGCACAGGACTGCTGCAGTCTGACCTCCAGGACGCTCAGTATATTACACTCTGATGCTTCCCTGACTTTTCCCTCTTTCCAAACCTGTGGGTATTTCTCTGTGGCTGTGTACATAGAATTTATATGAGGAGCATTGTGGGTTGCACATGTGGCAGTCAAACACAGATTTAAGTTTTCACTTAATCATTGCATATTTGTCACTGGCATCAAAAGTTTGCTTGCATTGACTTTGCCAAGCGGGTTTCGAGTGTGCCGCAGGAAAGAGCAGGAGGGCTCTTTAAGCCTTAAGTGTTTTTGAATGTTACTTGACCTGTCTCCACGCTGCTGAGACCACTTTGATAACAAATGGATCAATACCTGGCTGTTTGTGTAGAGGTGTCTTAAGTGCTATTGTCGTCTGCCTGCAGCTCTGACAAAACAATTATTACTGTACGAGTGGTGGGTTTTACACGTGCTGAGCATTAGCCACTGTCAGGTCACCCTGGCTTTTAAGGAAAGCAGCAAATGTCATTTACTACAGTGGCACTGACTCGGTCCTCTCTGATTAAGGGACTGTTAATAATTCCATTATCAAGTGGCTACTTTCTGGGACATTCAGCACTTTATACAGAAATGGTTCTTAACTTTGTGGAAGAATATATAACCAGTGGCACCTGCTACTGTAGCCAGAGTGTCCCCTCTCATTTTCTCTATGTTGTTTAAGCCCACGGCATGCTCATTACAGGCTCAGCATTGTCATTTTTAGTGACTGACACTAGTAAAAATAAAAAATCAGTAACAAAGTAAAATCAAGGCTCTAGAGAAAATGGGATTCTGGCATCTCAGTGAGTTTGTTTCTTCTTTCTTCATCTCCTGTCACCTTCCTCCCCCACAGTACAATCCTTGTTTGTTTTTCCATCTTGCCTATTGATTCCATAAAATCCCCCTCCGCCTCCCTCTTAAACTGAGAAGGGCAGCAGGTCTCACACCTGTGTCAGTGCTCACCATGGGAGGCACAAGCTGCTTGGAGGAGAGGAAAAAGCTGGAGACAGCAGTGTGAGGAAGGTGGCCTCAGCAAGTCTCCACCAGCCCAGTGACTTGAGCGTCCTGTCACCAGTTCATACCCAGCTAGCTCATGCTTGCTTTGTAGTCCCAGCAGGGGTCTCCAGGGATGAAATACTCCTGGGTTTTTTATTACCTTCTCCAGTGGTACAAGAGGAGAAGGAAAGCTCTGATTTGCTTAAGGAGCCTGGCCTCACTAGTGGTAGAGGGACTGGTTGGGTTATTCTCAGTAGTCCTTGAGGGCTTTTGAATAACATTTATTTTAGAGCAGCCTCTAGGCTGCTTTAGCTTTCACTGAGGCCTCTCTGATGAATGGGGTTCATGAAAGAGGAAAAGCAGCGGCGTACCGCATCTTTTTATACCCACTCGTCTCCTTCCCCCATCAAGCTTGATCTAGCCAAGATGTTGGACTGGAGGTACATACAGTGGTGGCTCTTCTGATCTTTGTAATTGCCTGTTGGCAGGTAATTAACAACACAAGGGTACCAGTAACAAGGGAAAAAGCAAATGTTGACTTTACAGCCAGTTTATTCTGCTGCAAGATGTTAATTAAAAAAGTCTTGTGCTTTGTATCAGCCCTACCCTTACGAAAAAGGGGCTACATTCCTACAAGTGTCACACTCCCACTTACTCTGTGACAGCAAATGAAGTTTAAGTTCCTTTGGCCGTCAGCTTCTTGCAATGTGAGCTCCTTGTAATGAAACCAGCAGCAGCATTTGGTCTCAATTCTACCTGTAGCTCAGTGCTACTTCGAACGCAGGAAACCTGTTCAAGCTGTTTGAATAACTTCTAAACAAAATGCTTTGTTTGCGTTGCAGGTGTGCCAATGTTATCTGTACAACCCAAAGGGAAGCAGAAGGGCTGTGCTGGCTGCAACCGGAAAATCAAGGACCGGTACCTGCTGAAGGCTCTGGATAAGTATTGGCATGAAGACTGTCTAAAGTGTGCCTGCTGTGACTGTCGTCTTGGAGAGGTTGGATCAACTCTTTACACAAAAGCAAATCTCATTCTTTGCCGCAGAGATTACTTGAGGTAAACAGAGGAACATACTGTGGGCTCTTCCCAAAGCCACTCAGTGTGCTGTCAGCTGTTTGTCTTTCTGTACCGCTACTATGAACACATGTACTTGTGCATGGTCAGCCCTGCCTAGAAGAGGCTGGAGTTTCTTCCTCTGTCTAAGCATGGCTTTTTATTTGCACTTAATGTATTTTGTAGTCAGAGAGGTGAGATCCTATTTTTAGATCAAGGTAGAAGGAGGGGGGCATTTATTATTATTATTATTATTATTATTATTATTATTATTCTTTATTATGATGAACCAACAAGAACAGTGTTCGCTGAGAAAATTAGGAAAAGACTGTTAATTCTTTTTGCATATCTTTGATGTTATACTCCTGCATGTTGACTGAGATCTGACCAAACCTTTACCTTAACTTTTTCAGTGGTAGCTTTTAGATAGGCTTCTAGTGCTTATACTGAGTAAGGTTCCGCCCACTCTTCCGTAAGTAAAGAGAGCAAAATTACAGATCAACTTCAAAAAATTTTACTCCATGAGGAAGTCTGCAGACCATCGCTAACTCTGTTAGTACTACCTCGTCAGTGTGTGTCCGCAGTACATAACAACATGTGGGATTTTTTACTTAGTGTATATGGGGGGTTTGTAAAAAAAAGGCTTTATATAAACAAAAATGAATTCTAATAAGAGACCAGGCCTAATGCAAACATTCTTATGAAGATCACACTGCAAAACACTCTGAGTTTTGCTTTGTTTTTCCTTTGGAAAAATGTACTTGGTCTCCAGCTAAAGTGTGTGTTGGTTTTTTGGGGTTTTTTTTTTTTGTTTTTTGTTGTTTTTTTTTTTCTAAAGAACTGATAGCATTTTCTATGCAACCTCAACCAGCAAACACATCTGAAGCAAACCTGAAAGAACATGCTGTTTTAAGATAGGGAGGTAAAATGCTGTCTAACCTTGTGGTGTCCAGAGGCTGGCTAGATTAGTCTCCATGGTCAGATGCTTCATGTGTTTCAATGTAAAATATATTCCTGAAAATCTTTAGCAAATATTTTCTTAGTAAACTTGAACAAACAAGTTTCTCCTTCTAAAAATAAGAGATTAAGCACTGAGCCAGACAAAAGAAATAAGTCTGTTAGCTGTCATATAGGAGTTGCCACCTTCCCTTTCAGCCTGGCAGTGTAAAAGAGCATCCTGCACACACATGAAGATTTTGGCTCCTGTTTGAGCTGAAACTCTCCAGGGCACACATGAAATGTCTGAGCTGAAATTCTGCCACACAAGTACTAGTCGCAGGTCCATACTGGGTTAGGTGGGATGCATCCCCAAAATGTAAGTGAGAAGCCTGGGTAAGGGTTGAACACATCTGAAGGGGGAAAGACAGGATAAGCAGCCTTTGGAAAGGGTGTGGTCAGAAAAGAGTTAACTGTCTTCAGTATCATGAACTAACTTTTGTACCTTGTCCTAAGTCTGAGCATTTACTAATGTTACGCAAGTCACGTGCTCTGAAAGTATCCTTAACCTTGTCTGTGCTAAGCTGAAGAAACTGAGCTCCAGAAGGTTCTTTAATACACAAATTCTGAACCTCAAATTAATATTTTGGTTCTTCACTGACCCTCCTTCTGTTCAGCTGTACTCTTTCTGTCTTGTGGACATAATTCTTATGTGTCAATGAAGAATATAACAGCTCTTTATAGTCTCTTGTCAAGGATTGCATCATTTCTTTTCATCATAGTACCATAAATGGGTTTTGCTAGGTACTAATCACAAGGATCCCCAAAACATTTGAGGAATGCTTCTTCCAGGAATAGTCTTTCTTCCAGAAAGCATAGGCTGCATTAGTTTCTGGAATTTATCTTGTTTATGCTTTTATCTTTTCTTTATCTTGTTTGCACCCGGCTTGCCAAGCAATCCAGTCTCTCCATCAGTCATCCTCCTCTTCATTATTTATCACTTCTCTAGACTTTGTCATTTGTGCACTTGGTAAACAGTGTTGTGTGTGTTTAGTTGTTGTGGTTTTTGTTTTTTTTTTAACCTGACTTGAAAGAGAGATATTCAGCATTATTCTAGATGTTACAGAACCCTACTACAAATACTCAGCTGGGTGGTGATTCCCATTTACATTTGCTTTTTGAGACCTATGAGCTACCCCATGTTTTGTCAATTTAATGAGCACTGTATTGATTTTGGTTTGTTCTAGTTTCATAACAAAAATAATGTGTGGCATCAAATTAGACACGTTAAAGTGCTGAAGGAGAGCAGTATTGATGCTGTTAAACTTGAACCTTTTTATCACTGCAGTTGTAGAACATTTCTTTCTTTCCTTGGTTTACCCTGAGAATGCTGCTTTGAAGTGGAAAAGCTTAATCTGTGATCTTCTTACTTGTCCCCATATGGCATGACTTTCTGGGGCACACTAGAAGCCTGTGCTAGAGGTGGGAAAGAAGCCAGGAGTGGCAGACCTCAGGAAATGGCCCATGTCCAGTCTTTGAGAAGAGAGGGCAATTCATGACATGAACATGGAAGACAACAGTTGGGGCTAGTGTTTGACCATATCCATGCAGCCTGTCACAGCAGCAGTTATGCATAGTGTCTGAAGCAAACTTGTTCTGTACCTGAAAGGGGTCTCATAGCCCCTCTGCCTCCACTAGTTGAGTTAGAATAATCCCTGGTCCACCTTGCAAAACTGGGCCAGACATTGTCTGCGCTAAAGAAATTGTAGGAGTTGTGAGTAAAAATAGGGGGCATCTGCCCATATTGCAGTGGAGTACCAAACACTTCAACTGGCTGCACAGTCTAAGTCTCTGGCTAGTCTTAACCTCCATGGATGATGGCCATGTATACATACATTATGGTTCTAGCTAACTTCTGGGTGGGATTTACTACTTTCTACTTTCAATATTTTCCCCCTATCTGAAGTTAGTCCATTATAGCAGCTTCATCCACTAGAAATATTTCTTACTTGTTTTCTTGGGAAGAACAATATCATTGTCATATCCCAGGAAATTTGATGAAGAGTGAAGTAGGAAGGAATAACATTAGTTCTGTAACACAGTTGGTTAATTAGTGTTCAGTTGTTTAGCCAGCTTTACAGCTTTGATGTTTTGTGTTCTCGCTAATAAGTAAATTGAGATCTATACCTTGGGGGAGGCGGGGGGGTGTCTGCCACACTCCTCGGTTCTCTTCTCCAGATGCTAAGGAACTCTTTCAGGGTCCTAGGATAAGAATAAGGGCATTGCTATGCAGTCTTGTATTTTACGGAAGTATTACTTTTTTTTTTTTTTTTTAACTTTAAAGCTTCTTGTGTTGCTTTCTACACATAATATTTCTTTCTCTCTCAATTTTAACTATTACTTCTATTAATAGAAGGAACTAAAGTTGCTATCACCATCTTCTCTACTGTCTGTTCACTCCTGGTAATTTGAATTTTTCTTCTTGGAGAGTTACCCATTCCTATCAAAATATAATTCCTTCCCTTTAATAGTTTTAGAGCCTCTATGCACATATTTTTTCCTCATTCAGTAACTCATGGTATTTGTTCTACTATTCAAATTTTAGCAGAATTCATTCCTAAAAATAAGTTTCCATACTTCACACTGTACTCGCACCAAAAAGGGAGTACTTTACGTCGAGGACAGTCAAAGGAATTTATTGTTGGCCACTTTCTCTGTATGCCTTTGAATAAGAACAGGGTGACTATTGCACTGATATTTAGGAGGTCAACCATCATGTGGAAAATTAAAAGCTAGACTGATTTTGCACCCACAAATGTAAATATATGTGTATTTTATATCTCATGTCCAAAAGGAATATTGCTGTGTAAGGACCAGGGGAAAAAAAATAGTGTCTTATAATCTCTTTCTAGACCAATGTTTCTTTGAATGTGCCTGTGAGCCAAGTGTCCAGTTTGGGAATACATGTTTTATTACTTGGTGAGACGTGATTTTTTTCCCCTCCCCTTGAGCAGGCTCCATCTATGAGCATGCAGCAGGCTTATTCCCGCCTGGGGCTGCAAAGACCCGGCCATTACCACCCAGCACCAGGCTCCCGCTTGCTTCTTCGCTGCAGAGGCAGTAATGTCTAGGGTTCCTGGAATATTCTGGCCGGCTCAGAAATTCAACAGAGGCGGCTGTTAATTTGTAGGTCTGGGCCCCTGCTTGTGCCACCCCTCCTCCAGGCAGGTGTTGTCGAGCACCCCTCTTCTGCAGTTGTTGGTGAAAAGCAGCTCTCCTTCTGGACTCTTGCAATTGGTGTGGAGCAGAGCGCCAGAGCGCTGGGAATAGGAGCACGGCTGCCTCCTGTCCTGCTGCATTGGTATTGCTTTGGAGCTGACTTTGTCCGAGGTGTTCGCAGCATGGCCGGCTGCATGCACTGGTCCGCCAGCTGTGTGCACTGGTCCTCAGTGCGTTTTTAGAAGAAATCTTTCAGATGTATTTCAGGAGCTGCTGGCAGACCATATCCTCATCATTTGTTTCAAAAGATAAACTGTCGTCACTGCTTGTGAGGGAACATTTGTTAACCTTCACATTTCATAAAACACTTTCTTGCTCATTTTTTAATCATGAAAGATGAAATTGGATCTCGAGATGTTATCCCTGCGGTATCATCTCGGTCTCCAGCTGTGTCTAGATGTATCTTTCGATACATTTCATCTGAGCAAATGGATTTACCATTTGTTTTATAATCACAGTTCCAGCATTCCTACCTCTAATTATTTTTGATAAGCAAATGCTATTGAAGAAACTGCTTCTGGGTCAGAGAAGCTTAGTGTGCAGCTCGGATGGCTCCTCACAGCCCCCACACAGAAATGTATGTTTGTTCCTAGGCATAATTAAACATTCACCAAGCTTCAGTTCACAGGGATAGTTTGGGTGTTGCATCAGGGTTTCCCAGGAGGAACTGACAACTTAAATTTCACTGTGAAGTGCTGATGAAGAACGTGATTTTTTTCTTTTTACTCAGCGTGGTGCCCTCACACAAGTAAAGGAGAGTCAGGCTCGCTTTGACAAGAGCAGAACTGTCACTTCTGCGTGTTTGATATGCTGGTGTTGGGAAAGTTTTTCATCATTTAAACTGATTGGGGCCTTAATTAGACTCCAAAGAAAGCTCGAAGCCTGCATTAAAAAGTGATGGCAAATTAGTAAAAGAGAAGGACTTTCCAGGAAGCCCTGATACTGTTTGTAGTGGATTTCATGGAAATTCTTTTCACCCGGCTTCCCACGTGTTCTGATCAGTGCCGCAACCTCTGCACAACATTGGTGCTGCAACCTGAGCATGGCATCGGTGCCTCTGGTGGGTGGAGCAGCCCTGCGCACCCTGTGTGAGGGACAGAGACATCCTGGCAGGACCGCCATTCCCTGCCACTGGTGACCCTCAACACTGTTTGTATCATGAAGGCTTGAACTCTATCCTGGGCAACTCCTAGTCCAGATGAGACAACTGTCTGGTACTGGTGTTTCCAGTTGTTGGATACTTGTTTTTGCTCTGCTCTGAATGCCCCAGCGGGCTCGTTCTGTTAGTGAATTGCTTTGGGAACCCTTTAGATGAAGTGTGCTGTATCCTGCAAAAGTACAGGGTTAATTTTGTTGTGGGGTATGAAAAGCAATCCTGCAGAAACATGAACGCCTTGCTTTCTGGCAGAGGAGGACACAGGCAAATACCCTCCTTCAAGTGGGCTTCCCCAAGTCGATAACAAAGGCCCTAAGCCAAACAGTTAAACCACAGTTGGACGTGGAAGCACGAGTCTTCAGGAACTGAGAAGTGCATGCCGAAACTAGCAGCATTTAAGTTAAGCTACCAGAGACATCACAAATACTCAGATTGTAGCTTCAGCCTGCAGAAGCTGCAACACTTTTGAAGCAGCAAAGGAGAGTCTTTGGGATTTTTTTTCCACCAGAGGAGTGTAGTGTGCACGCACGCACTGAGAGCATACCCTGCCTGCTTTTCAAAGGACACATTCAGTGTGGGAAGGAGAGGTATAAATGCAGTGTGGCTGAACAAATGGTGTCTGCTCAGAGCCTAAAAATGTTGCAAAATTTAAGTGCTGTTCGTATGTTGCAACAGGGAGCATCTTGCATGCTATGTAGGATATCCTCACTTCTACGCTTGGTATCTATACAGATTAAGAAGGATTAATTAGGTTCAAAATACAATGTGACTTGGCAACATGACTGTGCTTTGTGACATTAAAGCAGATTTTTTTTTTTTTTTCGTAGTGACTAGTCTAGGAGTTTCTCACAGCCCATGCCTTTCAGAATAAACAAGCAATGCTTGATTTGTTCACTTACTTTTATTCCCTTTTTTTTTTTCTTCTCCACGAGCTCTTAGCGAGGAGGAAAGCTTATGGGAGTAATTCTTCCCAGCTGTGGTATACTAGCATGTCTCTAGCACTTTCAGCCTTTCAGTTTTCTGATTGCTGTTTTTTAAACTCCCCTAAGAGGACGTTGTTGCGCATGTGCTCAACAGTGCCAGAGACAACAAAGATGCATTTTAAGGTCCACAGCTTCATTTTTACTATAAAGAATGCTGAGGCAGGGGAGGAAGACTTGGACTTGGACTTCTCCTACCTGCTAGGAGTCTCAACCCCACTGTAAATATGTACTGAAAGTATGAAGGGAGAGACTAAAACAGTAGACATAAGTGAACATTCAGATGTGTTCTTGAACTGAAAACAGATGCCCTTGAGCAACTTTGAAGATTATGACCAGTAATCTCTGAACTAGCAATGATTACTCTGAACTAGTCACCTGAGCAGAGGGCTTTTTGTACCACACTGGTTCAACTCCTCCTGCTGTACTATCCATGAATGCCAAGCCCTTTGGCATGCAAGATGTAAATTCTTTGGAATTGAACTTGAAGGCTTCATGACAGGACAGCTTGACCAACTTCATTAGTATCAAAATGCATTTGCTTTCCTTCAGCTGATGTGAATTCCCACTGCAGCACTGACAACGGTGTCCTGGAATGGAGAGTGCACCTATACAGCTAAATAAGTAAATATTTATTTAGCTAATAAATTTATTTACCATGCTGAAATGCCGATCACTAAGGCTTTCTCTGAATATTAGACAAAGGCTGATTACAGGGAAGTTGGGAGCCTTGAGTCTAAAGTTGCTTTTAAGCTTAGTCTTTTTGTCTTTTTAAGTGATGTTCAAGCTTTCCCTGCAGCTATTGGCATGTTCAGTACTTTGATCAAATCAGACTTGTAGCTCAGCATATTTCTAATATCCAAAGATTGGAAAATGACTGATTGCAAGCTGTTAAGAGCCATCCTCACTGGAAGACCAGTTGTTGGGTTTGTTTCAAATGATAGGGGAAAAAAAATCTTTTCTTTTTAGGATGATGAGTTTCAGGTATGTAAAGCAAGTCTTGTTCTACAGCAAGTCCTAATGGAGCTAGGAAATAAATGGCAGCAGGCATACAGGGAAGGCGTATGGGAAAACTGTTTCACCTACTACCTGGGGAGGAAATGAGCGTGGGGCTCGATAGCTCTTCAGAAACTTGTATATTCAGATAATATGGATATAGAAATATATAGAGAAACATGTACCTATACACTATATCTACAAATGTAGATATTTACCTGTAGATAAATGTTTAGTCCTCTTTCAAGTCAGAATTTTTATTTTTCAGTGTTGACAAAGCCTCTTGTTTTGGGGATTTATCACTTTCAACTCAACTGTTTATTTTTGAAGTTGTCCTGTTCTTGTGTTGTTTTAAAAAATCCAATTGACACTCCCAACCTATCCTTTCTGTGCCACTCATTATTTAGATGTGCCTGTCCTGTTTCCTCTTTTTTTTGTCTCCTGTGAAGTCAACAGTTTCAAAATTTTCACTCTTTCTGTGGGGGGAATATTTTCTCCCTCTTTATTGATTGCAAGCTACTAGCTAGTCAGACACTAGGCTAGAGAGAGAAGAAGAAATGGAGACTCTCTCCTTGTAGGCAATGACTGAAACAGATTGTTGTTTCTAGTGGTGACAATAGGCAGTCAGATTCTCAGTTTAGCCACCCTGCACATTTTGGTTGGAGGAAGAAAAAAGCCTGTTAAAAGGTGCTAAACTTAATATATTCATAGGAGAAGTTTCTTCCTGCTTTCCCTACGGTAAGGACCCTTTACCATTCTTTTTTCCCCAAAAAAAATTGCTGAGTGCTGTTGACTTGACTATAGTTTGAATTAACTTCAGGTGTTTTCATGGAGCTGGTGAGGTCTGGATCATCATGCGGAAGCCTACTCTAGCCCAGACAAGAGTACATAAAAAGCATCCTTTGACAGTTGCCTACCACTTCCAGGAGCACTCCCTTCTTTTCCTATTAATTTATTTGCATTCACTGCTGCTCCTGTGTGCCAATTAGCTTTAATTTTTACTATACACATTGATATCAATGGCCAATGAGAACAGTGCGTAGTGCGGTTTTTAGTGTGCCTATAAACTACAGAAAATTTGTCCTTGGACAAACTCCTACTTTTACACTGGCTGACAACAATAGACATGGTTAAGTTCAGGCTAAGAGCCATTAAACATAATTACTACCACAGGGTAAAAGTTTAATTGTGCTAAATTTTAAATCTGCATGGTCTATGCTTATTTAGAAGCTGGCTAAGTCTTCCTGTTACATAAAGGGGAATAAATCTGTACTTAAAAATTGTTGCCTTTTAATGTTAAAGGGAGATGAAAAAAAATATTTCTTTTAGAAGAAGCAAAACAACTCCAAACTGAAACTTTCTGTATTTCCAGCTTCTTTAATGCCAATAGCTCCAAGCTGGTAAGTAGATGCTGAGCATCTTCTCATAGATTTTTCTAATGCACTTCAACTTTGTGTGTGTGAATGTGCAAGAGATTATTGCATCTGTTATGAAGGTGTCTTGGGGACAGAATGCAGAACAGTTTGTTTATGTGTTTGTTCATGTTATTTTAAATTTAAACACAGATGGGGCTTGGGGTGGAAGCTTTTCCTCCTGCTCCTTGTCTTCTGTCCCTCCTTCAATAATGCTAAGCTCCCCACCTCAGAAAGTTTCAGCTCAAGTAGCTTCTGGAAAAGTAGGTATCAGAGGTGACAGGTTTTTTACAAGCTAACAAAAAAGGTAAAAGTCTATGTTTATTTTGCTTTTTCTTCTAGCAGATTAAAAAAAAAAAGTAATGTCCACTGAACTACAGGTTACAGTGTATTTTTAGAAGCATGGTGAATATACAGGGGTCTAAATGACTCCCTGAAAAGCAGATTAAAATTAGGAAGTGGTAGAGTAAGTCTGAAATGTTCATCTGTTGGGAAAGGGAGGGTATGGAGGACTGTGAAACTTGATAGAAGAGAAAAAGATTAGCATGCTGACTAGCTGGAAGCTACATTTGTGTAGACATTAGAAGGCAACAAGATTTCAGCTGGACAAAACATAAGCTTCAGATCTTATGCAACCAGTTTAAAGCTGTTTAACAATTGGTTTAACCCCCAAAATCCCTGAAAGGAGAACGGTGAATACGATGCCAAATACATTTTTCATGTTTCTTAAGCTAACTGTTTAAATAGTTAAGTGAACATCTGTCCAAATTTCCCCATAATTTCCATTTAGAAAAGTCTCCTATTTGAAGGCTGAAGAAAAGCACCTGCTTAACAATGCAAATGGTGCTGTCTGGGGCCCCTTTATTTTGTTTAATCTAGATTGAGCTTCACACAACTGTGATGCTAATGAATAATGGATATTTTATACTTCTGCATGTAGCAGTGCTGGGCAGAGAACAAATCTAGGATTAACCTTCCAGTTCCCCTGCCTAACGTATAGGACTAATTTTTTGAGTTTGCTGTGACTTGGGCACTCTAAAAACAGATGTCTGGTTTTACAGAAAATGGCAAAACTCCAGCAAAAGCTGTCAGGTTTTGCTATGCCCAAGTGAAGTACCATAGAAGGGGGCAGCTACGTTGGGGGAGGGAGGGATGTCTGTATTAATGGTGATTTGCGAGTGGGTGCTGAATGAGAGCCAGAGTGTTTCAGGGTAGAGACCTGTATGCTTTTCAATGCCACATTTTTTCAGTCTAGTCTATTGGCTTTTAGGCAGCCAAGCACTGCGCTCAGCTGCCTCCCCGCCTGCCTGCAGAAGCAAGCTAGAGTCAGCTTACAGGGAGAAGGGGGCTGTGCCGTTACTGTTTACATGGTCTGAGTTTGCCAGTGCAAACTATATAGCTGGCATTTTTTTCAGCCTTTCAGCCCCCATAAGATGGGAGTCTTAGGGGAAGAAATTTTGGTACTCCCATTGCGATTTTTCTGTCCTGCACGAGTGTTTCCGTTTGGTTTGTGTTGTTTAACTTTTAGGGAAAACATAGTGCTGTTTCTTCATAGGAAGTCTTGGGGTTTTCCAGCCAGACATAACGAAAAAGACTGCTAATACCACTTCTTAATGAAAAATAAGGGTAGCCTTTTTATATAGCTGAAGAGCAAGCTGATTTTGGTAACATGATGCTGTATGAGGGTGGGAGAGTTGTGTGGAGGTTTCTGTAACATTGCTGGGTGTTTTAATTCACAGTTCCTAGCCAGCAATAATTAGTATTGATTAGCTTGGCAAATTGCAGGTTTAGAAATTGGTTATAGATTTTCCTGATGCTTTTCGTCTGCCTGTTGTGGAATCAGCCAGAACCAATGGCTTGAAACAAAATGTGAGCCCAAATCTGTCTGCAGGTAGTGATGCGTTGCATGTGCAGAGCTAATGGTCAGGAGGAATCTTATGTCTTGGGGCTCATCGCCCCAAGAATATGATTTATATCATCTCCTAAGCAAAGTAACTAACCACATGCATATTGACCACAGTCTTGGGTGAAACTTGTTTTTACTGGCCAGTTGATTCATGCCCCAGTTGGTTTGTGTGGCTTTAATGTCACAGTGGCGTACTGCCCCTGGTGCACGCAGGGGTCTGCAGGGACATATTGGAGAAGGGGGCTGGGGAAAGGATGCTGCAGTCATGGTTGAGTCCCCCGGTGGGACCTCTAACAGCAGCAGACATCTGGGGAGACAGATAGTGAAAGCCAAGATGAAAATGGCAAAGCTTCGAGTGCTGAAGGGCTGTCCTCGAGGACGAGGGAGCTGAAGTGGAACGGCTGAGCATGCTGTTTGGGCCTCAGTGGAAGGGCTTAGCTGTCTCCCAGGAGGGACATGGAGGTGGGAGGAGGGGGGCACAGCCAGGAAGGAGGGCTTGCTCTCCGAAATGCCTTGCAAAATGCTGCTGTACAGATCACGAGAGAAATTGTGCTTTTTCGTTTTAAACAGCAGGTAAGTGAGGTTCTTCCTGAGCTATATTATAGCATTGTCTGCAAGGGTTGGCAAAGTTTGAAGGTCTTCTGCATCTTGCTGCGGTAGGCTGTCAGCCTGTCCCTCTCTTAGCTTGTGGCCAAGTGTAGGCAGGGCAAGCACACACAGAGGAGGACGAGCAACTCTGAGCATCTACCCCACCGCTGCAGAGAGGGAGATAGTTTTTGACTGAAATTTTGTGAGCCCCAAAATAGTACTCTAAGTGTTTAATGCTTTTCTCCATTAGACAGCAAATTAGCCCTAGGCTCACAAACTAAATGAAGTTTCATCTCTACAATCGGGGCCTGCTCACCAGGCAGTTTTATCCTAAGTTCCCACACACTGGTTGGTCAGCAAAATGGAGACTGCAATTTCTGTTTATTGGTGCAATACAGTATTTGATACTGCTAATTACACTTAATTAGTCCTTCCACCATTTAATTAAAATGGCTTCTAATGATTGTGCTTCTTTGGCAGGCTCTTTGGTACCACCGGGAATTGTGCTGCCTGCAGTAAACTGATCCCTGCCTTTGAGATGGTGATGAGGGCCAGAGATAATGTTTACCATTTGGACTGCTTTGCCTGTCAGCTCTGCAACCAGCGGTGAGGACACAGTTTTTATACACGCAAATACAAACTAATTTATACCTTTGCCCACAAAATAGGCAAAATGTTTGATCCACGCTACCTGTCCGGGGCTCACAGCCTGTGGGCGTAGCTTGGGCTGGTTTATTGGACTGACCTGGCTGATGCGTTTAAGTACCTGTAGCCCCTTTACTGCAAATCCCCTTGGAGCTGTTGGGAGTTGGAGGGGCAAGGAGGGGCACGCGCACTGCAGATCTGGCTGCAGTTGTACATGGCAGGGCTGCTGCCGAATAAAACAAACTGCTTCAGCATCCTTTCAGGATCTACCCTCTTTGCAGAACACAGATGATGGACCCTGGACCTCCTTTGGCAAACTTACATTATTTTACTTAAATAAGGTTTCTGACAGACTCAAAGCTGGTGACAGCAAAGAAGGAGGAGAAAAAATAAGGGATAGGAAGGAGAAAAATACTCTAGATAAGCCCTTTTCCAGCACCAGGAACAAATCCCTTTAGTTATTGTGTAATTAAAAGGGGATCTTGGTGGTCTAATTTTGAGTGAGGCTTGTATATTTCTGCTGGGTTTTACCCAGTGGGTTATGCTTGTCAAGGAGTATAGTAAAGGGTCATGCATAAAGTTTTCTCTTGGGCTACCTGTAGCCAGTGGAATTTGGGAGGGCTGTGAAAAATCTTCCCAGCGCTCCGTTTGTTGATGATAGCAGGCAGAGTGGAAGCCCACAGAGGCAGATGTGATAGTGTCGCCTTCTGCTGCATCCATTCATCCCTGTCCAAGACAGGCCTGAAAGTGCTTGTTGTTATTACTGCTTGTTTAGTCAGGCTGTAGTGACTGCCCAGGGCCCAAGCGCTGTGCTGGGGTTCCTGTGGTTGTATTTCCCAAAGGTGAAACCAGGAGGCAATGCTTCATCCCGTTTGAAGGTGTAAGAGGGATGACAGAACTTGTAGGAAGATGGAGAACCTAATTCTGTAGAAAAGGCTGACTTAAAAAATTAATCACTCACCCTAGAATCAAGGCCCCGGTGGGATCTGTAGCGAAGCAGCCATAGATGGTGTGTGGATTCAAACCCCTGCCACCTTCTCTGCTAAACCTCGGAGACCGTGAAACCGGGGCCTGGTTCTCCTTCCTTGCCCTTTGACAGTAGCTTAGTTCACAAGGAGTGAGTGGGTTTAGGGCTGGCTGGAGCCAGAGGGTGCAAGAGGAGACTCGGGCGAGGGGCCGGTGGCTCAAGTGGCCTGACTGGGTTGCCTGAGGGGCGGCAGCGGCGGCCTGGCCCGGGCGGGAAACCCCCCTTAACACCGGCAGTGGCCCCGGCCGAGGCGGCGGCGACATCTAGTGGCCGTCGGCGGTGGCTCCCTTGCGGAAGCCGCCTTCGGTCGTTGGGCGGCCCGGGCCACAGTTCGTCGCTCCCGGGTGGGCCCCTGGGGCGGCCTCGGTTCGCCGCCGGCAGCGTGCGCGTTGTGGCAGAGGCAAGTCACAGCTCTGGGCTGCGTGGCCAGGAGTGCTGGGTTGGCCGTGGAGCCTGCAGGATGAGTGTTTGTCACCAAACCGCTACATGAGCTTCTCATAGAACAGCGTAGTCCTGCCTAGTTTTCATTTTCAGGAATTGCTTTTAAACATCACCCTTTATTACAAAGACTCCAGAGCACTTCCCTCCCTCTCTTCCCTCCACGATTGCTGGTAGTGCATTCAGTGCAAAGTGCTGTCCTACTCTGCCCCTAAAATAACCTCCACACACTGTCCCTGCCTGGCAGGAAAGCACAGGTAATCCCCCATTCTGGCAAAGGCATGCTTTGATGCACAAAAGATTTCCCCAGTTTGGGGGGAGCTGAGTTTTTCTAAAAGATTGGCTTAGTAGACAAGGTAGAGCTACATGTAGATTGTTACTTTTGGCTGAGATCAGAAGGCTACAAGAAGAGTTATGCTCTAGAGATTTTGGCCCAAAAGGGTAGACAGACAGCACTGGAAGCTGAACCAAGAACAGTGTTTAAGTAACTCTAAGTCAAAATTTCAGAGGTGGGTACCAAGACTAGTTCTGAATCAGAAACTCCATCTGAATTTCCACCTTGTTCTCCAGCAATGAAAAGATTTGATTATTAAGACCTTTCTCGTGTTCACTTCCAGCTTACATGCCCTTCTATAGGTAGACTGTGTCTATGTGTAGAGTGTTAAATCCATCAGTGCAAAATCTCTAATATTTTTGCTTAGTGTGCAGTGTTTTCATTAGCTTCATTCTCCAAAACATCAGGTTTGCAGTAAGCCCTACGATGCTACTCAGCCTGCTGTGCTTTAAACTGTTATAAGGTGACACGGCTTGTCACAATACTGAGTAAAAGGTGGTCACCACTATAACTGGCTAATAGATCAGTATTACAAGGGGTGTAGGGAATCCAGCTGCTTGGGTTGCCGTTATCTAAAACGTGGTTTTGCTCAGAAGAAAACCACTCTAGAAATGGCAGGGTAGGTTCAGCTCCTGTTTCTCACTGCTCCGGGCTGGAACTCAATCAGCCAGACGGGCTCTGTGACAGACTTGCTCTGAGCATGGGGGCTGGTGATGCAGTCCTGTGACTCGCTCTGAAGAGAGCTGCAGGCTGGGACATGTGAAACTGCATCTGGAGTTGCTCTGTTAAATCCTCTATCTCTAGTTGTGATGTATCAGCTGAAGAGATCCCAGTTTACTGCTGAGTTTGCAGGACTGGCAGGTAGAAAGAAATAGTCGCCTTTCCAGTGAATCAAGCCCTTCTCCCAGAACTTCATAGGGTCTCAGGGTACCCCTGCTGTCCATTTTTAGTTCCTGTGTGCTCATACGCACATCTCCCCAACTCCCTAGTTCTCCCACTACTCCTTTGGCTCCTCTAGACCCAAACCAGGTTTGGCAAGAAGACAGCTGCTGGCAACGCTGGTGGCAAAAGTAGTTTTTACATTTATCTTCCTGGAGATTTATATTGTACTTAAGGTAGGGATAAGTAGCAAAAACCAAGCAGCTGTCTGTTATTTACAGTGAGTAAACCTACCGGTGGGGAAGGCGATATAAGGAGTATGTGGAGAACAGATATTTGCATAAAAGCTCTTAATTTAAATTGAGATTAATTTTTAGCTTTTTAATATACAAAAACGGTTGCATTTCAGAACTAGTAATGCACATGCTGCAGAGGGAAGAAGATGGAAAGTGTCCAGTGAAATCCTACAAAGTGAGAACCAGTGCCCAGTTTTCTCTGTACCAGCTTGGCAAATGAATCAGCTTATTTGTTCTTATGTTGGACCTATAAAGGAGCTCTAAAATGAACACTCCTGTTTTTGAGCACAAAATATTCAGTTTTATGGAGATGTTCTGCATGAAGCTGCCTGAGTTACAAATCTAGAAGTATTTTAGACAAAGAGTAGATAACCTCTTTGCCAAAGCTCTGCCTGGCTGCAGAGGAAATGGGCATTTGAGACCTGCTAAGTCTCCTGAGGACAGGATCATTGCTGTTATCTTCTTTCAAAGCCCAATAAATATTCTGCTTTTCCAGAGGATGGTACCTAACCCTTCCTGTCACTTCAGAGCTGCCTTTCCATGCAGGGGCCAGAGTGACTCTCTGCTTTAGGGTCCTGAGGCTGATTTAGGACTCAAGCACTTGGGGAAGGGAGATGCAGCTGTGCATTCGGGTCTGTCAAAGGCCCTGTTGCTGTGATGGACAAAGCCCAGCCCCTGAACTGGGTGCAAAGAGCATTATTTGTTATCTTAAGAAGTAAGGATAAGCTTCCGATTCTTGAGAGAGCAGGCAGGGTGGAAAAAGCTATTGGTTGTCAATTCACACCTCTTAGATCTTATATGTGGAACTTTTTTGACCTTAAAGGTCAAATAAAATTGTTAAATATCACAAGCCTCTCTGTCAAATTCAATATAAACAGAACAATTTACATGGTATATAGAGAGCAGTGCCTTTTGCTCAATGAAGATAAAGGTTAGGAGTCCAGCCACCAGGAAATTTCTATTTATTGTTCCACTGTACACAAGGGGATGAGGAAGGACTTAATAGCCAGTCCGTGCCTGGAAATTAGTGTAAATACTGCCGCACCCCAGGGAACCATGAAAATGTGGATACTAGCCAAAACTCCAAATAATCTGTGTAATATTGCCTGTTTGATTTCCCAGTTGTAGAGTTGACACCTCTTCTCTGCTGCAGGGACAAATCCCTTCATTGCTCCCAGCCTCCTCTGGCCACTGGCATGGGACCTTGCAGAGACTGGGACCTGCTCCCCGAGCTGCTTTGTACAATCATGGCCTGGGAGCTGAGCACTAGGAAAAAGGATGGCAAAACCCCGGGGTGTGTGTGGGGAAGGAGAGCAGGGGAGAAGCATGCAGGCTTCCCAGGGTCCCATGCCACCAGCAGAGCTGGAAATCAAACTCTGATCCCCAGAGTTGCCTTCAGACCCAAACTGCCTCAAATCCCCCCGTTTAACCTCTGTTCATACTCACAGCAGTTAATTCTTTTTATCTTCCAGATTCTGCGTGGGAGACAAATTTTTCCTGAAGAACAATATGATCTTATGTCAGATGGACTATGAGGAAGGGCAGCTGAACGGGAGCTTCGAGTCTCAGGTTCAATAACAAACCCTGCTTCGCGGAAGCACTGTGGGATGGGTGCTTGGCTGTGCGAGTAGCAAAAGCGCCTGTCAGCTTGCCTGCAATATTTTTTAATTCTTGGTCCAGAGAGGACTATATACATTGTAGTACTTTTCCCCCCAAACACAAAGCAGTTACAATTTTAGATGTACAGTTGTGCCTGCTTAGCTGAGCACTGCATTGCCTGTATGTTTGTGAGTTTTTGGGGTCTGGGGGAGGGCTCTGTACAGTCTGTTTTCTGTATATAAACTGGAACATTTATTTTATGAAAAATGTAATGCAATTTTATTACTGGTGTGAATTAAAAATTATGAATGTTGCCTGGTCATCTTAGCTGTGGTTTGTTCCCCATGCGGTGAAAGACTGTATTGCCTGTGCTTGTTATTTAGCAGACTGTTAGAAATATATACACAGATACCTAGAAGCTGCATGGATAAAAAACAGAGGCAGGAGTTCACACACACAAACTGGGGGAAGAAATGCTGCTGTAGAGTTAGACCTCTCTGCTTGAACAGTGTGGAGACTTGTGTCCAAAACCCTGCTGCGCTGTACAATGGGAGGAAAAGAATTGTGCGCAGGTGGTGGCTGGGGATAGTCGGTGTCACTGGCCAGGTCCCACCAATGCTGTTTTGCAGTGCTGAATTGCTGGTTGAGAGGCATCTTACTTTTCACCTCCATGAATTTAGAGCATTTCCATGGCCAGGAGCGCTTGTTGGCTGGCTGATACCATGTCTGTAGTCTGGGCTGCGAGGAACTGGCTCTCTCTCTCCAGCCCTGCCAACAGGTGCCCAGGCATTGATCAGAATATTAATTTCAAGGCTTTGATAGGTAGTGGGATTTTCCTGTGGGGCATCACTTTTCCAGGTCTGAGCTGGTGTGAGAGCTGATGTCAGGGTTTGAACGTGATCAGGTGCTGACATAGCAACCCTTTCTGTGGCCCTTTTTGCTTACTCTGTGCCAGGTGCTTTGACCTCCCATGTAACGAAAGCGATCAGATTTGAAGCATCTCCTGTAGAAAAGCTCTGAACTGTGTTCCTGCTGTGATGCTTTGTGCAATGATTTTGAAGGTTATGCAATTCATGTGCAACCCACTGGACTGTACCAAGCACATTTCTTTGAACTGTGTCACTTTATTACAGTGCACCAGTAGCTGTAAAGGATGGCTACAATTCTATTTATTTTGTCTTATTGCTTTTTCTTTGGTTTACTCCGC
The DNA here is from genome assembly GCF_036417535.1 of Chlamydotis macqueenii. NCBI lineage: Eukaryota > Metazoa > Chordata > Aves > Otidiformes > Otididae > Chlamydotis > Chlamydotis macqueenii. Next base: position 57,460,700 of record NC_141560.1, on the reverse strand, counting down.
TTTCCTCTAATAAACAGACACCGAGCAGTTTTTTTTCTGAGGTGACTTAATCAGTTACTGGTCCTGGGTCATGTGTGTGTTCTCTGAATTGCAGTCACCAAACATAAAGTCCAGTTTGGGGCTGCTCTGCCTGTTGCATGAAATGCTTTTATATACCTCTGTATTGAATAATGTCTAAACAGAAGCAAAACACCAAGAGGCACTTTGCATGCTTCAACATATTACCTGTCATCTGAAGCCACCTCAGACATATGGACTGAATGAGTGATTTTTCTTCATAAACAAATGTTTTGGGTTTGGATACCCATTATAAAATGTGTGACCCCATCCCTTTTCTACCCATAAAAAATGGAATAGCAATTAAAAAGCCAGCTATAGCCACTTATGGATAGGTGGCATTTTAATTACTATTTCATTTTAGTGTCTTTTGGGGTTGAGGGGTGATTTTTTGTCTTTTGAGAAACTATAGAGGTGATGCTTTTTTTTTGTAGAGGCTATTGGAGGCGCCACACTGGGGCTACTGAAGGAGCAGCTTGTTGCCCAGATGTTTTTCCTGGTTTTGAAATAGGCTGCTAGCCTGTCACTGCCTTTTCCTGTGCTCCAAAGTGACAGGTACCTCCTTGCCCGTGGGGTTTGCTGTAATTTAACACACAATGGCAGTGTGCGAGTGTTGTCCCATAGTGAGGATGGGAGCAGTCAACCCAAACCAAACCAAATCTCCTCACCAAGCAAGCTAGGGGGATATTCAGCTTTAGTTCAGATTCTTAAGGAGAGTTTTGGCACCAGTTTTAAAATCAAAAAAGTCCTTCAGTGACTGGTACTTAAATCTTCTAGAAGGCATTTTTTTTTTCTTGATTTAGGTGGTCTCCTTGCTTCAGAAGAAAGGGAGGAAGAAAGTGTCACTTTTCAGAGCTGCTTGGCTAATGCTAATAGGTCCACAGCTGCCAGATTTCTCAGACATCACTGGCAAAGCTGCAGAGATGTCAGCCCAGAGGCTGGAGGAGAAGATTGCTTGTGCAGGAAATCCCAGTCTACTGGGATTCAAAATGGTGCTTGGTTGGTGTGAGCCATGTCTTGCTGTGTACATGAGTTCCCACGCCAGCTCTGCTGGGGAGGTGTATCAGCTGGCCACGTTTGGATGCGTCTGGGGATAGGGGTGGTTTGGTGGGGGTTTTTTGATATGTGGCAATGCAGCAGGCTGAGTGAGCAAACCCAGCAGAAGACAGCCCAGGAACTTGGAGAAAAAAAATAGGTCATGGACTGGTAAATGGGACAAAATAACCAGTAAGTTGAAACAGCTATGGTAAGGCCTAGTCTCAGTGGCTGCCATCTTGATGGTACTGGCAGCATGGCGATGTAGTGTAGAGGACACCTGGAGTGAAGGATGAAACACGGTTGGCAATGTGGGAGCAGGGTACACACAGAGGTCCAGCAGCCATATGGGAATGTTACCAGAACAACATGGGTCTCTCCTCCTGCGGAGGTAAACCTCAGGGTGGTCTGTTATGAGAGAGTGAATCTGCATGAAGGAGAACCCCTGCCTCCAGGGCAAGGCAGGCACTGATCCCTGCAAACTGCAGCTGGAGCGTGGTGGGAGGTTGAGTCAGCATCAGCTGTCACTGGGAAGGCACGACTTCCCTTCCAGTCGCACACATGAGCTACAAGGGCCAGAAGCGTGCTGCTTGGATGCCAACATATTTTTGATTTGCTCAGCAGTCCCTGACACAGATCAGTCTGGAGCCCTCCCTCGCTACTGCTAAGCAGCCTGGGCCCACTTGCACCTTGTCCAAACACCCTTCTGTCTGGTGGACAGGGGCTTAGTTACACCCTGGGCCGTGACTCACATGCGATGGTACTCCAGGCATCTTGTTGCCTCCCTGCACTTGCCCTTGTTGTGAAACACAGACAGTGCTCCTTCGCCAGGATGCAGGGCCTTCATTTCTGATGGGCAGCCCTCTTGATTTGTCACCGTGGCTGTAGATCCAATTCCGTATGCCTAACAAGAAATTTCACAATGCTGTTTCATGCAAAAGCCCTGTCTGGCAGCTGGGTGGGTGGGAGGAAGGCCTGGGACAGGACACAAATTCTTGCTGTTGTATGGAGTGCAGCAAATGTCCAGTTGTCTTATATTAAAAAAAAAAAAAAGGGGAGAAATTGTACAGCATCTGTATCCCCTTTTCTGTGTCTGCTCAGCAGACGAGGTTCACCTGCCACAGCCCACGCCCCAGAGAGCATTGGAAGTAGGAGTTCTTTAAAAATAAAAATCCCAGGAGGACAATGCAATAATGAATTTTTGTCTGAACGCTGCAAATATGCTTAATAGAAACAAGTGCTGGAGTGCAGACCTGCTGTTGAATAATCATTTCCACTCTTCGGAGCAGAGCACTGAAACCTTTTGATGGTGTTATAGTCATCACTTGGCATAAATATTCATTCAAGGAATCACAGCAGAGTAAATGACATTTTAGACTCTAATTGTTTCATATTAGCAGATAGCTTTTTTACTGCTAAAGATAACCACTGCTTAATCAGTTTAGTGACCACTGGCATATCATATGACATTTAAGCTTGTGCCTCAGTCCCTGTGTTGAGGACACAGCTGCCAGTGATCCCTCTGCCCAAGTCCCCATTGCTCCCAAAGTCGGCCCAGCCGTTGCCAACCACATGCAACTGGCTTTAACTTCTGAATTATCTGCCATTTGCCTCCTTATCTTAGATCAAAGGGGTATTTTAAGTTCATACTACAAATGTTAAAATCTAGGATCTTTCCTCCCCTTTTTTTTTTTTTGTAGTTGGGGCTAATGGCTGATTATAGCACAGTCTGATTTTGAGATTAGAAACAAGCCAGTATTTAAAGGCAATCAAAATCCTAAGCTGCTTCTCCATTCATCTTTAATGCTGGTGTAATTACTGCAGAGATTCTGGCTTTTCCTCCAGTCTTTTTTTTTTTTTTTTTCCGGTATGTGCCTCTGTCTTTCAAAGGGATGTTATACTTCCCTGAGCAGCATTAGCGCTATTGAGGACTCCGCTATCAACAATCCAGCTCACCCAATTTCATATCTTGCCAAACAAGTTAATCTAATATTAACAGCGGTTTGTTACCTCGTTGTTAGCTTAATTTACTTTACAAGAAATGCCATATTTGCATTTCATCCCTCTGTCATTGGCTTGCAAACTGTGCTTCCCAATGCCAAGAAGGGATGGCTCACACCGTTTTGCCTGCGTCTCTCAGTGTGGCATTGCCACGCAGAGGAGGAAGCCATCGCCCCAATGCAACATTTTTGCTAATTGGTGGGGGGGGATGTGAGGAGTTGGAAGGGGGATTTCAAAAGCCATAGAGCAGGTGTGAGAGACTGTGTTGAATATTTGTCTCAACATTGTAGAAACCTCAAACCACCACCCGAACAATGGCTTCCTTCCGAGAAATCTAGCCCTACCTCACGGCATGCACCCAGAGATGCATATCACCTGGTAATGGATCACCCGGTGATGGGCATGCATATCACCACCAGGTGAGGGGTGCGGCTAGGAAAACCAGCTCTTGAAATACAATGAATACAACCAACATCAAAAGGGGAACATTTTTCATCACTTCTTCACTTCATTCATTCAACGGAACACCTCTTCACTTTATTCATTCAACGGAATACACATTCGCTGGAATACACATCCACGGAACCGACATCAAGATGACCAACACCAGACGAATCATACCCCCCTCATCGAGCGAACTGAACTGTCGGGATGCCGCAGCTCCGTGGTGGTAGTTATTACAACTGAAACTCTTTTCCCTCTTTCATTTCTCTCCTTTCTCTTCCATTTACAAAATTCTTGTCGGGTTAATAAAGTTACCTGGCACTTGACTCCGTTTTGAGTCTTAATTCTGTTCCCGAGAATACGAACAAAACCACGTTCCGGTGTGTGAGAGGTCGGTCCAGCTGCCCCTAGCCTCCCAGACTCATCTGAGGTCGGCTAGAACGCAAGGGGGCCTTCCTCTCATCCGAGATCGGAACGTGACAGCAGGTCCTGGAAATGCAATATCCAGCATAGCACAAATACCGCTGCTGCTCTTCCAGTAATATAGCTGAGTCGTAGACGGTAGTTTTCCCTGGTGGCAAATGTATACAGTAAATGTCTTTAGTATGGAAATCAGCAGACATACAGGCACAGACGTTTGCAACACCAACAGGTTCCTCAGGCTTTTAGGGACTGCTCCCGTGCCAGCCCCACCCCTATGCCAGAACTCACAGACCTCTCTCTGCCATCATGGCGGGGGCTCCACACCTCACTTCCAAATTGCTAGGGGGATGGGAACCGTGAGCAAAGCCTCCAAGACATCGCTCAAAAGCCACTTCCCAGAATGACACAGCTCCTGGCTCTCTGCAGCTCTCAGACAGGAAGGCTTTTCTCCAGTGGCCCCACAGAGCTGCAGTAGCCATGAGGCCAGGAGGGGGATGGGGATGACCTGTGGTTGCACTAGATGACATTGATGACTCAGTGCCCAGGGCTGGTCCACTCTAGGCTGTGGGATGTGGCGTTGCTGGAGATAGAGATGGCTTTTGCGAGTGTTAGTTTCTGGCTGTGGGAGGCCATTCGGACACAAGGCTGATTCCCAGCCGCCGGTCCGACTGTGCCCATCTGTGGGGGCTCGGCTAGGTGAGTGGCTTTGGGTATGCTGTAAAATGAAGGTGCTCTGGAGAATGGAGGCATGATGGTTCCAGCCTGTGATCTGGGCTCAGGTTTGCCCCTGGCAGACTTGAACAGATGGGGTTGTGGAAAGTTGTGGGTGGTTGGGTTGTCCCCTTGGGCACACTGGTGTTTCACTACGAGCCCCGTCAGACCCAGCACAATGCCTTTCTGCCCAGGCAGGGGTGGCAGGAGGAGCAGGTGGAGACAGCACATGCTGCAGAGGTGCCCTCCAAAACTTTGCAGCCAGCCCTGCCCTGACTGTCTGGGCTTGGTCCAAGGCACGGCTAGCAGGACAGCATGCCAGCCCTGCACACTAACCCTGCGTGCAGCCAGCGAGCTGCCTGCCCCTCTGCAGCAAGACCAGGGCAGACATCACCATTGGTCCCAGCCTCTTTCTGCTGGCATCTGTTAGGTGACGTCCCTGCTGCCCAGAACTGTGCTGCACATCCTTCAGGCCTGGAGACACCGGCTGTGAGCCTCCTAGAAATGTCACCCTTTGCCAGGGCAGTGCCTGGCAGCTGGAGCTTCCTGGCATGAACTTTATAGCAACAAAAAAAAAAAAAATATTTTGAGGTAAGCAAGAAGTTGTTGGGTTGCTCCTTTTCTTTCTCAGTACTGCAAAATATACATAGCTTGCACCATTTCTTATCGCTAAGCCATGCCAAAGCAAGATCATTTGGGCAAATCATTTCTCCCTGTGTAGTCTAATGAGGTCAGTGCTGGGATGGCAGGCGGCAGACACTTGTGGAGGTTATGCAATACATCAGCCCGACCTTAGGTCACATATAGCTGCATCCTGATGCCCTGCCCCACACCCAAGCTGCTGACCACCCAGGGCACACGCTACAAGTGTGTTTTCCATGGCATTGTACATCTACACCATGCACCAGGGAGGACGTGGCCACTAGGGCAATCACATCCCGTCATCAGCAAGAGGTTGTCCTGAAAGGCACTGGTGCTGCTGGCCCTGCAGCCCCACAGCGATGCCTGCCAAGTGCTTCCCATCAAGTGCTGCTGCAGGCGGGCAGATGAGGCTTGCTGCTCATTTTAGCCCTCACTGGAAATACTGGTGGAAAGAGATGCTGCTAATGCAACCCAAGCTTTTATGGACAATTCTAGTATGAAAATGACCTCGAGAATAGCTTTAGTATTATTAAAAAGAATCAGGTGTTTACTTAAAAGTCTTGGCATCCCTGTAGAAAGCATAGAAAATTGTGGGTTTCGTTTAATGAAAACATGGTTGTTCAAAACCAGCATTTCACTCCGGGGCTCATCCTGCAGCTCCATGTTCATCCGTGCAGCGGGTGCCTGCATGTGGCAGGAGCACTGAGGCAGGGAAAGTTCTGATTCCCTCCAGTCTGCCTCTCCCTCTGCAGCTCACCCAGCCTTTTTTCACCCTTAAAATATTTCCCTATGCACTTTGCCACCAGTGTCAATCCCTTGCCTTCAGCTGCAGTGCAGTTACAGGTAGCCTGTTGGTGGTAATAGGGCAGTCATCAATGGTGCTGCCACCCTCCAAGGACAGTCTGGGGGTGTCATCCACCCCAACAGCTGACAGATCGCTCTTCTCCGCTCAGCTTTGAGTCCCATTGCAGCTGTGAGTCCTCCAGTTGTGGCCTCCAACTGGTGGCTCAAGGGCAATGAGTGGCCAAAACACTGTCCAAGGCATCCTTGACCCTGTGCTCTGGCAGCAGCTATAGAAAGGGGAGGACTGACCCTGTTTACAACTGGCTGCTGGGGCTGAAGATAGGCTGCACCCCATGCATTTGGGCACACATGCAAATTGTGCCAGTCGTAGGGACCACGCTGCCATTACGACCAGTCTTTAAGAATGACTTTTCAGTAAGTCTATTATTTAACCTAAGTAACCCCTTTAATGTTCAGCGCTCAGGTTTTCACATAATCCCATTAGAGTATAAAAATTTAACTGAAGGCCGAAGAAGGGATTTCTGTGTGCAGTTCAGTTTTCTGAAAATAGCATATCTTTGTCATAATTTTTTTAAATTATTATTACTTAAATTCTTGCCCAATATAGCCCAGAGATGTAGTGAAGTGCCTTGCTTTGGTAGTACACATGGTGCAGGCACAGGAGCTCTGGGTGGGCTGAGGCAATGCTGCAGAGGAGGGGGAAAGGTTTCCCAAAAGTCCTGATGGGAACACAAAGGTTCAGGACACAACGTCCTCCAGAGCAGGACATCTTGCCTCTGCACTCCAGAGGAGGCTCTGGGAAACCCCAGCCTTTGGCAAGAAAAAAACCATCAAAGTCACTGCTGAGCCGTGGCCACACCAGCGGGCCCAGGGGCTGCTGCCAGCCACGCTGTACTGCATCCCCTCACCCGGTCTGGGAGCAGCAGCTTCATAAATAATTCCTCAGTGTAATGGCAGTGTTATAAAACACGAATATTTAGAGCATGCATAATAGTTGCTTATTGATACTTAAATGTCAGCTGGTGAAAACATATTTAAAAGGCTCCCTTTTGAGGGAAGCACAAGCCACCAGAGGAGACAGGCAGCAAAGGCAGCTCCAAAAAGTCAAACTGTTTCTTGCTGTGCTGAAGCCCAGGGCTGAGGAGATGGTCCGAGGCACTCTCCAGCTGTGCCGTGTCCCTGCTTGCTGCTCGAGCCAACACCATCCCACTCTCAATGGGGGCCATCTCCCACTGACAGAGGGTTTCACATTTGTGTTAGGGATAAATTTGGCCAAAACTCTGCTAGTTCTCCTGGTACATCTGTGTAACCCACTCGGTCGAGTTGTGGGGATGCCAGCGGAGTGGGCTGGGGGGTGAGTGCAACCCAGCATGGGCTATGGGGCAGCAGACACTTCACAGGACAGGGCTACGGCAACAGTGGATGCGGGGATGCGCGCCGAGGGTGCAGGTGGGGTGAGGTGGGAGTCCCTGCCTGCCACCTGCCTGCTCATGCTCACTAGCACAAATGTTCAACACTTGTGAAGGAAAAAAAAAAAAAGAGGGAGAAATAAATTATCACTAAAGTAAAGGAACACAAACTTATGAAGGACTTTTTTTTTTTTTTTCTGTCAATACACACAAAGAGGGAAAAATTGGAAGCTTTTGAGGAAAAGAAAGGCGTCTGAACTTCTGAGCAAGCGAGAAAGTACTGAAAAGCCCTGCATTGCTGAGCTCCTCTGAGGTAACTTCTGTGCTCGGAGAGAATATTTCAGAAGACATTTTATTCTTCAGAAGATGCCAAAAATGCAAGACTTGGCACTTTAACAACACAGAAAAAGGAAAACACATAATCTTCTTAACTAGTAAGTCTTTGAGCCCAGGATCACATAGTTGCCATATAATAAAAAGGGATGTTATGCAGTAATTTGGCCAGTTAAGAATTCTGTGCATACTCAAAATCATGACATTTCAAGGACAATAAAGTTGGCTGGCTTGTGGCTATTGCCCATACGAAGAGAAAACAGAAAAAAACAGATTGTTTTTTGGTTATTCATACTGCATTACAAAACAAGCCTCCCAACAGGCCAACACTCTTCATTGCTTGTGTTTTTGCTCCAGAAATATATTTTTTTAATTAAAAAAAAAGTTCTCGCAGCATTCATCTTACAAATGTTAACCCCTTAAAAGACAATTCTGACGTACTTTGCTGCTGGCTTTTCCACTTTATAAATGTTCTACAGACAAGGAGAAAATAGGAAAGAGAAATTTATTTCTCAACATGGCACATTCTCACTGTCTGTTTCTTTATGGGAAAAAAAGAATTCAAGACCACTTTTTGCTTTTAATCATGTTGGATGTGATTAATCATGTGGGATGCTTTGATTTTTGGGGCATCTGCCTTGAAATAATGCCTAGGGAGTCATTATCCAGATAAAACACATTGAATCCATGAGCATGTGCCAAGTGGTGCCCCAAACCCACAGCCAGAGTTGAAGATCGCCCTGGTTTCGCGAGGGGCTGCGGCATAGAGCTGGTGGCACTGGCGGCACCGGTGTGTCAGGGAAGTGGAGGGGTCAGCCTCTGCTTGGCCAGGGCGGGCTGCTGGGCAAGGCACAGCAGGGAAGGTCACCCACTATAGGTAGGGCATTATTTTGGCTTGTGGTGGGATAATGTCACTTTATCATGACCTGCTGGGTCATACAGGCTCCCTTATTGCGGTATTGTGGTCGCGCTACATATTACAATATGTGCTCATGCAGAAATGATTATTTCTTTTTCTTTTACAGGTGCTTCATGCCACTGGCAGGCAATGCTGCTTGTGTGCGCCCCTGCCCTTGCTTTCCAGAGGCCCTGCTTCAGCAAGTTTAGTCAGGAGATGGGAGAGACAAGCTCTGAGCCACATACTGCTTAACCCCACACTTTTAGCCTTTCATGGCTCTTTGTTTCCATGATTTAATTTCTCCCCAAAGAACTTTATTCTGGCTTTTAAATAAAGAATGATCTTTCTAATAAGTTATTTTCTGGCAGGGTCACTGTCCTTTTTAGAAACAGCTGAAGCGCCACAATTATTACATAGCTGGATAAAATTGTGAAGTATGAAATCCTGAAAAATTACTAAGCACCCACCTTGAGCTTGATCAACACCCTGACTACCTCTCTGTGAGCCTCACTGAAACACTTGTGACGGCAGAGAGCCTCCCCAGTGCACATGGGTATGTGCTTGACCCTTGCTGGGACATGCTCAGGGACCACATGGCCATGCCATGAAGGCGAGATGCTGTGGGGACGGTCACCTCTTGGCTGATGCAGCCGTGGGCAGTGCTCTGTGGTGCGACTCACTGCAGGCCGCTGCCAGACCATCACTTTGGTTTTCACTTCCAGCAGGTGACCAGCTCTGTTGGTGTGACAGCCCACATGATCCCAGTCTCTGGTGGGTCTCATGGACAAGGTTTTATAAAATTGAGAGTTATCAGCAGCACAGCTCACCCTGGTGGTGCTCAAACTGTATTTATTCATATATTTGTAGAGAGACAGGCAGCCCAGGGAAATTAAATGAAAGCCTTCCTCATTGATGGGAGGAAAAGGCAGGTTTCTGACATGCTGCTTCCAAAAGGTCATTACCCTGTCTTTTTAACTGTCCCAAGGGGTTGCGCTTGGAACAGCAGGTTGTGTGTAGCAAGATGCTCAGGGCTACAGCTTCTGCAGGTGGTGGGGGACCTGGCCTAGGGAGTGATGCTGGGAGCATCTGGTGGGAACAGCTATGGCAGGGGCTGTTCTGGGCTTTTCTGGGCTTTTGTTCGGGCTGAAGAAAGTGCAGGAGGTGTCTACAGTGCACCCAGGAAATGGGCTGAGCCTCATGGGGAGGGAGATGGTGGGCATGTGGTATGTGCAGGTGCTATGTAATTCTGGTATCTTGCTCAGGGCTGCAATGGTATGTGAGGAAAGAAATGCCAAATCACTGGTTAAGTCAAATCTCCTCAGTCGAAGGACAGATCTTTGCTGCATTACAACTCTCCTTCCCTGAATTGCCAGGCCGTCTATAATTTTTATCGCTTTAAAATGTGGCCAGTGGAAGATGCTGGTGCTGGACCCTCTCGACCATGCTCACTGCTGTGCCAAACCTCCCCGCTCCCCTCGGCTCCCCTGAGCTGAGTGAGCTCTCTGTGCCTGCCCTGCACTGCACAGCCCTGTGGGAGGGAGTGACACCCCTGTTTGGTCACAGGGTTCCCATAAAACTGCTCCACTCCCATCGGGTCATGGGCTGTGGGGAAGGGGCACACACTGAGCCGTGCTCTTGTGCTGAGCTTTTCCCCTCCATCATTTAAATAAGCCTCTCCTGATCACAACTCAGGGGAGAGGCTTGGCCAACAAACTCTCATAAATGCTTTTTGGGAAATTGCTTGTTTTGTTGTGGAAATGCACCAGGATAGATCCTGAACTGATGCAAATTGGCTCATCTCCCATAAAGTCACTTTATTTTTCTCATCCTCTGAATCCTGGGTCGGCTTCCTGCTCCTCCATGGTAGCTCCTGCTTTCTGTGCTACCAGGTTCCACCTGCCACCTTGCTTGCTCTGAAAGAAGGGATTAATACCAAGGAATCAAGCTGATAAATAGTGATCAATGATTTACTGACCTTGAGAGAAAGAACAGTAGAGTCATAAACTTAACATAACAAGATACTTTCAGGATGCTCTAGCAAGACCTAAGATAAGTTAGATGGGAACACCCTGAGGGGGTACAGACACACTGGCTGAGACAAAGATAAGGGGACTTAAGAAGTTTAGAACCAACTGATAGGGTGGAATAACCAAGGAAATTGGGAACCAGCAAAGATAAGTCATCAAGAAACCACCCTGGCAGGAAGAACAAAGCAGGACAAAGGTCTGAATCCATGCAGCTGGACACAGTGATAAGGAGGAGAGAACGCCCACCAGAGAGACTGTGACTCCTGAGCACAGACATGAGATGGACGCAGAGACCAGGGAATAACCTGTCGTGGGAGGAAACTTTTCTCAGAAACCTAACTAATATATAACCAAGTCCGCGTGGGAATTCTACGAATATGCTTGTCTATGATGCATAAATACTGTACCTGTTGCTTAAAACGTTGCGCACGTTTGGAGAAGAGATCCCCCGTGCTGCCCAGCACTGAAGAAACATACCTACTTTACAATCTCACAGATTGTGTAGTCTGTTTTCCGCAGCTCCTTGCTTTTGTCCCGCTCCTTCCAAGTTCTTGAGTATCTTTATTCACAGTATAATCTGCTCAATCTTCAAGCAAACCTTTTGTGTTTTAATCCACGTCGGTCTTTTCTGTGCCTCTGCCTATATCTGTTGTTGCTCGTATTTACCTCGTTTTGATTGCACGTTCTCTGGGACAAAGCGATGGCATTTTGTGGATAATTAAATTTGCTTGGGTGCAGGCCAGTCGGCAGGACAACCCATGCCGCATCATGCAGGAGGATATAAACTGCCTGGATTTGCATGCAGAGTCTGTCATCTACTGTGAATCATTTTGGGATGCTTTTGCTTGAAAGAAGCTGTTTAAAAATAAATTGCATTGTATTAGACTAATGGAAGACAATAAATTCATCTGGCCTATTAGCTTAAAATTCATCAATGTCTGGAGCTGGAAGGGGGGAAGGAGCTGGAGGACATCGAGCCACTGGGCAATTAATGGCCAGGAACTCAGCACTTGCCAGACTATTGCGATGTCTGGCTGTGTTACAGCTCTTTGGCGGGCATGAGGACAGTGCAAGCACTAAACCCCTCCTAAAAAAAGCGAAAACTGCAAAATACCCTCATCTTTTAAACATCACTTAGCAAGATATCCCTTAATCAAAGTCTGCTCTAAGTTGCACTGTGCAAAGGGATTATTGCAAGATCAAAAACCTTTGAATTATTGAAGCCTTTCAACACTGGTGGTATTTGCTGTCCCCTCTGCACTAGGGTAGAGACAGCCCCTTTTTGGACTTAATTTCCCCAAGATCAGAACATGTCAGCCCTGCGCTGGTTTTGGCCAGCAATGTGGGAGAGGGACTGCAGAATCAAGCTGAAAGCTTACACAGCCTTTCACTGTGCAGTTTTGGGGACACAGCATACAGAGCGCACCACCCATCTCCACACTGGCTCCCCACTGTGGGACAGGGCTCCTGGGACAGTGTCGCCTTGCAGGAGTTGCTCTGCAGCCCTGTCCTGGTGGTGCGGGTACCTCAGGGAATGAACACGTGATGGGAATTATTCACATTTGGAACCCCCGGCTTGGGAAATATGTAGGAAGAAGCACACTGGCTGTAAAATTAGCTTTATGGTTATTTCTGGGCATCACCACCTGCTCTGAGCACCAACATCCTGCTCCCCCATCCCCTGTCCCCCAGCATATGTTCCCTTTGGTTTCCTGCTATTAAACCGCCGCAGACAGACCGCGGCACCAGGTGGCTCCAGCGTTGCTCCAGGAGTGCATCCCTGCAATGTGATGGCTCCCTGACACCAAGCCGGGGGATGCAGCAGAAGCTTCTCACTTGTGTAAAGGTCCAGGGGCTTTTCCCCTCATACCCCGCATGTGGGTTATGCCTCCTCACCCTGGCACTGCTGTAAATTTTGGGTGATTCTGGTAATTTCCACAGAGCGGATTGATACCCATGTATGTGGGTGGAGAGGTGAGCATGAGACATGGAGAGAAAGCAGCTTATTAGTAGAGCAAATAATTCACAGTGAATAATTTCTTCAACAAACTCATCTCCTGTTTCTAAGCATCTGCAAAGGGGCTGTGCTTTTCCTGAGTCTGCTGGTGTCCAGAATTAATGGATTTTGCTTTTTTTCTTTTTTTTTCCTTTTGGTTTGGGCTGGGCGAGAGCGTGATGGCCGTACTCGGGCTGTCCTGGTAGCCTGTGACTGCTCACACCAATTCCCAACTCTGGTACCTCGTCAGAGTACCCTGGCACTCTCCCTCTGCTTGGCTACAGCAAAGGTCCTAGAAACATCCCATTTCCCTGAAAACATGGCATAGGCAAGAACTTGTGTGGACGGGCTTACTATTCACCTAACTCAGAAGACCATGCTGGCAAACATTGACCACTGGTGAACAATGAAGACAAAAGCCATCTAAGGAGGACTGCTGCAACTTCATGTTTAAACTCATCGGAGTGTTTAAGAAAATGTCCTGGATATATTTGCCCAATAACTTTTAACTTCATACATTCAACCCACTACATCTGGTAGTTTTCTTTCGCATCTTCAATGATGCTCAGCTGGGCAGAAAGAGGAGGAGAAAGAGGAGAGGGAAGCCAGGAATGTAATTTATGGGAGGAAAAGCTACAGCAATCAGATGTTTTGTCCTCTGTAAAGTAGTCCTGCCACTTAAGTGCCCACTTATTGAATGGCACTTTTGGTTGATGTCATTTGCTGGCTTCATGAGCAGCTTCTTCCAAAAGCCTGCTCCGAGGAAAAACGTATTTAAAAAAAATGCATGTGTATGATCCGGACTCTGCTGTTACAAGTGATGAATCTCGAGGTCCTGGAAACTCAGCTCCCTTATTGTTGGTAACGTGATCAAGCAGCACTCCTGAAGTCTGCCTCCCCCACATCCCCAAAGCATTGCATTCACAGTAGGAGATATAGGCCATGGGTAAGATAAAGGCCATGAGGAAGCTGTAGGTACACATAAGCTGTACTTTGAACTACTGTTAAATTTCCTCTTGTACAGATCACTGGTGGAACTGATCTGGCTTAAGTTAACTCTGCCCATTGATGGGCATCCCAAGTCAAGGTCCCAAGGTGGTAACTTGGGCAGATGCTTATTCAGCAACAAGGTGTGATGGACAACACCTACTTGTATACATGGTGGTGGCTGACTAGGCCAGGCAAGTAAAATAAGCTCAGCTTTTATCCCCATGAGCAAGAGCTCAAACCAGTACATCTTTCCCGTGGCTGGTGATGGGCTGACACAGGAGTGGGCTTTGGGGCCGCCCACCTGCAACAGCTACTGAGAGGGGGGATTTGGGATTTGGGGGTTTGTCCCCTCAGCATCCTGCTCCAAGCCCATTTCCCCTCACGTTGTCTCTGCCCTGGGTTTTGCAAAGCTTTTTATAGAGTCACTCTGGTGACCTCTCTGTTGTAGACCAACACTCAGCAGCGCAGCCACTCCCTCCCCAGCGCTGGGGCGGCTCTCCCAGTGCATGTGTGCAGCACGAGAGCCATCCACACCTTGGGGCTGTGCTCAGTGCTGTGCAGCAGATAAATCTGTACCTGCGGAGCAGGGAGAGGCACGGGTGTTGCTGCCCTGGTAAATCACACTGCTCAGGAGTTCAGTAGATTAACTTTCTAGTCATCCTAGGTCTTTTAATGGACTCTTTTTTTATTATTATTATCCAATTAACTATATAGATTAATAAGACATTTTCTTTTATATAAAACCAAGAAAATTTTTCTCTCTGCCTGGAGTGACATAAATAGAACTTTTCACGTACAGGTTCAGTGTCCTGGGACTGATGTGTGGATATATATTGCTGCTTAGAAAGACTGTAATTTACAGGTGATTGTTTGGAGGACTTCAAATTACCAACACTCATATATATGGATATATAAATAAAAAATGAAGCTTCTCAGGAGGTTCTGCATAAACAGTTTTCTTGGGAAGAAAAAGGATTCTCAATTAAAAAAAAAAAAAAACACAGTATTTTTTATATCTATGCCACTGCATAAAGTACGGGTAGATTATTTCAGTCCTTCATTTCTATTTCAGCATTTCTGAACCATTTTCTCCAACATTTTATCTTTTTCCTTCCATCACATAAATCCTCATATATTCTACTCCTGGAGGAACCAGCAGGTTGGGATCTGGAGGCAGTGGGAGCCCTTTCGCCACAGCCCTGCCTGCCCGCACTGTGTCCGAGAAGAACAGGGACGGGAAGGATTAGCTCCAGCTACCTTAACAAAGTATCACTTCAGCTCCTAAGTCTCTCTCACAGAAAAATACATGCACACAGAAAGAGGAATGCTTTCAGAAGCTGCTTGTGATTTTATTGCTTTGCTGCTGGGGAAGGCCAGCTGGCAACAGCTCACAGGCATCTCTGCTGCTGGAAGCTGGTGGCAGTGTCTGCTCTGAGCAATCACGCTTTCTGCCTTTTTTAAAAGCTGGATACCCTAAAGTCACTATTTCACTTTGGAATATATTTATAGAAAGTTTGTTGGTTTTCCCAGCCCACAGCAGAGCCATGGCTCACCCAGACCAGGATGGCAGGACTTGAGTAGTCCAGTGGGTCCACAGCAGCGGCCAAGGGCCCGTCTGTAAGAGCAGCCCTGCAGCAATGCCCCATGCGTACCCAAGGCTCTACATCCACCTGCGCTGTTCTTCCAGCCTCTGGCAGTCTGTGCTGTGGGGGCAGCTGCAAGGAAATCATAGCCTTTTCTGCCATGAATTTGTCCAGTCACGCTTTTAAAAAAAACTTACATGAACTCTCGGGCATCTGCAGTGCTTATTCCATGGTTTTATGATTTTTCAAAGTTATAAGCACATTAATGACAGTTTAGATGACTTTACGTGACCCGAAAGTAGATTATTTAGTGCTAGTTAACACACCTCACCCATCAGAAAACAAGTAGTTTCTAGTCTTTTTATTAAAGCCAGGAGCAAAATCTGTCTTCAGCTACCAGCGTGCATTTCCAATATAATTAAGGGATTTAAAAATGAGCACAACTTGCGTGGAGGAAAAGGGATCTCTATGTAAAAAGAACATACTTTTAACTGAGATTAGTTGATCCATATGCCATTAACAAATCCTGTCCAGCAGACACTGTCCCCTCGCAGCCAAGTGGCATTTATTGGCCTCAGCGCTTGCAGGCTCCCTGGTGCTGCTGCACTCCCAGGGAGCCACAAGAGGAGCGAGGGTGGGATGGGCTGCTGTTTATCACCCATCTCCTGTTCGCTAAATGATGATTCAGATTCACATGAGATCTATAAAAGTCAGTGGTTTATTACTGTCTTGTATTTCTGTATTAACCACCTCATTATCATCCCAAATGGATAATAATTCAAGGGCATCCAGCTGCTCAAGCCCATGTGCTCATGATCTCCCACCTCCTGCTGTATAAATCTTGCCTCTAGGTAACAGGAGGGAACTTGCAGTTTCCCAGCTCGGGAGCAGGTGGCGTTTATAAAGAATGAGTTTCCTCTACTCAGGGGCAGGCTAGGCAGTGCTCCATATTTCTCTTGATCGTGCCTCTCTGCTTCTGCAGCCGAGCCAGTGGCACGGGGGAGCAGTGGCGCTGGTGCTCCCTGGGGACCCTGTGAGCACGAAGCTGTCCTTGCTGCGAAGACACGCATTGTGCCCCTACATGCTTGGGAGATGTGCTGGTCCCTTGGAGAATGGTCTGTCTTTGGGGTTTGGGGCTTTTTGTGTGGGTGGTGGTGGTTTTGTTTAGCCCTGTGGTTGCTGATGCAAGACCAATTGCCAAGTACTTGGGAACCAGTTGAGGCAAGCCCTGCACAGCCCAGCCTCAGCAGCATGCTGGCTGCTTTGGGCAAATCTTGCTCTTGTGATGGAGACAGCCTAAAATAAATAACCAGGCTGGACTAGGCTGGGTGAGATCACATCTCAAGTAGCAGCAAGCAGCCATGGTTAGGAACAGGGACCTCTCCAGGATGCCCGCTGAGGTGCACAAGGGACCTCCTGCTTTGGAAAACCCTGAGGATGTCCAGTCAAACCACTCAATATGCTGAAAAGAGCTTTTATGCCAAGTCCTTTTGAACTCTGCCACTTTCATGAGGTCTCATCCTCAGGAGCATGTGCCATTAGCAGCAGACAGCTTCTCCTGTACCTCTAGGCTAATGAGCATGCCTTTAAGCATCAGAGAGGAACGTTACTCTTAATAATGAGATGTAATTTGCCTGAAGTCAATCAGAAAGAATGCAACCTTTGGACCAAGCCCTCCCAAAGGCAGCAGCTTTGTTGGCCTTGGTAGGGTGATATGGGTGTGCATCAGCCAGGACACTTGTCTGGCAAATGAGAGCTCGTGCATTTATCGCTTGGCTATAAACTTTGTAAGGACAAGCTGATTTATGCCTTTATGACAGAGTTAATGCAGACTGGCATCACTGCTTCCTGTTTCATTGCTGTCTGACGACAAAAGAGCAATTCCCCACATTTTGCTAAACAAATCCTTTTTTCCCCTTATGTTTTCATTATGAAATAACAAACTAATTATTTAATGTCTTCAAAGGACTTCAACTGAGCCATCTCAAATCTGATGCAACCCTTAAAGCTATTTTTTAAACAAATCCCTCTTTTCTCAAAGAAGTGCGTGGCCTTTCCCATCATGTTAGTGCTAACTACTGAAAAACTCACGTCTGTGCAGGAGCTCAGTTCACTGTCCCTCCTTCTGCCCAATTACTAAGTGTTTGCAGCATTACAACTTGATGTGACAAAAATTCCTCTCATGTTGCAGGTGAATAAGACTGAAGCCTGAAGCTGCTGGTATTAAAATTACACCAGTCTATACAATTCTCTATGTAAATAGTGGTCCAAGTCTTTTCTCAAAGAGTTTTTCTTTTTTCTTTGTCTAGTTCATTTAGTGGGAGGAGACCAAATGAATGACAGGGAAAGCAAAACTAATTTAAAATTAAAATTATTTTCTGTTTCTGCCTAATACAAAGAAACTTTTTGAGTAGCTGCCTCTTTTAAAATGTGCAAGTTCCTGTCCAATGTGAAGTGATGAGTTTCCCAGAATTTGATAAATTACACCCCCTCCTTCTCAAGTTATTCTCCTTCAGTCTTACAACACCTCTGCTCTTGATATGTATGCTGGAGAGGGTGACAAGCTTTTAAACCTCATTTAATGCTTGTACCCAAGAGTTGCAAAGTTTTCCAGGTTTCTCAGAAGTCAGGCATACTTCTCACACCCTGCATGCATGCTTTTTTAAAAAAAAATATGATTAGTATTTAAATCAAAATGATGCTGCTCCTGAGCTGATTCACCCACCCAGGTCATGTATATTCTACAGCAGAGCTTTTGAGAAGAGCAAAAATATCAGGGACAGATACATTAGTGACATAATGAAGAGCCTTTTTAAAGCTATGTTCAATGCTGAGGCTGCCACGAGGAAGTGCGTATTTTCTCCTTTTCCTCCTCCATGAGCTGCTGAATGCCCCTTGTTGCCTTCTCTCTGACACCAAATTACCCCTCCTTTGGTCTTCATCATTGGATGCTGAAACATCATGCGGCTGTGCAAGGGGTTTTATTATGTGCCTCTTCTTTCCCTCCTTTGGGTCTCTTCTCACAGAAACACTTGTTCTCTTGTTTGGTCTCTTCTGGGCTAAAGGCTTCAGGCAGGTTTCCCCTTGTTAACACCCTTTTAGATATATTGGTAAAATGTCAGCATCATACTTCATCATATGATAAGAACTTTTAAGTGCACATTGTTATTCCTGGATTCATACCCACACCATCTCTCTTCCTCTCTCTGGGAGCCTGATACACAGATCAAATATGATGTTAAGGATGATGGTTACAGTGAGCAATGCTCCTTTCCCTCCTCCTCATATTCCTTTCTTTAAAGAAAAACAACCCTATTTTCCTCTCTCCAATGAATGTTTTCCCTGTCCTCACCAAGCAAAAGCAAATGGGACACTGGCAGCATGGTCCTTTGCAGCTTTGTTGAGGTGTGATGGGGGAATCAAAGGGCTGGTAGAGCAATTGGTGGTTATGGCTGTACACAGGTCATTTTGGGAACTGGGCTGTGGGGCTACCCCAGCGCAGGGCAGAGGCACAGTCAGGGTTCACATGCAGCAACTTTTCAGGTCTGAAGTTGGGGTCTGTAGCACCGACTAGCATACAAAGGAGCATTAAACCATTCCTGCACATCACCTGCTCAGGTTCACCTTCAGCAGAGTAATCTGCTCTTGCAGTGGCTAGGATTGCTCATGGTTTGGGTCACTCCTGCTGGTTGCTGCCAGCTGGGCTTGTGTGGGGGGAGGACTGGATAAGCCTGGTTTTGATCCTTCTGGAGCTGCTCAATGCAGCTTGCGTTGTCCTTCTGCAGAACATAATGTTTAATTTATATTTTATCTGCAGAGAATTGCATCTTCTGTACCGCTCTGTTGCCTTTCCAGAATACCTTGAGCACCTTGTCAAAATGGTCATCTTAGGAAGCCTACAAGCTTTCCTGCAAGGAATGTAAGTTACCAGCAAGTGGGAGCATGAACTCAAGCATGTCCACACTTACTTTTGTGCAGTAGAGGAGGCGGAGGGCACATACCCCTCAGACAACCAGGTGTTAAGAGGCATGTTCCCCTTTGAAACGTAGTACCAATGTCTTTCAGCTCCACACTTGGCGTTTTTATTTTTATGTATGCCGCAGTGAAATAAATGCAATTTAATTTTGATTTTCCAGTTCATCAGTTTGATATCCACAGTTCACATGCAGGGATAGAGAGGTTTGTATTCAGGTAAAAACATGCTCCCAGAAACCCAGCTCGGTTAATTTGGCCCGAGAATAAGAGCCATTGGCAAAGGTGAGCCTGCCTCAACCTGGGTTCAACTGCTGCCTTACTCTTCCATGAACCAAAATCTGAAGTCCAAAGCAACTGAAAGGTCCCCGTGACTCTGCAAGCACCATGTCCAGCCCATGCAGGCTGACCTAGATGCAGAGTGACGCAGCAGCAGCACCTATGCCAGTGATGCATACAGCTGGCTGCTGACTAAGCCCTGACCCTCAAAATGCAGAGGCACCAGTTTGCCCGGTGGAAGGGAGAGAGGTGACATTGACCTTTGAGAATTTGCAGTTTAGCCTGGACATATTAATAAAGAGAGTCTTTTGAAAATTCGTGCTCACAGGTGCAATCTCACACATTTCAAAGCCCTGGTCTGGCTGCTCTAATGTAATTTTAGGCTCCTAAGGCCAAGTCAGCACCAGGAGAGGGTGAGAAAAAAAGGAATTTGATCAGAAATGAAGCAATTTCCCCAAAACTTCATTCATTCTGGGGCATACAGTAGCTGGAGGGTCGCCACCAGCACTCTCAGCATTGCTGTGGTCACTGCAGACTCTAGATGACTTATCCTGACTTTGGAGCTGTCGCAAATGAAAGGCACTTAACAAATGTTTCTGAAATAAGAAAACCTCTGTACTCCTCTTCTCATCATTCATTTTCAAATTGATAAGTTAAATACTGTACTCCAGCATAAACATTTCTCAGGGACAAAGTATAAACATTTCTAGTGGAGTGCACTTAATACAATTTTGTTTGCCAAGTGGCGCTGTCTGCTCCCAAGCTATGACTATGAGAGGGTTTTATTTCAATGGAGATATAAATTAATCGCACTCAGCACAGCCTCTTGTCCCAGCTCTCTCCTGCATCTGTACCCCTGGACTCTCTGAAGGAAAGGGCAGGTGGGAGCTGCTGCGAAGCCTAGCTGAAAGGCTGGCAGGACATCGCTGCAGCCATTCCCCTGCCTGCTGCCTCCCTAGTCTCCTGTAGATATTTTTTTTTCCATTAGAAGAGACATGACTGGCTTTGCTTTAGTCAGATGGTGGACATGCAATTCCATAAAAGATCTCCTTCCCAAGGTTAGGGTTAATGCAATGTTTTGTGACCTGGCTATACAGTGATGGGAGACACCAACTCTTAGACAGCTGGATTACATTAATATATGTTAGATATTTTAAAGTTTCATTCAGGAGAAGAAAGCCTAATTTTAGACTTTGATTGAAAGCCCGTCTTTGTAACAGCAAGGTTAATTTCCTTTCAAAGTCAGCAAAATTTAAGCTTCGACAGTGTCTTAAACTGGGCCCAGCTACTAACAAGTCTGAGCTTTCTGACATCTGTCTGTCCCTTCTCTAGCTGAATTCCCATTTAGGTGCAAATGATGCAGAAACTGGTGAAACCTGACTCTCCTCCAATTCATACTTGGTTATATGCTTTGTTGATTCCTGAAATGCTTTGGAAGAAAATGAAGAAAAGAGTCCCCCTTGTGAATGGAAATCCATTTTGCATTCTATGCTAAAATCTCCATGTTTTGCGAAGAACTGCATGCTACCAAAGCCCTAGCCAAGTGTGGTGTGCACTGTGAAGCCTCTCTGCCTCCATCACCACCAAAAGGAAGGTGGGCAATCGTAAAGTCATTAACTGTTTGGGGATTTGTTTTGTTTTCTATGAGATGCTAAAATTACTATGTGGAGCATTTTGATAAAAAGGTTTCCTCCACAGCAAGTTGAGCTGCTCAGTACCAAAGCTAAGGGGAGGCTCGGGACAGGGGATGGAGACTGGGGAGAGAGGCTTCAGCTCAAGTGCTCGGGGGGCCTGTGGAGGCTTGAGGCCTCTCTGAAGCTCTGCCCTACACCAGCCCCGCTCTCCGCTATGAGGAGATGCAATTTGTCAAGTCTGGAGAAACAAACTTGTTCTCATAAAACATGCAGCAGTAATTTTATGGTACAAGAGGAGAGACATATAGCCAGGATCTTGCTGCTCATCAGAAAAATGGCAGCTACCTTTGTATGACTATTGCTTGCTTTCACTTTTTTTTTTACTTCCCCCTTTTTTTTTTTTAACCTTTAAGATTAAATACCTCCCAAAGAAGGCTTACAAGGTTTATGGCAGAGGTGAATTAAAATTCCATAAATATATTTGCTGGCTAAAATTTATATATCCTGTATTCCTTGGGTATCTAATTAGACCCAAGAAGAAAATAGCCCTGCAAAGGACAGGCATTTTGTTCAAATAATTTTTAAAAATTGAGCTAAATAATAGCCATTTTATACTGCACACAATATAATTGTTCTTCTTGTATTGGGGAGCAGTTATAAATTATGCCACGCCGAGTACCACACAATTGTGAATGTAGTTACTGGGCACATAAATTCATGGCTTTCTGACAGCTATAGCGTTACTGCTGCTGCTAACTAACCTTCTGCATAAAAAATGCAATCCCTAGGAAAGAAGGAGCATTTATCTAAGTGCTGACATTGAAACATTCTGAATAACTCTTTGAATCATTTGTACTATTATGGGTTGAAAATGTAATTATTGTAATCAGCCTTGAGTCTGAGGCCATGTTTTTTTTTTAAAAAAAAAGAAGAGAAAGGGAGAGAGAGGGGGGAAACCAGATCTGAACAATGAAAACGAACCTTGATAATGGAGCAGCCTTGAATTCCACTTCATTTATCACTCTAATGGATGTCAAGATGACCTCAATCAAACATTTTGCTTTCCAGTTTTAAGCAATGGAAAATGCTTGCTTTTTTTTTTTTTTTCAGAAAAAAAGGAAAGTTATTTAAATTGTTCCTAGTAATTACATTAGAGTAGAAGGTCAAAGTCAACATGAAATAATATCCACTAACCTTTTGATGAGTCCAGTCCAGGCTCTTTACTGACACAGTTCACATATCTCTATAATCCTAGTGCAAGCTTTGTGTTTCTCCTTCCCTATTCCTTATATTTTTATACTTAAATAGAAATCATATTTCTTAGTCTTTTTATTAGTTCCCATTTGGTGCCCCAGTAGCATTTAATCTAGTATTTTAAAGTAAATGATCATGTGGTTTAAACACTATCTCCTTGACTAGCATATTTCAATATAGGATATAGCTATAAAAGAGGCACAGAAATCTAAATGAAAAGAAGTTTATGACAACAGCACTTCATTAAAATGTCAATCTTGTGAATAACATCCCATGGGACCTGAGGCAGGTCCTGAGCAGAACATCGTGAACATGGGCCCTATACCCAGATTTGAATATTTCATTTTAGTTATATCTCTGAGATGGACAAAAGCATCCAGATGGCACCACTTCTGCTCCCCACAATTGGTGAAACTGTTGACTGGATACAAATTTAGCCAGGGCCTAGAGCTGCCTCTGGAGTCCCGTCATCTTCTGAGTTGTGCAACTTAGTACTGGATGTTGAGTGAAATAGTGTCTGTCTATCCCTCACAAATGGGGTGACAATCTGGGGTTTTTACATCACTGTGCAGTATAGTCCATAATCTTGTGCTTGCGTCACCAGTAATAGTCAAAAGAGATACTTGATGGGTGTATTTTGACTTATTTATTTTGACAGCCCAGCATTTCTGTGGATCCACAAAGTGTCTTGGGTCATTGAGAACCTATTTCACAGGTTTCCAAACATGACTGTGAGCCGTAGAAATATGAACTGCTTAGAAGGTACAAATGAATTATTTCATTTAACATCAGCGGTTTTATTGAAAAAAAAAAGAAAAATAACAGAAAAATTATCAGTCTGAGGAGGAAATTGAGGAGGAACTATCTGTGAGCATTCACCATCCTTGGACTCACTTGTAGCTGTGGTAGGTACATGCTTGTCCCTCTTGTAGTCTTCTGTGTCCATGGGGGATGAGGCAAATGTAATTTCACTTCTGAAGATGCCAAAGAGTTTTTCACAGGCCTTTGCAGGAGGCCTCTTTCTATTACTTTTAACAATACTTTGAATATATAGCTGTTATGGTGCATTTACACGATGGTCAGAGAAGGAAGATACAAACCCTAAAAGAAGTCACTGTTAGAAGATCCAGGGCTCAGTGTTGAGCCACACTTGCTACAGCAGATTATGCAAATCCTAGATTTGGACACAAGTATTCCTAAACCCAGGTGTGTGGACTTAAGAGATCTGCACGCTCTCTTGCACCATATAAATTGCATGTTTTCTGTTCTCTAATGCAAGATTATTTCTGTCTTTTCTACTGTTAATCAGATAATTATGCTTTCTGTTGAAATTTCCCACTACAGCTTGTAACATTATAACAATATCTTCATTTTTAATTCTGGAACTTTAAAGAATGCTTACATTAGTGTCTTTGGATAGGAGTTGCTAAAATACCATGGTTAGTTTAAGAGACAGTGTGGTTGTTTAGGAAAAGATACAATGCAGTAAATGATTTGTAAGAAATCTGCAACGAACCTCCTGCCCTGGTAATAGCATCATGTGACAGATCACTGCAGGCCCTTGCTCCCTTAAGTGTGGAGCTCTTGCAGTGGTCTGTGCCAAATAAACTTCTTTGAAATGGTCAGAAATCATCCATATGGTAAGACAGCATCTCACCTCTCTCTACGAATAATTCAGTACTTAGAAAAATTGCAAAAAAATGTGAATCATGCAAGGGACCGTCCTGCAGGAAGGGCAGAGACTGGCTCACCCAAGTCCCCTGCCCACCCAGCTGGGCAGAAAGTAGCTGCATGGCAGAAAAGAGCAGAAGCAAGCAGGTAGGATGAGAGGAAAGATGTGCAATGCTTAAAAGGATGTATACAGAGAGGCAGAGCACAGACCTCAGTGTCTTTCCTGGGAATAACAGCACACTCTATAGTAACCTCAGGCTAAAAGATACACCAGTGAATCATAATAGGGAAAAAAAAGTGTGGACATTTTTAAGTTAAGCTTTTAAGAATAAATAAATCTGTAGAATGTGACATAAATAAGCTGCCTCTTTCCCTCTCCCTTCCTCCCCCATACCCAAACACTTGCTAAAGCAATTGGAAACATTTGGGTCTGGGAAAAAAAAAGAGAAGGCTATAAGTGCTTTTTCTTTCTTTTTTTTTTTTTTTTTGCCAAATCATGCAGAAGATGCTGGCAGCTGCAAAGATTCAATTATACACAATGCAAAAAAATAATTTTAAAAAATAATGGCACTTGAAAAAAAATTGCCTCTCCAGAAATTGTGTGGAACAATAAATCTGTTAATTAGCTAATTAATATTCAATTGGGGTCAGTGGGCTTAATAGAACCTTTTTCTGAGACCCAAGAAATTTTCCAATCACAATGTTAAGTCTGCCCACTTTCATTATCATCTAAGTGCAGGCAGCCCTTATCTGGCTGCCAGGCACCCAGGAACAATGCAGCACCATTATCATCTTGGAGCAGTGGGTGCGGGTGCCACAGTCAGATGTTGCAGGCTCTGAAGTAAAAATGCTTGAGCATTTAAGGTAATTGATATATGGGTTCTGCTGTATTGTTTAGGGCTGTTTGTTTGCTCTACTGGTATTTAAGGCAGTGGAGAATCAGAAGATTGATTTTCATTGGTTGACTTTTTTTTTTTTTTAACAAAATTGATGACAAATTGTCAGTGTGGGACCTGGACCAATAGCATCTGGCAAATACTCCCCATGGCGCAAGAGCTGCCATGGGCCAGGCACACGTGGAGGTGCCAGGGCAGCATGCTTCCCCATGCCTTCCACTCAATCTTGTCTGGCCTCTGCAGAGCGGACATTTAAACCTGCATCACTATAAAAAAGGACACATTTAAACCAGCATCGCTATAAAAAAGGACAAAATGGAAGATCCATGTTATTAATGGTGGTAGCTGCTTTTATTTCTTTTCCCAAGGGACTTCTGTTTTCTGCTGTAATGCCTGCTATCTGTTTCTTCCCTTATATCAAAGTTGGGTTGTTGTTTTTGGGTCCCCCTGCTGCCCTCCAGGTTAAGAGAAAGCTGTAGCTTACAGCTTTTGGAGTTCGTTGGACTGAATATTGTTGTTTATGGTATCCCACAGCATTTCATAAAACAATTTGTGACCAAAATTACATTTGTTGTTTAGTTGGTAGTAAATCCTCTGGGTTAGCTTTGAAAGGCCGTCCAGGTCCAAGCGGTGTGACACAGACTCCTTAAATCATCGTTCCAGACCCCTGAAGTCTACCATGCTCTTCTGGTGATCAGGTTGTAAATGAAAAATATAGTTGACATTAACTCTACGGAATGGGGACATGATCTACAGGACCTACCTGCCCCTCCACTTCTTCTCTGAGCTTCATCTCCACATGCAATTGCAAGTGACACCAAAGAGGGTAAAAGTTGCCTGAATACTTTGCAGTTGCCTAATTCAAGTGTTAAAAGTTTCTCCAAAAACCTCCATCAAGGAGCAATTCTGCATTCCCCCTCTTTGGATGGGTCCCTCATCCTACATTTGTCTAGGAGATGATCTTGGAGAGCTGATGAAGAGGGAAAGAGGTTTTTTCACTGGAAATTTGGAGACTGGGAAATCCTTTTTCTTTACTTCTTTCTCCCTTTCCCTTTCTCACAAAGGATCCTTGTTGCTGGTATTCAGGGGAGAATATAGTTGCTTATTTCCCACGTGTCTTGCCTGTTGGTTATTCGTATACCTAACTTGACACTAGAGACTCCTGGTTATGGATGGCTTATCCCCAAATCTGCTGGAAAAGAACACTTCAGGTGATTACTTGTCAGTGTAGCTATAGGTTAAATGATTTACAGATGTCAGTCTTTCATGGTGATGGCTCCTTTGCCTGGTGCATCCTGTGATAAAGTTTTTTTCCACAGCTGTCAGGAGGACATGGGTGTTTCTCGGACAGGGAGATTTCTTGAGGAGATGAGAAGATGTTGTATGTGGGGGACACCATTGGCCCTTCCAAGCTGTCAGCCCAATGCTTTTAGTTTCACTCCAGTCTTGCTATGTTTTTTTTTTTTTTAGTTAGCTTTTCCAGCCTGACTTCTCAGGGCTCACATACTTTATTTTAGGGGCATGGGCTGGGAAGGGGGTAATCAATGTTTTTCTTTTTCCTTCAACTTTCTTGCAAGTCACTGGACTTTTATATTTATTTCCTGGGTAGCCTATGTGCAATTATTCTGATTAGATCCTGCTCACCACCTCTCTGCTATAGCTTGTGCATACCCCAAACTTTAACAGGAAAATAAAAGCTGCTGTTTCCTATTTTCATAAATGAAAAGATGTTTCAAGTATTGGGAGACATTGAAAGAAATTCTGCAGTTTGAAGATACTTCAACTTAACTACTAATTGCAGAGGACCAGTGGGCGTAATTTTGGCACTATATTAGCTTTGCCACTCCATGAATAATTTGCATACAAAATGCTTTATTTTGGCAATCTATTAAAGAGCTATACAGTATTTGTGGCTTATCGCGTTCACGCAGGAAGCAGGATCCTTGGCCATCTTGTTAAATTCTGTTGATGCATAACAATTTAAAGCATGGCACAAGCTGGTATGACATTTAAAGATGCCTTCACTTAATTATATTACACAAATATTGGGTTGTTTATCCTTGGGAATAAAGTCTTTTTGAAGTCAAAGCTGGCATGCGTATAAAGGAGAAAATTTTAACTGATCCCTCAAGTGGGCCTCCTAGCTGCAAATTTGGGTTCTTGCAATTTATAAATTATTTGTGATAAGAAGCATTGCACTTTGAATACAGCGACTGGAGTTTGTTTGGTACTCCCCCCCATTCTCCTTTAATGGAAAATATGCTCTTTAGCAGTAAATCGTCACATGAAACCAGAGGGATAAGTGTAGGCTGAGGGGAAATGGGACAAACAGTGGCAGTCGTAACAGTTTGTGGCTGCAAATATCCTCACTTTTGTCTTCAACAGGAAGACATGTAACACCGTCTATAGACTGTCTGCATAGAAGCAATGGGGAAATTAGAATAAAAGAAAAATTGATCCTTTTGTTTTGTCCCCAGAAGGATAATCAGCATGAAGCAAAACATGGAGTTTGGGTTTATCTGTAGATAATAAATCTACAGAGGTCTACAGGCCGCAAATCTAAAATTCACATTGTTCACTTTAGTATGGTG
Source organism: Chlamydotis macqueenii (assembly GCF_036417535.1). Classification (NCBI taxonomy): domain Eukaryota; kingdom Metazoa; phylum Chordata; class Aves; order Otidiformes; family Otididae; genus Chlamydotis; species Chlamydotis macqueenii. The sequence goes on along the minus strand of NC_141560.1, from coordinate 57,433,050 downwards.
ATCACATTTTCTTTAGTAATAAGATACTTTTAAATATTTCACACACAAAAGCTGAAGGGAAAAAGATCGAGAATGGGATGGGCGGAGGGGTCTCCAGCCCAGTAAAAGGCACATGGAGAATCAAATGAGGAGAATGAAACCATCCATTTGCCAGCGTTGGGAAGAAAGTGTGATCATTTTGCTCTGTAGATGATGTTAATAATAGAGAATAGATCAAATTCTGGCTCACTGGACAATAAAAGGGAAGATTGCTGTGTGATAAAAACACTGGACTGGAGCAGGAGCTGTCCTCCCTTTCCTGCCCCACTTCGACCAGGGTCCTGTTTCTGGCTAGGATAGAGTTCATATTCACCCGAGCTGGGAGAGGAACGGGAACTGGTGGCACCTGTGGCTGGGGGACACAGCTGGGATAGGTTACTAATTAGCTAACAGCTGGGATAGTTTACTCAAATTGACCAAAGGGCCATTCCATCCCATGGGACATCATGCTCAGTGTATAGAGTGGGGACTGAGCTGAGGTGTAGGTTTTGCTACTTGGGAGGAAGTTGGGCATCAGGATCCACTGTGAGGTATGGTACTGTAAATTGTGTGCTTAAGTATCTTCTGTTATTAGGGGTTTTCTTTGTTGTTTGTTTTCCATCTCTGTTCTCTTAACCTATTTTTATTGCAACCCATGAGTTTTGCCTTCTTTTCTTTACCAATTCTTCTCCCCATCCCACTGTGGGGGGTAGTGAGGGAGGAGTGTGTGACTGTGTGGTATTTTAGCTGCAGAGTGGGGCTAAACTATGAAAACCATCAAAAAAAGGAAAAAAAATAAAATAAAACAAAAACCAACCAACCAAACAAAAAAACCCCTAGGGAACAGTCCTACCTAACCTTACTTGTAAATAAATGAGCTGACCTCCAGGTACAGACAGATCATCACTTAGAGGGTCACTGCACATCAGTTGAGCTACATTAAATGGCCTTCTGCCCCTTTTTAGACTTATTTTAGAAGCAAAATGTGGTGGCTTGAAATGACTTTATGCTTGTTGGATTGCGTAATCAGAAACATTCAGTTCACCCAATTCTTGATTAATGTAGGAAAAATATATGGTATTTCACTCTCACAAAAAACAATCATACAGAAGGAATTCACTAAACACCACTTAGAGTGTTTGTCTGGGTAGTTATAACTAATATTCTTCTCCTTTGGTTTAGCTGAGATATTCACTTTCATAGAAAAAATAACTTTAATAATCTCATTTCTTAGTATAGAAGGGCTGGTCCTGGCATGGTGGCCTCACCTCCTTCTTGTACTTTGCAAAGCTGCATCACTGTGAATAACTATCTTAGAAACCATGCAGGCTGGTGGGAATTAGCACCACTGCAGTGGAGGCAGAGCTGCTCCTTCCATTCAAGGAGAAGTTTGGGTCCTCAATCCACTTTTGGCTTTGTTGTGTGTCCCTGCTATGATTAATTAACTAATGAGCTGACATGAAGTCATTTTATATATCATGGACTACTGATAAAATCAGTATTAAGTATATTAGCAATTAGGAAACTAAGAGGGTTTTAGGAGTCCTTATGTCCAACTAAGTACTACGATTTAAATTACTGTCCTCCCATTATCCTCCGCTTTGATCTATAAACTGTCCCTTATTGATGATGGATGTGTAAAAATGCACTCCTGGAGAAGCTACACTACATCTGGGACTATCGCCAGTGCAGTGGGATGGATCCATGCACAGCCACTATATCCTGAGCCCCAACAGTCTGGAGGCACCTGAATATCTTCAAGCACACAAGTCTCCTCAGTTTAAATGCTATTGATTTTTGGTAAGAACCTTGGCTTATCCGTAAACTGCTGCAGCTTCTTGAGGACTAGTACATCTGGTCACTGCTGGTGCCCGTGGCCAAAAACATGGGGATGCGCTCCCAAAACAAGCAGAGGTGGAGTGGGGTCTGAGTCCTGCTGATGTCCCCGAGTGGTACGGCCCCACCAAGGCGGCCTGAAACAGCCAGCGAAGGACTGCTCCAGGGTGCTCTCTAAATTAGCTAGGCACATCAATAGTGTTTAAAATCTGGCCTTAAGGCTTTGGTCCTCAAAGTATCGGAGCACCTGCTTTTAACCAGTTAAGGCATTTCCAATGACCAGTGAGCAACTCCCACTGGTGTAATTTTTTGTCGGGAGTTGAGTATTATGTAACTTTAAGGATTTGCACTGAAGCACTGGCTCAAATTACTGTCTGCAAGTATGTATTTTCTACCATTCATCTGCCCTATAGACTATCAGGGGACTAACCTGTTACTAAAAATGAAAAGGTACCAATTTTTAGTTCTTATAAGCAAGAGGGGAAAAAAGGGTAAATTCTGCACAGAAATATTCTTCAGTATCTTAAGAAAAGTCTGCTTAAAGCTGTGCTTTGTAGCAGTGTAATGAGGTCTCCCCCTGCAACTACTTCCAACACAAATTAAGCAGCATTCATATGTACCCTGGTAAACAGCATATCCTTTACTATTTTTACCAAGTGCAGCCCTAACATTTATCTCACTTTCTATTTGTTGTGAGATTTGGTTGAATACATTTTAGCTTCATAATAAACATCTCTCAGAGTTAATGGACCAGCAGCGAGGCTGCTGAGCTCCAAGCCGCACCAGCAATGCCCGTGACTCCTGGGGAATTACGTGCAGGTGCAGGTACTTGGCAATACCCGGGGCTTGCCAAATGTAACGACTGGCATAAAAAGTCTGGCTTGTGTGTTAAATGAACTGGGCATGCTGCAATGCCGCAGCTCGCAGATCTCCTGCCCCCAGTTCAGTAGCGGTTCCACCAGATATGTCTGCAATCAGAAGTGCCTCTTTGCTGCGTTTGTAACACCCTGAAAAGCAGGCAGCTGCACAATGCGATGCTCATACTCATTAATAACTCTTTGGGTTTTTTCCCTTTTTTTTTTCTTTTGGGTTTTTTCCCTTTTTTTTTCTTTTGGGTTTTTTCCCTTTTTTTTTCTTTTGGGTTTTTTCCCTTTTTCTTCTACAATCACTTAATGTAAAATTGAGTGCACCAATTTTTGTAGCTACATCAATTTTTAGTCATTTTTGTGCTCTTCAGGAGCTTTTTAATTTCAGTGGGTGATGCTTGATTTGCAGGTAGAATTTGGGCCTTTGGGCTAATTTTACTTAATCTTACAAGATCTCCTGAGAGATGTTTAATGGGAATTCCATATTAACTGTCCCTACAGCTGCACATCCAAAGATTATTTAAACTTGAATGTCTTCTCAGTTTTTATTATTGAAAATAAGCTATCATTTCTACCCTTTTTTACCAAGGCCTTGATTCTTCATTCATCCCTATGCTGTTGCAGCTGCGGTGTCTCTCTTTGACATTGTCTCCTCCTCTTACTGTTTCTGAGAGTGGGACTTTCTACAGCAAGGTGTCCTCATGTTGTTCTTCCAATTCTCATTTGTGGGAATTATCTATCAGCAGTAGCAATACTGTTGTGTCCAGGGGCCTCAACTGAGCTCTAAACATATAAAATGGGGACCACAGCTGAAGTCCTGGTAGCAACATGGAGGAGACCAACCAAGCAGAAGAAAAAGACACAGAGAGGCTGAATGACTTAAGTAAAGACATATGAAAAGTAACTGTCCCAGAAATAACAAGTCCCCTGTGACCTTGGTTAATGTTCTGCTCTTTGGTCTGCTTGTCTTCTGGTGACTAGTACTACCCGGTGCTGCAGAGCTGTAGATGGATGGATATGCTGTACGGAGCTGGGCTGTCCATGCATTTCTTGCATGAGAAGAATGGCATTTGAAACAAACCCCAGAGTGACCTGCACTTCAGCTTGTGTGGGAGGTGCACATGCCTTCAAAGGCATACGGCTTCACTTCTGAAAATCACCTTGGTGATAATAGGGTGTTCATAGTCATCCATCAGTCTTCTTCTAGTTTGCTGACAGCTCCATCGTTTTAGCAGGGAGGGTTCTTACAGGAATCCTGGTTGGAATTTTACAGTCTGTCCATTTGGGTGCTGTCAGGTATGTGCATGGGAAGTGTTTTACCCCTGATATTTGGCTGTTCCTCACAAGTGACAGAAATCAGCTGGGCTCTTTTTGCTAGTTCTGGTGCCTTACACTCTACACATACCTGGCCTGTTTAGTTAAGACACTGAAACATGCTCCAGTATTAGCTCATTGTTGTCCATATGTACAGAGTAACACCTCTGGATAATACGGTTCATGACACCTGTGTTGGCATTGCTTGCATTAAATGACAGCACTTCATACAAGCGCAGAATTAAATCCTGAGGAGGTATAAAACAAAGTGGCTCTACTAACTTGCAGTTTTCAAGCCCTGCTTAGCTGTCCTCTTACCTACCAGTGCAGAGTCATATGATGGACTTCACAGGGCTGGTTTGGAGTGCTGCTTAGTCAGAAACCAGTATGATTTATATTTTTCTTAACATGATGGGTATCAGCCATAGGACCTGAGCTCCTTTTTGATTAGCTCTTAGTGTTGACCTGTCCTACTCATCTAATGTACTGTTTAATATGTATTTAAGAAGTTATTTAAATACCTTATTTATGTGTTTTGTCATGAAGTCTATGCAATAAATTGAAAGGCATGAATGATGGGGAGATTCTCCACAACACATATTAATTTCCTGATGCTTTTATCACATATGTAATGTAAAGTACTCCTACCAGTTACTTCATCATCATCATTAATACTGAGAATTAAAAGTAACTGATACATAAAATGTTATTATACAATACCTGCATTTCCTTCTGGTATCTTAGTTACGTCCATTATCACAAAAGCTACACTCTCTTCTACCAGCAGCCACCAGTGAAATGTGCAGTGAGTGTTTTGCAACATGTTCCCATGTAGTATGGGACAGGGTTTAGCACCATCTAGGAGGGATGCAAATGATATAACGTGCTCGTAAGGCTGCAAAGAGCATTGGGGTGCTGCTGCTGTTAGAATAAATGAGATTGCTGTTGATGTGGTTTTCCATAAATTCCTATGACTTGCGAAAGATTATGTTGGCTAGCCAATTATGTTGTGTTACCACTGACTATGAAACAAGGATCTAATCTGAATCTCATTGATGCTAATGAACGTTTTTACACTGACTTCAAAAGGTGCTGTTGGATCAAACAGCAAATTATTTTCCTCCAGAGTATTTAAATTTTGATTGTGTCCCACAAAACTAGAATATGTCAGGTCTCATGAGCAGGATGTAACTTTTGCCCCGTTACAAGGAAAATGTAGAGGCTAACATTGATGAAACAAGGTGGATCTTTCCTTCTACCGCCTATTTGACAGTTGTGACGAATTGTCTTCTGCCATGAGTTCCTACTAGAGACTCAGTTGTTGGTACAGAGGGCAGGGTCAGTGGTATAAAGTTTCAGAGCTTAAAAAAAACCCAAACCCAACCACAAGGTGCTTCTACAAAGCACAAATTTCTGGCCTACTTGAATCCAGCTGTGTGACTTTCAGGTCAATCATTACAATACAATCTTCACTAACTTTTGATTCTCCACAAAAGGTCTTAACAAAATTGGATGAGTTTTATATGAATATGTTAGCAGGGTGTAGAATAACTCTTTGCTTGCCTTCTCACTGAACTGGTAGGTAGCCTTTCTAGTGTGAATAGAGCCTTTTTTTTTTTTTTTTTTTTTGTAATGAAAGACCTACAAAAATATAATAAATGAATGGAAAGAGAAGCACAGTAACTTCTGCATCTTTTCATTGATTGTTATTTTTGGTAAATCTCATGTAATCATAACACAAAATCATTGAAATATGATATGACAAAAATAATCAGAAATCAAATTCAACCTGAACATTAAAAGCATCAGCTCACAGAGTTCATGAAAGCAAGAATATATTTTAGACAGTCTAGTTAGCATAATGCAATTTATTTAGCAACATAGTTAGTATACCACTGCATCTGGTGCAGTGCTGTGTTCCTTATTAATTTGCAATATGTTTATTTGCCTGCTTTATGCTTCAGATCTACCAGGTGCTGCCAGATGTGCTATGCCATTTCCTGAGGTTGAATTCAGGGCTTACCATCTACTTGTCTACTATTGCAACTCTTGCAACACCTGCGCTTACTCCAGGTAGGGCATAGCAGATGGGTGTTACGAGGGCAGTTCAACATCCAGTGTGAACACGCAAGACAAAAATTAATTATAGTATATATTGTATGTGATAGAAATGAGTTACAGCCTAATTATGTCTCCTGTTTCCATTCAGATGAATTAACATTTGTTGTGAGCCCTTGGGAAACCAGACACACTTTAAAGTTGTAATGAGTGCTATCAATATTGCTTTTGACAGTCATTGAAGTATAATTATCTGATCATCTATTTAAAAAAAGTCAGAAGTTATTATATATGAGTTTGGAGCTGACAAATTACAAAACAGTCACTTTAGGAACTCAACTACTCAGTTATTTTCTGTAGTGGCACTGCCATCTCCTGGAAAAACAGAAATTGTGCTTCCAAATTTTTCACCTTGAAATGAAAGAAGCTCTTCAATAGGAAGAGGTTAAGTACAAAAGTCAACAATTTCTTAAATTTAAGGGGTTAGGAGTTTCTGAGATACTTAATATCAATGTTAGAAATGGCTGCACGACTCTGTTATCAAAGGATTTTGCTGAGGAACAAGAATAAATGTGTGATGTTCGGATTGTTGTGGCCTAATCCTATCCAAAGGAGATGATGAGTACAGCTAGATGCTCCAGTGGTGTTTCTTTACAAAACACAAACTCCCTAAACACATCATGAATTGCCCACCAAGAAATGGTGCAGTATTACTTAATGCCCCCAGCAGTCAGTAACCCAAAAATAGAGACTTTCAGATTATGGGATTTTAGCAGTGAAGAGGTTTGTACTGCAGTTTTCATCGGAAAGGAGATGGTATTGCTTTTTTTTTTTTTTTTGTCCGCTTCCTTGGCTTTTCCTGAGCCACCCTGTGATAACTGGTATTGACCATCCTACCAGCTTACTAAGCAGTGGTTCTGGCTGCTGCTTAAGGATCTCCTGCAACTCCAAAAACACTTCCCATGTCTCTAGGTGCTGTGTTAGTTTTGTTACTCAGATTTTACCTTTGTCTGTATCCCCAGTTGCCCTCTGCTCCAATGCCAGCTTTTCCATCAATTAGCTTGGACCTCTGGCTGTGATGTATGACCTTCAGCCTAAAGAGGAACAGTAGCAAGAGCCCCTCACACTCTTCCCAGGCTCAGCTTCTCAGACTGGGTCCAAGAGCAGCTGGGCGATGAACCCATGGCACTGCCTGTAATGGAGGGGGACTCTTCTCCCTGCCTCAGCTCCTTCTTCTAGAAATGAGTGGGAAATGGACACCCATGTCTCATTTGGGGCTCCCCTTCCTCAGGAGACTGGCAGGTGAAACATGAAGCTGCTCAGCTGTGTTATCTCACAAACAGGGCTGGAATTCCCCTCCAGGCCCAGCTACTTCACACAGACTTTTTCTGTTTGCATAGTGATAGGGTTGAGGGAAGGCTGCTCTTGTTTCAGTGAAACCGTTTCTTACCATTTCTTCAAATTCTGGAATTGCATTCAACTACAAAAGATTAAATCCGTCCTTACTCGAACTTACCAGCTAACCTGTGAGACCATGAATTTCACGCATCCTCCCTGCCCCCCAAATTAGAATACAATTCTAATTACTTTGAGAATTACCAGGCCTTGTTCTCAGGGTATTTGCATATTTCCAGGTAAAACCAAGGGGTTTTTTTAACACAAATTCCTCTTACAATTACTGTCTATCTGCTGGGAAGAAGCTATGTCTGGACTATCCATACTTTATTATCCACACTATGCTGTGATGGCGACCCATTACTCCCACACCTGCCTCAGCTGGTTCCGTTCCCACCTCCACAGTGCTGGAACACGAGTACGCTGGCTGCTCCGTCAGCCAGTTGCACACAGCTCCAGTTGAACAGTTCCCCTTCCCATCAAGCTCCATGTGCTGCAGGGATGCCGGCCTCAGGGACATCTAGAAATTGCACAGCCTTTCACTAATACTTTGGATTCAAATATTTTTTTTCTGTCTGTGATGCATGCAAGGTACTAGAGCTGCTGCAAATGAAGGCACTAGGAATCAGTTGCCCAGCCTGTTCACTTATTACTGTGTATAATGTCAAACTGCCTTCTGAAATAATCCTGTGGATAGCAGGATTGTGGAAAGCGGCACTCGCTTTTTTGGCTGTGGTCAAAGAAAAAGTAATGTCCAGTCTGTTGAGGATCTTCCTTTTATTAGAAACACCTAAGCTCCTCTGCAAGATTTTTATATCATACCTTGTCATAGACTTGCTAAAATTTTTGTAAATTCAGACCGTCTTTCCTTTTTAAAATAATGAAATAACATCAGGATTTTATTTTCTTTTAAATAAATTCAGTATAACCAGTTGATCCTGGTACAATATTTATGAGGATTTTTTTTACCAACCTACAAGAACTCTTTAAAGTTTCAAGTTTTCTCTTAGACAAGAAAACTTTTCCTGTGGTATTGTAGGATATGGATATGCCAAGATCAGTTACTTGGCAGTTTCTTCCTGCAACTGGACTACTGAAGGATGAGGAACATCTGTATGTCTGCAAAGAGAAGACAGGCAACAGACTTCTTTTTTTTTCTCCCTCCAAAAACATTTATTTCCTTCAGCCATGAAAACTTTTCTCTCATGCTTAGGGCAATGTTTGATATTAGTTTCCCAATAAGCCTATCTGGAGAGAACATCAGCAATGCAGAGTTTTTACCCAGGACGGACTGCTAAACCTGCTTCTGTTTTTCTAAGCATTCAGATGGGCACCTGCCAAGATTCCTCAGTCACAAGCTACTGCAAGAAGCATAGTTTGAACTGGCCTCATAAATAGGGACAGGAATTCCTATGACAATCCAAAATTTTATTTCCAAAGAGCTCAGGTTTTTCTAGCAAGCTGTTATCCTCCCAGCTCTCTGTGCTGAGTAGCCAATAGTGGCACTAGAGCAAAAATCCTAAATAGAAGGATCTTTAGCTCTGAAAATATGACAGTTCACGCTGCTCACCATTACAGCACTTCCTTTTCTCACCTCCCACAACGCTTCTGAAGTACTGCCAAACCTACAAACACATGCTATGTAATAGCAACAGAGCCTCACCACATTCACATTTCTGTGCATCTCAGGTACAGGACCGCTTCCCTATTATTGCACTGGCATTTTGTCACTAGAAGTTGTCATCTGTCATCCCCCTCCCCTTGTTGAGCAGGTCAGCATTATCTCCATGTTTAACTTCGAACTGGAAGCTTTAAACTTAGTGAAGGCTACCATGATGTTATTATTTTTTGGTCCAATGGTTCAGCTTTCACAAAGATATCACTTAGGTAAAACAAACTGATGGGAAACAACCTGCTTTTCAATACTCTCACCATCAATTTTTTTCATAGGGCAAATGTTTTTCATAATCTGAAAGCTACAGCTTGAGACCACCAGCAGTTCTTAAATTAAGCTTGAGGTTTTTCTTGGTACTTCTGATGCTGTTTTGAACTTACGCACTCATTTTATGATCAACTTTTCCTGATACCTGTTTTTAATTGAAATACTTTCTTCTCATCAGTGCTAATTTCACTCCCAAATTAATGATTTTTTTTTTTTTCTCAATATATAACTGACTCTCTTAGAAGCCTCTTTTCTATCATGTGTATTATGTACAGGTTGGTGCTGAAGCATAGTGTTTCAATCACAGCATCATCTCCATCCTCCTTTTCCTCAGCTCCTCTACAGTCACTGCTACTTCACATCACGCTCAACAGAACTAGATATGTATTTATTCACCCTGGCTCAAAAAGTAGAGCTCTATTACTCAAATATAGTAATACAACCTGTTCTTTGTTCATTAGCTGATTGCCTGCTAGAGGAGAGGCTGAGGGCTCTCCCCCTACAAGAGGGGTGAGCTCAGCAGAAACACTATGGGCACAAAAAATAGCTTCCTGTGGGAACTGTAAGGCTGATGCTTCTGGTCTGTCAGCTCAGACTCCCCAGCCACAGCAGCTGGGCAGATGTGAGGCACAGAGAGCATTTACAGGGACAAGGCACAGATTTTCTACTGGACACTGCCACAGTCACCCTGCAAATGGGTCTCACTGTAGAAGACACCGTGCTACAGGGCTGAAACCCAAAAGACTCTTCTGGCAATTGCGTTATTCCCCAGCTGATACTGGTATAAGTTGAGTACAGGTACCTCAAGAAACAGTGGGGCCTCTTTGCATTAGATGATGATTTGTCCCAGTCTACATAATCTTTCTCTCTCTCTCTTTTTAATTTTTTTTTTTAGCAAACACTGTATAGATGTAAATGATTATCCTTCTTAGTAAACAACAATTAGTTCCCCTATGAAATACCTTTCTTTGTCTTTAGTCATGTGAAAATATATCAGCCTATGAAGGACACACTGGTTGGCAAGCTGAGCCTACAAAACAGTTGAGTGATTTTCTTAGAAGCTCTTTCTCTCTTGCCTGGTTTCCAGTAATGCCTTTTGCTACAAGCAAAGACCCTGAAAGGTGCAGCAGCTTTATCACAAACCTGCTTCCAGATATTTCAGCCTGAAGCTGTGTTCTCCAGGTCATGGTATTAGTTGTGCCTGCATTAGTTCAGCCTGATGGCTGGATCAAACCATATGCCAACGGCTTGCACCAATCCAGAGACTGCCTTTGCTGACAGTGCTATCTCTGTAGCATCACCAGAGATGGGTAAGTCGTATCTGCTCACAGGAATTGCCTTTTCTGTTTGTTTTTGACAGATTTTCATTTGTTGAGCTCATTAGGGAAGTTCTTCCCCAATTTTGAATGGTTTCACAATGACAGTTCAAAATCACCCATATTACCAGGGAATTTCCATTTTAATTTCTTTCTCAAGGTAATTTTAGTTTGTTTGGGTTTTTTTTGGTTTTTTGGTTTGTTTTTTTTTTTTTTTTTTTTTTTTTTTTTTTTTACTTCTTTCAACTTTATGAACCTCATCTGGCTTCTAATGCTAGTATTCTCTTTCACACTTCCTGAGTGAATTGATGTGCACCACGGACAGGGGTTTGTGTTGCTTCTCAGTGGTGGCATTTATCTGAGTCAATATTCACATCTTCATGGTGCCCATCCATCTCTGGGCAAGGCACTCCATGCATTCTTTAGTGTTAAGGAAGGAAAATATAGTGTGATCTATCACATTTGAAAGTAGAACTCCACCTATGGTCAGGTGAATTATACCTTAAAAGTACAGATTTCCCACTGATCAATACAGTGTCTCAGACATAAATGCGTATCTCACAGGTACCTGAAGCTAGTGACATGAATCCACTTCTCCAGTCTAATTCTTACACAAACCCTAGCTTTTCCATTGCCTTGTTCTCCTTGGCTTCCCACAGTAAAAGATGATCCCTATAACTGGCAATGTGGACTCAAAACAATTTTCACCTTTTGAACAGTGACAGTCCTGCCAGTCACACTGAGCAAGGAACATGCCTTTAGAAAGTGTGGGGTAACGTTAGAAGGGATGCACGTATGCTGGAGGGGCGGTCCGTGGCGACTCACACACTGGACGCAGATGAATCCATGAGTGCAGGGGTTAGGTGCGTCCACGTACGTGGTAGGCACGGATAAGTCCATGAGTGTAGGGGCAGGTGCGTGGCGGGCATGGATGGGTCCATGGGTGCAGGGGGCAGGTGCGTTCGCGTGCGTAGCGGGTGTACGGGTATTTAACCCTGTGTTAGGCAGCATTAAATTGAAGGCTTGGCTTGGCGGTATCCGTGTGATGTCCTGCTTTCCCCGGAGCAGGGCTTCGGTGTGTGCGGGGTAGGTAAGCCGGCAAGAGAAGCCTGCAGAAAGCACTAGAAATGCCGATCCCAATTATCTCTGTACTGGAATTGTGTTGACTTCAGTGAGAATTTACATGTACCCAAGCATGCTGGTACAGCTGCACCTCTTGAAGACAGTGGATCTCATCATACACGTGACTGTGCCTACAGCCATCAAAAGAGGCAGACTTTGTGAAGTTGGCACCTTCTCCCACACAGCATCTTCTCTAAGGGAGGCTTTGCATTGTAGTCACAATAAACACTCCCTAAATTACCTGTACTTGAGCCACAATGAAATTGATTCAGAATAAAGAACTTTTATTTCTAAGTGAAAGTTTTGCCTGATAATGGATAAAATTATAGTTTAACTGGCCCTAAAGGTGCTTAGCATTTAGTAAAGAGGCCATGTTCTCTGGTTCCTACTGTACTAAATGCATCCTCTAGCTGAAAGAAAACAGTGATTATCAGAAAGTCAGTTGTCATTCTGCCTCTTTAGAAATATTCCCATTAAAGATAAAGCAAATTTTAATTAGATTAAATATCCAATTACTGTAACTACATTTTTAAAAAATTCACATCATGAGGATGACCCTTTTAAAGAGGGTTACAACAATAATTAGTGTATTCATATTAACCAAAATGTATTGGATAATATTTATACCCAGAAGGCAAAGTACATTACACATATTTCACCTTTGGGGAAAGCTTGCAAATGTTTTGGCAGTGGTAGGAATATTTATAGGCAAGAGCATGCTTTAGCAAGGTTATATGAGAAAGCATTTATATGCTCACAAATTTTTACCCAAGGGTAAAGTCTACATAAAATGTAGTGCAGAGATTATGGACATGTAAAGTACGATTTAAGCAGGGAATTTATATCAGTTTGTTTAATTAATTGGAGCAGAATACTACTTCCCTTAGTTTTTTTTTTTGTGACAGAAGGGCCCACAGAATTCAAGTCTGAGCTTTCCTTCTGCTGACTGATGACAGCAAAAAAGATTCAGAGAAAGGGTCTTCCCCCCACAAGGCATTACCTGGTCCACAGGTTAAACCATCCCCTTTCATGTGTTCCTGATCACATTGTGTAAGCAATCCCACCTGTTACCTGATGTTACCTTATCAATTCCCTACAGAGCTGGAACACAGGCAGGCAGCTTCTAGTCAGCATTGCTCATTTAGGGCCAAATCCTCCATTTCTCAGTATAGGGAAGATTTGCAGATATGCCAAATAGGTTTGATAATGCACAGAAGACAAGAAATCACATGCTTGTTCCAGGCTACCCACAGAAGGCACCGAGCATGTGACCCATTTTTACCACTCAGGTACAGCACTGGCTTAGCATACTGCAAGGAGGCTAGCTGTGCAAGCTCTTGCGCTGTGTGCTACCTGCACACCAGTGAAAAACATACTAGAGAGGCCTTGCCAGCAAATACTGCTGGTGCAGCCTAAACATTGATTTTTGTCTGCTGTGCAGCTAATCAACAGATTTGGGAATTACCAGGACATTACATTCTTCCTCAGCAAAAAGCTCTGAGGCTTCCTACTGGTGTTTGCATTTATCTAAGACTGCAGCATTTGGCCCTTTATGACTAAGATACTCCGCAGTAAAACATATGCTTGCAGCATCCACACAGACACCTTCCTAAGCTAGATGAGAGGAACTGTGATTGCACAGCTTCTGGCAAGACCTAGACACATGAGGAGGCTCCTGAGTAATTTATTAGCTTGATTAAGAACTTTGTTTTTAATTTACATTTATATCAAAGATTGTTCATTTTTATAGGAATCTATATATGGGGCCAGTCAATAATAAGCAGACAAAAAAACCCACAGGCTTAAAATTATTCATTTAACTTCTCTCACATTCACTTTCTCTTCACTAAATTACCAGCAATTGTACTTGAGCATTCATGCCTTTCCTGTTTTTCAGAACTGTTGAATATTGTTTTATGTAATCTGTAGTTTGATATTCATTAAACCATAGACTGTGGCTCCACGTAGTTGCTCTTCATGTAGATCTTTAAGGTTCTAGCTTCTGAAGATGATGTGTCCCTTACGAAAGGAAAAAGTTACAGTAAGTTGAAAATATTTGTGCAAATGGATGGTTGCTTCAACACTGATATTGTTGGCATGGATTGTAGCAAGAACATGTACAGTTTCCACAACTCGCACTGTCATTTCCTGAGTTTTGAGCTTTCTTGCAAAACAAAGTAGCCCAAGAACATCCTGAGAATAAAAGCATAAAAACAAGGGGGGAAAAAAATCTGATTCATACTGAATAAGTTGTCTTTAAAAACTTCTTCAACATTTGTTGCATGATAAGGAGAAACTGGGAAAGCTGGTAAGCACAGGATAGCAGAGAGGCAGGTAAGTGGGAGAATATCAGGGTTAAATAAATAAGAAAAAAATGAAATTAATTTGTAATGTTCTTTTCCAAAAACTCAAAATAGATCATTTATTGGATATTGCTATCGATACCTGCTGACTATCTATTATCTACCTGGAAGGCATTTTGCTATGTAAGTATTGTTTCTGAATACTATAAAGGCTGTACTTTTATCAGTTCAGAAACATAAATCAAACAAGATATTTATGGATATTAGCAATTATGAGGACATCATTCTGTGAAAACACCTCTTTCTACATGATGGCAAAAACAGGTTAAAGCAATCTAAATACAGTGAATATCCTCTTCATAAGGGTGAACTTTTTGAGGTCCATGTGAGCAATTAGTGCATTTATGGTACTCAGACTGTGGTCTGAAAAACACATATTCAGATCAGAGTATATTTATATTTTCCCTTTCCAGAAGGTAAAATAATCTAAAACATCCTCTTTATCTTCTTTGTTAGGATGCTGTTTTCACGGTTGTTTTGTACAATTAGAAACGGGTTCTACAGCAAGCTGAATCAGAACAATTTTGCCTGTGACCTGTCCCTTTTGTGAAGCCCAAGAATTGTACCCCAGGCTTTCCCCTGTAGGAGTTCTGTATTTGGCTGTAAAAGAAAAATAGTTTTTATCAAGTCCTCCTTTTTTTTTTAAACATAGCTCTTGATGATTGAAGTCTTCACAAAGATTTATTACACCTATATAGTCTCTACATATAATCTTACTATTAAATTCCTTGCTTTGGCTTTGAGGTTCTGTAGGCTTCTTGAGTGGCTGTAAACCAAGTGCCATGCGGGGATCAGAAAGCCAGTGATTCCACGTAAAATTCTAGTTGTAGAGCATCGATCTCTCTATTCCTCCCTGGCATTGAATGGTGTGGGTAAAAATACTGAGAAAACTGCCATAAGCATTTATTTATTTCTTCCAGTTACCTTCTCAGGATAAGGTAAGAGTGGAAAGGCAACCTGGCTTCATCCAAACCTAGTCATGAAGGAATCAAGCAAATATCAGCATGTTGATTGACTGCCTTGACAACACCCAGGGCACTTATAATGGTGAAATCACCCTTTGACAGTTGCAGGTAAGGCCTGGAAGGCTCAGGTGGTGGTGCTGCTCTCCCAGTTGCTGTTTGTCCATCCTGCACATCCCAAGAGTTACAATGGAAAGAGAAGCGATGCCCAGAAATGCTGTCCCAGGCCAGTGGTGTTCTCCCTGGGGTCATGGAAGGTTGTTTTGCTTTTGGCTTAAGGACCAATGCTTTGGGTAACTTCAGCATCATCAGATGCTGAAGATGACTTTCCTAAGCAACTGCAGAATCTCACCATTGTATTATTGTAGAAAGCTTTTTCTCCTCAATGAAGAGACCAAAGCTGCTGCTCATGGTAGTACATCATTGCCAGAGAACAACAATATATTTTGCATGACAGATTGAGTGACTTGTTAGTGAACCAATTACACTTTTCTGATCAGGGTCATGCTCCTTTTGATGCCCCTACCTGCCACCTTTGCAACTGCAGGCATCAAAAGCTGCTGGCAAGTTTAGGAAAGAGGCACAGACACCGAACTGACAGTTCCCACAATTCTTATTTCCAGGATCAGAGCAGGGAGTCCCAGAAGTCCTACTGGGAGGTGCCTGAGAACTGGTGAATGAGTGGTGGATGAAGGAGCTGTAGAAGGAGACAACCCAGCCAGGTTAGTCCAGCAATTGTTGGAGGGACCTGGCAAAGGGCTGCTGTTTCCCAAGGGCTGAGGTGCTCAGTAAGAATGATTTCTGGAACCATCTGCCCAGTTCCAGCTCTTCAGTCAGTGGATATCTCCTTTGTAGTAATTTAAGATTCTGTGGTATTCTGCTGCTGTAGTGGTCTGCAGTGTTAGTCAAAGCAACTCTACTCTCAGCTCAGTAGCGTAGCTGTAGCATAAAGTGAGTTAAATTCAGTAAGTCACAGCCCAGACCGCATGGAAAACAGTCTAATTCAACTACAGCAATACAGTGTAATATAAATATAATGGAAATACAAAACCATATAATTTAATTTGACATGACTGGCAGAATTTGCTTAAGTCAGTGAAAATGAATGAGTATAAACAATGAACTTCCCTCTTCAATCTTTTATTGTTAGTATAGTAGGAAGGTGGTTTCAGAATGACTTTGCATGGCAGCAACCTAAACAAATGCACTGACAATATGCAAATTTCAAGCTCGCTTTTGGAAATACACACACATTTAAAATTTTTAAATTTCTTAAGATAATTGCATTAAATTTAGTCAATTTTAAATATGGCCGGCCCTTTTCTACATCTGTCCCATGTGCTCAAAAGGGAGGAAACAATTTCATATGGAGAACCTAGATGAGCCATGCCCTTTTAGCCAAGATGCTTTCCTGCCCCTGCAAGTCTGACTGCCCTCACAACAGCAGTCCTACCACAGGTAAGGCCCTGGCCCCTTCCCAGGTAGGGGAGAGCACTGGTAACCATGCTGCCACTACGAAAATCAGCTCGCAGCATGGCAGGATACCGCACAGCTTTCAGCACTGAGGGCCCATCTGCACCGTCCTGCCATCACTGCCACCAGCAGAGACCAGGAGTGACACCACTAAAACCCATCATCGGGGAGGAAAAACAGCACAGCATAGATTATTTAGTTTCTTTTCCTCCAGTAAATTTCCAGTGCTACAGTCAAAGGACGACAGAGGCTCTGGAAAACACTTATGGTGGGATTAGGACAAGGGGATCCAAATACCCCCTCCTGCCCTGGCCTGCGTCCTTGAGGTTCAGGGACGTTTGCACAAGGACCCAACCCAAAGCGGGACCAGGGCTTCCACTCCCCAACACTTTCCCCGCACACCGGACCAGGCCGCACCCACACCGCCCGACGGGCAGCGAGGCCGTTTCGCCCCTCCCTCCGGCGCACGCCGTATTGCGCGCGCGCTGCTGGCGCCTGCGCAGAGAAGAAGGGTCCGGTAACGGCCCCAAAACGGCTGGGGCGCGCGGGCCGCCATGGCCTACTCGACGTGCTGCAGGGTGGCCGTGGTCTCCTGCCTGGTGCTCTGCGTCTTCCTCCTCGTGCCGCGGACCTTCTTGTCTCGGGGCGGCGGGAGGCAGGACCCCGGGGCTGCGCCGCTCGTAGCGCCCGCGCCGCCCGAGGGTAAGAGGCCGCTGCTGGCCCCGCCGGCTCCGCTGGGGTGAGGGCGGATCGCTCTCCGCCGCCGGCACCTACCCTCCCCCGCCCTGGTACGCCGGAGTCTGTGTTCCGGCTGCTGCTTGGGGGCCCAGCGTAAAATGCGGGGAGTGGCTCAACGGAGAGCCTGGGGCGGGGCGGGGTGTCGGTGCCGGCGCGCTAGGCGTTGGGCCGCAGTGCCGCGCTGGGCCTGGCCCGTGGGCTCTTTGCCCCGGGGATGCGGTGTGTGAGCGGGCCTTGGCTGCACGGCACATCTGGAAGGTGCTCTGCTGCCTGGTATGGAAACGTAGCGTAGTTGATCCTTCCAATAAGTGTTAACCGTGTCACTCGCTCATCTGCTCGCCTAAAAGACATGTGGAGTGTCAAAGGTTGAATTTACTGTTCTCACTATGATTTACCTTTTTCTTTTCCCTTCGAAAAAGACAGTTTAAGGTCTTCCAAATTTAATTTTATTTGTTTTGTGTAAGTGGGGTACCAAAGCTACTACTGAAAAGAGGCATACTCATACCACATATTTTTTTCATTATGATATATCACTTTTTATTTAAAAGCTTCATTATTTTGTTATTTTCTGTATGGAATGCTTTTGTTGTTGCATGTGAAATAAAAGTTCATTGGAATCATCTTCATTGTTTAGTTTCCTACTGCAGTATTATAAACTTTGCTTTCATGCACCAGATTCTCTTAATAAATGTGCCACATGATGACTCATTTAGACTCAGATCCTGTCCGTGCAATCCCTTGAGCTGTGTCCTTGCTTGCCCTCCTAGTCTGCATGTCCCTTCTTAAGTTCTAGAGGAATGAGTTCATATAGGCATCTCCCATTCTTTTTATGCCAATTGCCTTTTACTGTAGATTTCTCTTCCCAAGACAGTTCATAAAAGTAGCTAGTATCATAGCTCGTAGTATTGGCAGAGAAAGAGTTTTGTCTAGGGCTGCCTGCAAGCCAGAGGTAAGGCTGATGGAAGCAGAGAGAACCTCTAGGTTGTGGTGAGTGCTGTCCCACAGGGACTCCAATAGCTTTATCTTCTGCACGCTTTTAACAGCCTTGTTCTTACCTGACCAAACACTTAAGTGACACTGATTTCGTTTGCCCAGGGTTTTTAAAGGACATTCAGGCTGAAGTGACTGCTGAAAAGATGTTATGTTGAACTAAAGTATATGACTCCTATACTGCGGCTGCCCTTCCATGGTTGCTGTGTGTATCCTTGGTCTTTTAAGAACTTGAATATAGGTTCATCAGCACTGTAGATCTACAAGTTTATAGTCTCATTCTGTAATCTCTCATTGAAAACCTGAATGGTAGCTGATTTTTTGGATAGCACATCAAGAGCAGTACTGTGAGGGCATGATCCTGGGCCCTGCAAAGGCCTAGCAGGCAGCGCAGGAGGACTGTGGAGTCACCTGCCTGAAGCAGGGACGGGAGCAGATGCTCTGGGAGGTGGTGCCTGTCTCTCTGTTAACTTCTGCCCCTGTGCAGCTCCCAACTCTGATCCTGGAGTGATATCAGGTGATGTAGTTTGACAAACCGTTTTCCCACAGCAGTGCAGTCATAGGTAGTTTTCAGTTAATGTTCTGGTGTTTCGTTGGCTGCAGGATGGACTGAATTGAATTGATCTGACAGAAAAATTAGCTTTAAAAAAGAAAACCAACAAAAAACTTGTATCCAAATTATTTTCAGTGACATCTGTCTGATGAATGATGTTCATAGCTGTTCTAGCACAGCCTGCTTTAAGCAGTCCTGTCATAAACTGATCTGTCACAGCCACAGTAAAATGCTTAAAATAGGCAACAAATACTCTTTTCATCACCAGTATGTAGTATAAATACTCTTTCCATCATCCTGTGGGAGAACACGGTACAGCATGAGTTAATGTCTGCCTGGTGCAGAGTGAGCATTCAGCATGCTCCTCTGTTGCACCCCAGCACCCTCACCTCAACTGATCCATTTCAGATGAGAATTTATAGTCAATATTTTCAATTTATTAGCAAGGACTTCATTACACCTTCTCTGTAAACCAAACTTTATTTCACCTGAAGTTATTTTTTTATTGGAGAAATAAATCTTGATTGAACATTTCAGTTCATATCTGTCATTAGTTGTCCTCTTCAGTGAACTGATAACTGCAGTTACTTGACGGAATTTGCAGGGACTCGAAGTAATAATGTAATTCTTGAAGTTAGTAAAGTACTTATTGTAGTCTTGGGGGCAAAATGCCTCTCAATAAGTTTGAAGTTTACTACCATTTGTTAGAACTCAGTGTTACTAGAAGGCTTTTTATCAAAACAGACTTTAAGCATGGCAATGGCTTTTTCTCTAATAAAACCATTTTCAGAGATCTCTCTTAGGCAAATGGTGAATATAGTACTATAGAAGTTAATATTATCTTTCAGACAGGAAAGTTGTTCTTTCTCACAGTAATAGTTTAATGTATATGAAATAACTTACTTGAAGAACTTACTGTGACTATCACATTTCTAGTTTACTTCATGGACAGGCATAAGAATTTTTTATTAATTATTTTGGAAAAGAGGAAAAAAAAGAGCTACTAGCAGTTTAAAAAGTACTTTTAAGTCTAGTGTTCGTAAATATATGCCACGCATTTTGTAAAGTGACTATCTAAGTTGGTAGTTTAAGAAGAACCTTACAGCTTCATGACAATAGGTGTATAGTCTCTCTGTGTTCTTATATATAATAAAGTAGCATCAGCTTTACAAGAAAAATATATGACTGTTCAGGTAATGCCTCTGCCCACCTTGGGTTTGTGCAATGCACACATCAGTTGCCTGCAGGTGTCCTTACTTAAGAAAATAAAGATGTTTCAATTTTGGGTAGTTTTTGCATTTTCCTTTTTAATCTTCACCTGCAATATTTAATAAATGTTCAAATATTTGACTGTGTCCATTAAAAACATCCATGTGGTGTCTTAAAGTAAGGATTTCAAGACTGTAATTCCTTCTAGCCTTTTTTGGGTAGGTTTCTAAAGTTGTGTTGTTGGGAACATAGCTAGAGCTATTTTGTAAATGTCAGTAAAAGAGCAAGAACAAAATGAATGCGTACTGTTTGTACAGTTAATCTTGATATTACACTGTCAGAATCAGAAGTATTTATAAAAAGATTAGAAGGGAAAAAATATAAATGACTGCACATGTAAAAAATCTAAAACACTGGTCTTGTGGTAGTGTGTAATACTGAAATAGAGAATGGCCTCAACTATGAACCAGTCGTGAACTTGTAGTTTTCTAAAAAGGATTAATTACTTGGTCTTTCTGTGGGCAGAGGTGTTGGGGAAATTAGAAGGCGTTAAATAATAGCAGCAGAAATTATATAGTGGCTTGAAAGAGAATTTAGATTAAATGTAAAGAAAACAGTTTCTTTATAGATTATTCTAAGCTATAATACTCAACATGGAAGCTGTGCAAGAAAACCTAGGAGGACACTTTCAGTCTAAAGAAGATTAAATTACTTTATCATGGAGTCTGTGTGTCTTTCTGTGTGTTCCCATTTGCAGCCCTTTGAACCCTTTGGCCAATTCACCTAATTGGACAGAGGGAGAGAGAAAATAATTGTTTTATAAAAATACACTGCTGAGAGGGGCTAAAGATTGATTCAAGTGTCCTGAGACAAAGGCTTTCGTATGAGTGCTCTTTGCATCTAGCCAAGAGGGAGGTCTTGCATATCGTACTGTCGTAGTTCAGCCCCGATCGGAGCAGACTACGCAGTCTCTCTCTCACTCCCCCCACCTTCTGAGAGAACAGGGAGAGAAAATATAAGGAAAACGGCTCGAGGTTTGAGATAAGGACAGGGAGAAATCCTTAAAGTTACCGTCACGGGCAAAACAGACTCGACTTGGGGAAAACTATTCATTTATTTCTAAAATTAGCAGGAGAATGAGACAGGGAACAAGATAACCTCCCCCCACCCCTCCCTCTTCCCAAGCTTAACATTATCTCTACTACCTTCCCCTCCCGAGCGGCACAGGGTGGGGAAAAGGGAATGGGGGTCGCGGTCAGTTCATCACGTGTTGTTTTACGCCGCTGTATCATCGTCGGGGGAAGAACTCCTCGCATTCTTCCTCTGCTCCAGCGTGGGGTCCCTCCCACGGGCCACAGTCCTTCATGAAACTGCTCCGGCGTGGGTCATTTCTTCCACGGGTGCAGTCCCTCTAGAACAGCTGCCCCAGTGGGCCCTCCACGGGCCACAGCCTCCTTCAGGCCTCCACCTGCTCTGGCGTGGGGTCCTCCACGGGCTGCAGGTGGATCTCTGCTCCTCCGTGGACCTCCATGGGCTGCAGGGGTACAACCTGCTCCACCATGGTCTTCACCACGAGTTGCAGAGGAATCTTGGCCAGGAGCCGTATTACTCCTCCCACTCCTTCTGAACTGACCTTGGCGTCTGCAGCCATTCCTCACAACAGGCTGGCAGACGTCTCTCAGGATCCTTTTTACATCTTGTTCACTTCTCATCTCCTCTCCACTTCTTGCAGCCAGGCCGGGCCGAGTTGGGCCCAGTCGGCTGCCCAGCGGGAGGCCAGAGGGTGAGGCCTGCAAGGCCCATGAGGCCCGCGCCTCCCCCTCTCTGCCCCCCGCTCAGCTGCTTCACATCTTCCTTTTTTTTTTTTCCTGTTTTCCCCTTCTTAAATACGTTATCGCAGAGGCGTTATCATGGGACATTCTGCTACCAATCAGCTCAGCCTTGGCCAGCAGCGGGTCCGCCCTAGGCCCGGCCGAGTCCACTGAACAAAGGGGAGCAACTTCTAGCAGTGTCCTACAGAAGCTATCACCTTAGGCCCCCCCGACTAACAAAACCAGAACACGTACTTAGCAAAAGCTTTGCTTAGCGCAATGCATCTTCTTTAAATATTAAGTCAAACTGGGCAGGGGATAAAAATGTACAAAATTCTAAGTTCTGATTCTCACATTTCTGATCCCTGTGACTGTCTGAAAAAGCAGTGCTTTTCTTTCTTCATTCACCATGGTGAATGTTTTGCTAGAAAATGGTAAAATTTTATCTAAGTGTCTGTAGACATGGGAGTCAGAGTAGAGTTTGAAGATAGGTTTGAGGATTGGAATTTGCATTGCTGAGACAGGAGGATAGTTCTGTATCCCACTGCCACGCTTTTTCAGTTAAAGCTTTTGCAAAACATCTTGCTGCTTTGTTCTTGGTTTATGTTTTTTTTTGTTTGTTTGCTTTTGCATGCAGAGTAAGGAATAGTAAATGTCTTACTTGGAAGAAACACACTTAATCTTAGCATTTCCAAACCAAACTAGTGGCACCATGGTTTGGCGGTAGAAATGAAGAAAAAAGGCAGAGCGCCTTCTGCAGAGCATGAGCAGAACTTTAGGTGCTGTCCTCCTAAGGAACAGCTTGGTTGAGATTTGAGGAGCAATGAGAGCAGCATCCTTTGCTTTAATGTCAGCTTGGACAAGTTACATGCACTTCCCAGGCTGCCATTTCCCATCTCTAACCCTCCTACTGGGGTTGAGGGTCTGAAGAATTGCACGTTTTATAAATGAAGTCATGCATCATAAATTTCCTGATGAATGGAGTGCAATCTTAATGTAGCAACAGCCCATATGTACTTTTTCCTGTATGTCAAACTATTTTGTTATTATACATGTATGTATATATGTATCCCAGCATTTTACAGCTGGTCAGATGTTGCAGAAAGACATTATCTAGACCAAGAGTTGCTGAATCGTACAATAACTTAAGTCTAAATAAGTTTATAAATGGTCAAGTTGGACTCAATAGCAATTCCTAAACTCCATCAGGTAGGACATGTAACAGTGTCCTTGGAAAAAAGACACTTGGATGGTCTGAATATTATCAACTGGTTGGCTGTTGTAGTAAGTGTGCTGTAAATATACTTTTTAATATTTGCTTTTTCCAGTTGAGTGTAAATATTGTTAAAAGATTAAAAAAACCACAGTAATTCTAATGTGAAACTGCTATTAAGGATTCATCTACATTCAGAAACCTACAGTCTCTTAAACAACACAAACATTAGCTGGGGCATAATTTCATTTCTGGACTTAAAGCTATTGAAGGGACAGGATTAGACAAAACATGCTCTGCTTGCCCTGTAGCTGGTTTGCAAAGTTTATTTAAAGCATTACATGACAAATTATTAAATATGTTGGGTAAACCTTAAGTAAAAAGATCGCAAAGCCAGGTAGTGTGTATCTGGTGGAGTTAGTGCGGAGTCTGCATGAAGCTCTCAGGCTGTCCCAGTGGAGTTGAGAAATCTTTCCAAAGGAGAGCAGCACTGTGGCACCCTTCAAAGCTAAATGGAGGTTAGTGTTCTTCCCTTCTCGCAGCATGGAAAATGTCCTGTTGAAATACTCACAGCAACTGGATGATGCAGCAAACAATGACCTGCTACATGCCTTCTGCTCACATAGAAGCATCACTTGATTTTATTCATGGAGAGTATGTAGTTGTCTCCATTTGAAAGTGGTTTGTTTCATCCCTGGAAATGTGGAATCCAGTCATATCACCTACTGGTGTGCTAGGGTGTTGGGTTTTTTAATAGCATAAAGTATGTTGTTTGATTGACAGTGGCATCCAAATCACTGTGCATTTCCATCTATATACTGTGCATTTGGCAGCTTTTTGCATATGGTGCTTTTAAGTTGCCTGTTCTATCGATTTCCTCTATAATTTGCATGGGTTCTTCACAATAAAAAGCTATGGAAAATAATATTTTTTTTTAATAAGGAAATAATTATAAAAGTTTAAAAATCACCAGGGAATATTTAGAACTAGAAGCCGTGAATTTCATCTTTAAATTATTTTGGTGATGAAATGACTAGTGTTTGTCCCCTTGGCCTGATTATCTTTAATTGAATTGAATCTTGTAAAGCACAAACAAGGCCTTGTGGATAATTTAAAAAACTATTCTCTTTAAATACAGTTTCACCTTTGTCAATTATTTGCTTCTTTCTGTATTTCTTTTTTTTTTAATAAATAATTTTGCAGGAGTATAAGTTATTTGACAAAGGTTTATCTACCCTACTCTTCCATCCCTACCTCAGTGATACTGCTCTCTACATGACATCACACTTGTTTCTGCAGCGCCTACTGCTACAAGGTATTTCTGCTCGAGCAATGGGACTTTCTTGTAAATAAGATGCTATGCTTTCCATCACAGACTTGGAATAATTCACTAAAATTAAAGTGCAGGCTAATAGCTTCCACAAAGTTAAGCCTGACCTAATCTGAGAGTGATTTTGGTCAGTGGTGGTATACCTGGACAGCTTCAGTAAAGCCTACAGCACTCAAAGAATGTATGCCATCACCTAAAAGAAAAATGTGGTTTTAATAATAGAACTTCACAAATTATTGATATAACTTCCTAATACGTATTTGCTGTAATTTTCTGTGCTCAGGAATTTATATGACTATGATGGTTTCCTAGCAAGAGCCAATGTTAATTTAACCTAATTTTCTCTTCTCTTGCCTCTCATAAATATATTTGCAGCTGGGGACTTACAGAAGTAAAGTTAGTTATTTTCAGTGCTATTTCAGTCCTATTTTTCATTTTCTTTATGCAAATACATGCAGCCTACTCCAGCGCCATTGACCAGTTGTCCAGGCTGCCTGGCTTTCCTGCTGAGTGTGCCAGAGAGGGCTGCAGCCCGGCCTGGCAGTCCCCGGCTCTGGTACTTCCATCCAATGCCTCCCAACGCCAGACTCGGTGGCGGAGTAGCTGAGTAATTCAGATCAATCCCAAATGGTGGAAGGCGGTGCAGGGGCAAGTCCAGGCTGGGTATGGAGATAGAAAGTAGAATGTCAAGTACATGGAGGACTAAAATAGTAAATTTCTTGGCAAAATTAATTAATTGATGCCAGCAAGATAATATAATAACTTCATGAGCTTAGATTTATTGAGATTCTGTTGCCTTTCAGTTGAATGAAGTTGTCCACAGTACCATTTCTGTCTCTCTGCAGTCTTACTCTAGTATCCATGCTTACATTTTATGCTCACTCTCCTCTCTTGTTTTAAATTCTCTCTGCCTCTCTCAAGGCTAGAAACCATTTTTTCCCTCTAAAATGCTGAAGACCATATGTCCCAAGCTATATTCAATCTCCTCTCTTACATTGCTTTACCTAACACAATTTGAGAACAGTTTGAGGTTCCACCACTTTTTTTAAATCTTTTATTACTTGTTAGGTAAAATGCTACTTCTTATGGCAATAGTCAAAAATTTACACTGTGTGTCAGGATGCTAGATGGGTAGTGGTTTATATATTAGCATACCTTTGCATAATATTGCAAGATCAGGCTCACAGCAGAAAACCAATATGTTATTGGGGTTTTTTTTTTGAGCAGAGAACCAGAAGTAAGAGTTCAGGTTTTCATCCTGTTAGAGATGTTGATTCATAGGGTCTTTGGGCAAGTATATAGCTGTTAAACTCCATGTTTTGATAATTTTTCTCTTCTTAAAGAGAGTAATTGTGCATACCTAACTTCTAGCACTGCATTGAGGATGACTGAGGATTGAGTTTACAGACTTACTACTTACAGTCCAACAAGTTACTTTATTCATCAAATGGCAGTTCATTTCCAAGTGCAGAAAATAGGTCAGCCACACCTGGTGCAGTTTTAGGCTGGTGTAAAAGAGTGAAAAGTAATAAAAGAAAAATAATTGTTTGGTTTTTTTCAGGGAAGCTTGGTCGCTTTCCACTGAGGATGCATTACCAGACCACTCCCGACAGCCGAGCTGCCCCTCTTTTTCCAAGGTCTCACCTTGCTGAAGCAATTGCCAAAGCCAAGGCAGGTGGAGGTAGTGGTGGAAGCACTGGTGGAACCGGGAGAGGTCTCGTGGGGCAGATTATCCCTATATATGGATTTGGCATCTTCTTATATATCATGTACATTTTATTTAAGGTAAGAAACACTAATATAAATTGAAAAGTCAAGGAAATAACAACTAAGAAAACCTCAAGACTGAAACGATAGTCCCATTTCTGTACCTGGTTCCATTTCAGCCTTGCTCAAAAAAAAATGCTTATGCTGGACTTTTGATTGGTAGTTGAAAGATTGGTGTATCCTGTGGTTTTTGCTGTTGCAAAGACTGGAGCTAAGAATGCAGGGATGAGTTGCTGTGATCCTGTATTAGCCTCTGACCGCTAACAGGGAGTAGAATTATTGTATACCTTCTGGAACAAAAGCACCACCTTGTTGGAGAATGGGAGTTTGTAAGTTTGTATTGACCACACTGGAACTACCCCAGCTGAGGTACTGGTTGAAAGCTAGTTTAAAAAATCACAGCCCAAATTCTGAAGTGTTTCACACTTGATTTGAACTTCTCATCACTTTTTCTTACATAGATGTGACTTGCATGTAGGTGATGATAGTCAGCTGTGTGGGAGGAGGGAGAAGTAGACTTTTGGAAATATTCTTTCCTTTGAATTGGGGCTGAATCCAGACTGAGCAGTGTCCAAACAGTTGAGCCTGCTGTGGACAGAGAGGCAAAACCAAGGTAAATTGGGTAAGCTGATCAAACGCAGGGAAGACAAAAGAAATAGATAGCCTACAGTTTCTGTGTAGAGCCAGCCCATATCTTTGCTGCAGAAACAAAGTTGGTAAGGAATAATGGCAGAAAGCTTTGCAAGAAGGACAAGTGGAGTCACATATTCCTTCAGAACCTGCCCTTCACAATAATTGCCCAATGCACTGGGTTCCCCCCCCCCAATATGCAGAAGAATTACAGGATCAGGCTGGAACATATAAATATTGTGAAATGAAAAAGTTATTTTTTTATGAGTTATGCTTTCACTCTGCTTAACAATATAATTTTTTCCAAGTGTCTTTTAGGAGTTTTCCACTGACAAGATCTCCCAGGCATCTTTTACGGTTGTCTGGTTTTGCTGCTGGCAATGCTTTTCAGTGGTTCCTTTCTGACATCATTTTAGTTTTCTATCCTTTTTTTTTTCTGTTGCCTTTGAGGCTTATATATTACTATTGCTGTAATTCATAGAAGGGTCATCTTTTTTTCACTCATCAGCTGGCTTCCAAGGGAAAAACTACTGCGGGAGAGCGGAAGTGCCCTACTGCTGCACCTGGGAACATGAAGAGAAAAATCAGTGAGTATGACATCTGAGTTGTATCTGTGTAGCTGTTGACTCTGTAGAGCCACTGTCCCACTGAGTTTTTTAGTTCTGAGCACACCGTAAAGCTGCTGTTCCCCCAAGTAAAGAACAATCCAGAAGCTTCTGTGTTGGGATGAGCGAGAGTTAAAGTGAATTACTGCACCATCACTTTCTAATCTCATTCAGCTGATGAGACTCTGTGATAGTAGCCTGATCCCAAGCCCCCCCTGGAAGCAATGGCTTTTCATCAGATTCACTGAATTAACTGTATGGATTTTCTGAAAAGCTATGTAGCTAATGATTAAAAATGGATAATAGGATGTCCATCTGTAATTATTCTATAATCCATAATATTATAGTAATATTATATAAAGATATTATTAAAAGCTAGCTTTGTTTTTTTTTTAATTTGTGAATTCTTAGCCATCACCAGGCACTTCCCTACTGTCGTAGTTCAGCCCCAACCCCCAACGGGGACCAGACTACGCAGTCTCTCTCTCACTCCCCCCCCACTCTCCGAGAGAATAGGAGGAGATTTGACAAACAAAAGAAAACCAGGAAAAAAAAAAAAACCAAACACGCAGGTTGAGATTGAACAAAAAGTAAATTTAACAGTAATGACAGAAGAAAACAATAGAGTGATGGAACACAAATACAGTATAATAGCTCACAACAGATCTCTACATCCAGTCTCTTCCAACTAGGAGGGCCTCCCTTCAGCACCCTCCTCACTTATATACTGAGCATGATGTCAGATGGGATGGAATAGCCCTTTGGCTAATTTGGGTAAATTAACCCCAGCTGTTAGCTAATTAGTTAACTATCCCAGCCATAGGGGCTACCAGCTTCAGTCCTCCACCCAGCTCAGGTAAATATTAACTTTATCCTGGCCAGAACCAGGACACCTACTTTTTCCCATCCTTTTTTGCAAAGCTTAAAGTTTTTATGAGAAAGCAAACAGTGTTCTGAAATGCTATTGTGATTTTATCTAAACATGAGTGGGATAGATTCAATTATTTGTAGACATTTATTAGATAAATTAATAAGCTTACTATTGAATATTGGATGAGTAATTGCTGTAACAATATTTAGAATCATAGAATCATAGAATGGTTAGGGTTGGAAGGGACCTTCAAAGGTCATCTAGTCCAACCCCCCTGCAAGGAGCAGGGACATCCCTGACTAGGTCAGGTTGCTCAGAGCCTCATCCAGCCTGGCCTTGAACGTTTCCAGAGATGGGGCCTCCACCACCTTTCTGGGCAACCTGTTCCAGTGTTCTATAACTTGCATTGTAAAATTTTTTTTCCTAATTTCTAGTCTAAATCTACCCCCCTCTATTTTAAAACCATTACCTCTCGTCCTATTGCAACAGGCCCTACTAAACAGCCTTTCCCCATCTTTCCTGTAGGCCCCCTTGAGGTACTGGAAGACCGCTATCAGGTCTCCCCGGAGCCTCCTCTTCTCCAGGCTGAACAGCCCTAACTCTCTCAGCCTGTCCTCAGAGGAGAGGTGCTCCAGCCCTTTTATCATCTTCGTGGCCCTCCTCTGGACCTTCTCCAACTGGCCCATGTCCTTCTTGTGCTGGGGGCTCCAGAACTGGACACAGTACTCCAGGTGGGGTCTCACCAGGGCAGAGTAGAGGGGGACAATCACCTCCCTCGACCTGCTGGCCACACTGCTCTTGATGCAGCCCAGGATGTGGTTGGCCTTCTGGGCCGCAAGGGCGCATTGTCTGCTTATGTTAAGCTTCTCATCCACCAGCACTCCCAAGTCCTTCTCCTCAGGGCTGCTCTCAATCCATTCCCCGCCCAGCCTGTACTTGTGCCTGGGATTGCCATGACCCAGGTGCAGGACCTTGCACTTGGCCTGGTTGAACTTCATGAGGTTTGCACGGGCCCACCTCTCCAGGCTGTCAAGGTCCCTCTGGATGGCATCCCTCCCTTCCAGCGTGTCGACGGCACCACACAACTTGGTGTCATCGGCAAACTTGCTGAGGGTGCCCTCTATCCCACTGTCCATGTTGCCGACAAAGATGTTGAACAGGGCCGGGCCCAGCACGGACCCCTGAGGGACACATTTAAATGTGTTGTGTTTAGCTGGCTAAATTATAATAGGAAAGAAAAGTACTTAGGGCCTTACAGAAAGTGCTAGTAGTAAGGTGATTTTCTTAACATAGCTGTAATTCTTTTGACACTAATGCATTTATTAGGAATACCGAAAGTACTCAGTGCTATAGATTGTATTTATTTTCAGTGCACTTGTACTGCAGTGTGCCTGGCAATTTTGTGCAATTTATTAGCAACAGTAATTGTATTTTTTTTTTCTAATGCTTTGTAAGAAAAACTAACTTTGAACTAAGTTAAATATTTACCGTCATTATAACCCAAAGAAATAGTGATGAAAATTACTCTGCCTTTTTCTAGAGCTCTCTATTTGTATTCCTAAAGAGTTCATTGCAAGCTGTAGCAGAGCAGTCACTGGAGTAGGAACAACTTACATAGTCACTTGGAGGGACTAACTTCCTTTCTCTTTGCTAATTTCCCTTCTCCTATTTTTAAAGTCTCAGACATGCAAAATAATGACATCAGTGTTAGGTTAAGCAATGACATTCTCTACAGAATAGACATCTTTCTGAAACCAGGATGTTTGTGGATGGCCTTCTCCATTCCTACTATGTCGGAGTTCTGTTGTGTAGGTAGAACTTTTTAAGCTGCATGGTTTAGTTTCCTCACAGCCAGTTTGGTTTGGTACAGCATATGTTAACTGTGATAATGGGACAGGGATATATTTTCAAAGCTTCTACTGACAGATCTTGGGATTTTATTTGTTTTACAGCTGGCTTTGAGCTCACTCAACTCCAGGAAAAACTGAGAGAGACAGAAGAAGCTATGGAAAAATTAATCAACAGAGTAGGACCTAACTGTGACAGGTATGTTTCCAATTACAGCATTTTATGGAGGGATTCTACTCTGATTAGAAATTAAACTTTCTTACATGGGCTATATTAAAATAGCATTTTTATTACTACTTAAAATTGTAGACATTTGATTTTGCACATCACATTTTTTGTTCTGCAATTTTTTTCGGCATCTATGTTTAAAATAAATAGTTTTTTCCAACTTCATTTTCCTCAAACAGAAGAGCAACTATCTCTACCCTCTCCCTTTGTATAATGCATTATTTGGAAGATAATGACAGGTATGTATAGATAGAAAATAAAACATCTATTGCTTAAAATGCTGTTGGGTATGAAACTCATCTGTTAGTTCAGTTGTGATACCCCTTCTGCAGGTCTGAATGTTTCCAGTAAAAATTGGTAAGCTAATACTTTTAGGCCAAGCCTGGAAGGAGATACACCCTGCCAGCTCCCTGGATCTGCACTGAGCCCCGTTTGATTAGAAGGGGCCCAGTGCAAACAGAAGAATCTTTTTTTATAGATCTCATTGCAGGACCAAACCTGCAGTATTTTCTGCTGATAACTATTTCTCAGAGAGATACTTTACAAAAAAAGGAGCAACAAACATTTATAAAATAGTATTATTTATATTGAAAACTTGTAGCCACATTTAAAGTATAGAAAATACTATAGAAATACTATAGAAAATACTACATTTAAAGTATAGAAAATAACCTGTCTTATGTGACCAAAGTAATTTCCTGAATGATTCCTAAGAGACATTTGTTTTATGTTATTTTCCAGGGCTACAGATTACTTTTCTAAATAGAAGTACTGTTATAATCTATGTAAATACTTGTTAGAATATCTAGAAAATATTTCTTTAAGGGCAGAGTTGGATAATAATCTGATTCCATAGTTTAGTTCCACCCTGTAGCCAGTAAATCCATACATTTTCTTCTAAATATAAAAGAAAAAAAGAGTTGCAAAATCAGGTTTTAATTTTTTTAATGTTTATTAATATTTGCCGTAAATCTGAAATAACTATTCTACATTGTAAGCAACACTGGAAAAAAGTGTGTGTTTTTCATAAGGAGGCTGACAACACATCCATAGGACAATGCATAACTGCAGTGTTTGAAAATACTATTAATATTAAGGAGAACTTTTCAAGCAGAAAAAAAAAAGCTGTTCAGGTTGTAATGCACGTTAACTTTGTCTGGATCAATCAATGCCTGTTTTAACCCATTCTATAGGAACATTTCTGTGCTGAGCTTGCACATTATGTTCACTTCCACTTCAAACCGCATTCTCTTGGAGCATCTAGTTTTGCCCACTTTGCACCCTGCCCTCCCTTGTGGCTGCATTCATCTCAGCAAGACGAGGTGCCAAACTTGCCTGTGTTAGGCCAGATTCCAGTGGGAGAACCCCTAACCTACCCTGATTTTGTTAGTGAAACAGAAGGATACTATTTTGGCTATTACTCATGTCTGTTCTGGAGAGCTAATGCAATGCTCTACGCATACCTTTAAGCTGCCAGAAACGGGCTTATGAGCTGCCCGATATTGTGCTGACTCTCAGGATAGGATATTTTTTACTGAGAAAATAGGTTTAGGGTCTGATCCAATATTTGTTCCACTCTGTGTTATTGGCTCAGAGCCTTTATTTAGTAGAAATTCCCTTCTCTGTTCAACCAGACTATTTATATAGATGGATCTAAAGGCCTCAGGGGAAATCAGAATCTGCATCTAATAAAAGAATTTTGTATGTAGCCTCTTTAAAAAGAGGGGGTAAAAGCACCTCTAGATGGAGCAAATAAAGTTGCCAATCCATTATATCTGAGAAGTGATGGCAGTTCGGTGAGGTTCCCACTGACCGGAAGAGAGGAAACGTAATCCCCATTTTTAAAAAGGGAAATAAGGAAGACCCAGGGAACTACAGGCCAGTCAATCTCACCTCTGAGGCTGGCAGACCTCTCAATACTATTAGCTGGTTTTCTCAGATGGGGTAGCTAGTATTATCCAGCCCTGTGTTTTAGAAGGTAGGCAGGCGGGAACTTGGATTTGCTTTTTTTTTTTTTTTTTCATGAGGCTTGAAGACCAACCTCCAAAGCAACCAAGGAGACCTCCTTTCAAACCACCATAGCAGCTGGAATTGCTACAGCCTTAAGTACAGAAATTCCCTTGCAGAAAGGTAAAACTTTCAAAAAGTACAAGTACAGATACTTTGATAAGGCCTACCATGTATGTAGAAAGCAAGAGGAAGAAAGAACTACCTGGGTGGGTCCTCAGCAACATAAGCAAACCTAAACTGAGATATGGACAAAGGTGATATTGTTACCTAATACACACACACTTAAATGGGTAGTACATAGTACCTAAGGATCTAGTGATTCACAGCTCTGAGAAAATCTAGTATTCTTTCCACCTCTTTTTTCAGCAAGTTATAAATTTAAATTATACAGCTTTGCAGTTTACCATCGCATCATATCACTAAGGGAACCTCAGTATCTCCAGTTTCTAAATGTAGACCTTTATAGTCCAGTGTCTCTCAGCAGAGATGAGGAGCCTTGCTGGGAACTTAATGATTCAGAAATAAAGACTTGATTGATGGTTATGTAGGACTCTCTGCATTAAAAGCATGCATATTGCTTTTTTTCCAGGATTTTAGCAAAGTGCTTCAATGTTGGGCCAGTGATACAATGGGTACAAAAGATTTCCCTACTCATTCTCACAGATGTCTTACTCTTTTTTCACCACTGTTTGTAAAATTTGGTGGTTTGAAACCACTTACTTTAAATTGAAGAATACTTGTAAATATTTTTCTCAATGAGAGTATTGTGCAATACTCTTGTACTGGGCTTGTGTCGCAAGGTTTTAGTAGCAGGGGGGCTACAGGGGTGGCTTCTGTGAGAAGCTGCTAGAAGCTTCCCCTACGTCCAACAGAGCCAATGCCAGCTGGCTCCAAGATGGACCCACCGCTGGCCAAGGCTGAGCCCATCAGTGATGGTGGTAGCACCTCTGGGATAACATATTTAAGAAGGGGAAACCTGGAGAGAGGAGTGAGAAGGTGTGAGAGGAACAGCCCTGCAGATGGCAAGGTCAGTGAAGAAGGAGGGGGAGGAGTAATGCTGCTGCTGGCTGAGATTCCCCTGCAGCCCATGGTGAAGACCATGGTGAAGCAGGTTGTCCCCCTGCAGCCGATGGAGGCCCATGGAGGAGCAGAGATCCACCTGCAGCCCCTGGAGGACCCCACACTGGGACAGGCAGATGCCCGAAGGAGGCTGTGGTACCGTGGGAAGCCCATGCTGGAGCAGGCTCCTGGCAGGGCCTGTGGACCCGTGGAGAGGGGAGCCCACACTGGAGCAGATTTGCTGGCAGGACTTGTGACCCCATGGGGGACCCATGCTGGAGCAGTCTGCTCCTGAAGGATTGCACCTTATGGAAGGGACCCATGCTGGGGCAGTTTGTGAAGAACTGCAGCCCATGGGAAGGACTCATGATGGAGCAGTTAATGGAGGACTGTCTCCCATGTGAAAGACCCCATGCTGGAGCTGGGGAAGAGTGTGAGGAGTCCTCCCTCTGAGGAGGAAGGAGTGGCAGAGACAATGTGTGATGAACTGACTGCAACCCCCATTCCCCATCCCCCTGTGCTGCTGGCGGGGAGGAGGTAGAGAAATTGGGAGTGAAGTTAAGCCTGGGAAGAAGAGAGGGGTGGGAGGAAGGTGTTTTTAAGATTTAGTTTTATTTTTCATTATCCTACTCTGATTTGATATGTAGTAAATTAAATTAATTTTTCCCCAAGTTGAGTCTGTTTTGCCCATGACAGTAACTGGTGAGTGATCATTCCCTGTCCTTATTTTGACCCACAAGCCTTCCATTATATTTTCTCTCCCCTGCCCATACCTGAGGAGGAGAGCAGCAGAGCAGCTTTAGTGGGCACCTGGCGTCCAGAGAAGGTCAACCAACTACAACTCTCTTGTGGAAAAAAAAAATCTCAATTTCTAATAACTAGATAAGAAGTAGAAATAATGCAGCTTGATTACCTGTTTTAAAAATCCTGTTTACCAGGCTGTCATTTGGAAAAACTTACCTTTTAACCATGAGCTGAGCAAAATGTGATATGGAAGGGCAGGGAGGGGAGAGGCTGTACTTTGTGGGGTGCCATTTTTGGGCTATAGCTGCATTTAAATAGTGACTATTTTAAGATCGTACAGAAAAAAAATTCTCGTTGACATGTCTGAGATACCATGTTAGATTATGGATTTTCACTCCAGTCATGATAGCTCTTTAGGAAATCTTCTGATCTCAGTGTAAGAATAAGAAACCTTGACTTTATATATTAGTGAGCACTTTGGGACTCCACAAAACATAAGCATTGTCAATATAAAATCTAATAGCTGTGCTGGAGCTACAAATGCACAGAGCAAAAAGAATGACCTTTTCTTTACACTGTACGCCTTTTGCCTCTGTTGTTCTCTTAGTATTTGTAAGTGCATTATACCCTGGTAAATCTCCTGTACGCAGGCAGCCAGATGCCGTATACATTGCCAACATCCTACAGTGAGTCTTCCTAGAGGCATTAAATGAAGTAGAACTAGTGCTTGGGCTTTGGTTTCTCCCTCTCTACAGGAAAATTGGTCTTTTAAGCAAGATATCTAGAGAAGGAATACTCTGAAATACAGAGACATTGTGTTGCAGTAAGACAGTAGTGCTTTCTAATGAGAGTATCCAGCATGTTAGGAATTCTATATGAAATGCCACAGTGATGCAGCTGCGTTCTATTATTCTACTATCTGAGCTAGCATATCTCCCCATTGTGCTAAACAGACAGGCCTCTCTGTCTTTATGCAGGTGATATATATTCAAATTACATACACTTCTGTCTGTAAAAGGAGGATTAGTTTGGCAGGTCTGTTACAGCTTCTGTAAAAGGCAGCTAGCTGATGAAACCATTTCTTTTTGTATGCCTGTTAATTCACATCTCACATGCTACATCTGCATAAACCCCAGGCTTTTGAGAAGATGCTGTCTCAAACCTTCGCTAGTTCTGTGGAACAAACTGCCACTGCAAGTTGATGGGACTCAGTGCAACCTCCATATAGCGTTGGGACTGTATCAACTGTGGGGCAAAGTGCCCCTCAGGGGAGGCACAGAGAAGTGATATTTAGCTGTGTGATCTCAGTCAAACAGTTTAATCTGGGTAGCTGCTAATGAAACCAGTGGGTCTGCTCCTGAGCAATTTGTACAGTTACAGACAACTGTATGTGCCACTGTGCACAAAATCTAGCCCAGGGTCAGGACTTTGATCACCATCGCACAAACCAGTACGATGCTAATCTCTTTGGCTTTAAACCAGTATGCTGCCTTTAGTGGAGTAACTATTGCATCACTGTCATTCCCACATAAGTACAGTAGCACAAAGAACCTATTAAAGTGCTGCTCTAGTCCTGACAGTTAGTAAGATGAAAAACTGAGGATAGACATTGCAAGTTTTCGAATTTCTGAGAATTCAGGTATCTGAAACAAGGTACTAATCACCTAAATCCAAAATCGTTAATCTATTTCCAGCTCCCCTCTTCACATCTCCCTCCCACTAAGATTCACTGAGCAGCTGTCTGATCTTGGAGATTATCTGTCTATCTAATGGTCTGGAGATGACCAGAGATCATCTGTCTGACCTCAAGTACCATGTACCGACAGTCAGCATTCTGCACGTGCTGAGGGCCACCCTCTGAGTAACTAGAGGCAATAAAGTCTGCCTAAAACATGGTGAGATTCAAAAGGGAAACAGAGTAGTGCCTCAGTCCCCTGAGAGGCTTCAGCTGGCCCTTACACAGAGATCAAACATCTGCTCAAGAACAACTTGAAACTCAAGATGAAAAAAGCACAAGTCAGAAACCCCTAAGTACAATCAATGTCTTTCTTATTCTGACGTCCTGGGTTAGTTAGTAGAGCTCATATCACCACCCTCCAAATACTTATTTCTGGTCCATAAGTTTTTTAGGAGACTATCTTTTTCCCAGAGAAAATAACATGTAATGACTACATGATCTTATCTGTTGGAAGCATTTTTGTTACAACAGTAAGTAATTGTATTATCTAAGCAGTAGTAATGCCTAGAATAATCAGTGTAGAACCAGTCAAAATTATAGTTTGCTTTTAATGAGATAAAAATTTCAGTTCTCTCCCACTCTCCCTCTGATTCTAAAGGGCAAGTTAAAGTTAAATGTAACACTTTCTTTCCATTTTTAAACCTTCCTTCCTACTTCTCCCCTACTCCCTGCCAGGCAGCATTGTTGGCTGTATAGTAACATGATTATCTCTCCAACTGACTTATTTCTTAATGAGACCTTGCAAATTTAATACCTTTAATGGTCATAATTAAAGATCATTAGACTCTTGAGACTAATGTCTGTGTGAGATTTTGATCAGCCCCACAAGTTGTTTTAAAGGTATCATAGGTTCTGAATTACATTTTCTTATAATGCTTCAAACAAGGCATGGCCCTCTAATTCTTACCTAACGCTCTTTTAAAGGCCAGAAATTTCTGTATTGTCTTTTGTACCATAACTCTTGCTTGTGTGTCACTTACATCTTCCTCTCACATTGGCTATATCTGCCTTCCTTTACCTGTTTAAGTTTGGAGGCTTTCTGGATAAATTGATAAACATTTATGCCGAGCTGAAGTGCAGACCACATGCAGATGTTGAATAGTGATCATACTACAGCTGGATTTCTTCAGACTGTGCTTCTGAGACAGGCCAAACAGTTGGGTTCAAACTCTGTTTAGAGTTTGAAATAATAGTGGACTGAATTCTGGTGTCTAATATTTTCTAGCAGGACTCAAAATGTTACAACAGGCCAGGAAAAAAGGTTACTTCAGCAACTCCGAGAAATTACTAGAGTTATGAAAGAAGGAAAATTCATAGATGGCATCTCTCCTGAGAAGGAAGCTGAAGAAGCTCCTTACATGGAGGACTGGGAAGGTAAGCAAGAGCCTTTCTTACCATTACCCTGATGAGAAAATTTGAATAAGGATTATTTATAGTCCCAGGTCCTTTCAAAATTATTTATTAACTTTATCCTTCATTTTCAGAAGTCAGTGTTCAAAACTTTGCGAAAGTTTCAAACCCAAAACTTTGGGTTTGTTTTCCCAACCATAACAGAAAGAAAATAGATTTTAAGGCATTGAGCATTTCGTTTAGTGTAAACACTGTACTATCTGCTGCCAGAAGTGGCATATGAATATTAATACCTTTAATGGTCATAATTGCTTCATATGCTCCATCTGCTGCTGGGTCTTGGTTGCTGTAGGTTTATATCTTTCCCTTTCTTTGCTGGGCTAGATTTCATAGCAAATAATAAAACCCTTGGAAATCAGAATAAATATGTTTTGGATAGCTTACAGTTTTTAATTTTGACTAGTCATTCTTTATTTGCTACAAAAAATAAAAGTCAACTCCAGGAAGTCTGTCTTTAAAAAATTCTTAATTTTAATGTCCTTTCTGTTTCTTGTTGTTTACTTGTTACATAAATGTGTTTTCAAGATATCCTAGTTGAGCTGCTCAGTATCAGAATTTTAAATGCAGCCTTAATTCCTTGCTCTTAAAAAGCTTTCAAAAATGATCCAAAACATAAAGCATAAACAGTGGCCTTGAGCTCTGTTTTCTTAGGTCAAATTCTAAAATGAAATGTGCAAAGTCATTGACTATATCTGTTTTTTCAACTTTATAAATAATGCTGTTTATAGCCAATGTCTTCAAAACATGATTCAGTCAATCTGTAGACCGAAACAAAAAAAAAAAATCTATTTAAAGATCTAAGCTATGCAATTTTCGTCTGTTAGATCCCATAGCTTTAAACAAAGCTCAGATTATTCACTCCCAAAAGTCAGGGTTGATATCCTGGCTCCCTAAAAGTAAGTAGAGCTTTCTCATAATCTCCCAAGAAGCCATATTTTGCACATTCTTGCCATATATTTAATACTATGATGTGTACATTGCATTAAATAGATGACACGTAGACTGTCAGTGCTAAAAACAGCTATTCTAACAAACCTGTGCATCCATCACTGAATTTAGTACTACTTTTAAATGCTGGTAATGCTTCAAGCTGCATATTACTTTATTCCTAAGGTTATCCAGAAGAGACGTATCCTGCCTATGATAATTCCGATTGCTTCAAGTGCAAACAGGACACAATCCTTGTAGATTATCCTGACCTGAGCCAGCCCTCTGCAGAAGAGCTGGCAGAAAGAATGGAGGGCATGGAAGATGAGGAGGATCTGTGCAATGAACCCCTGCAATCTGATGTCACCATGAGAAGGGGTGGTCATGATTTAATGCAGAAAAAGGACGAGGTAACTGGCATCAGTGAGGAACAGAGGGACCTTCATCATAGCCAAAGCACAGAGGAGTGCTGCTGTTGTTATGAGGATGACAATCCTGCTGTCATAGCAGAGAATGCTGGATTCCACTCCGAGAGCTGCAGTGAAGCAGAAGAGCCAGCCCAAAAGGACCTGTCTGTGGGGTCAGGAAATGAAAATGCAGCACTGAAAAAGCAAAAAGCCAGTGATTCAGATGAAGCAGGCACACTGAGAAAGCGCAACACAAAAGGACTTGAGTAATAGGGACAATAGTGTATGTTACCTAGACGTGAAGTTAGAAGTCATAAATTGTCATTTGTTATTTTTTGTTAGAATCATAGAATGGTTAGAGTTGGAAGGGACCTTCAAAGGTCATCCAGTCCAACCCCCCTGCAAGGAGCAGGGACATCCCCGACTAGATCAGGTTGCTCAGAGCCTCATCCAGCCTGGCCTTGAACGTTTCCAGGGATGGGGCATCCACCACCTCTGGGCAACCTGTTGCAGTGTTCTATAACTTGCATTGTAAAAAATTTTTTCCTAATATCCAATCTAAATCTACCCCCCTCTATTTTAAAACCATTACCCCTTGTCCTATCCCAACAGGCCCTACTGCAGAGTCTCTCCCCATCTTTCCTGTTGGCCCCCTTGAGGTACGGGAAGACTGCTATAAGGTCTCCCCAGACCCTCCTCTTCTCCAGGTTGAACAGCCCCAGCTCTCTCAGCCTGTCCTCATAGGAAAGGTGCTCCAGCCCTCTTATCATCTCCGTGGTCCTCCTCTGGACCCTCTCCAACTGGTCCATGTCCTTCTTGTGTTGGGGGCTCCAGAACTGGACACAGTACTCCAGGTGGGGTCTCACCAGGGCAGAGTAGAGGGGGAGAATCACCTCCCTCCACCTGCTGGCCACACTCCTCTTGATGCAGCCCAGGATGCTGTTGGCCTTTGGGATGCAAGGGCGCATTGCCGGCTCATGTTGAGCTTCTCATCCACCAACACTCCCAAGTCCTTCTCCTCAGGGCTGCTCTCAATCCATTCTCCGCCCAGCCTGTATTTGTGCCTGGGATTGCCATGACCCAGGTGCAGGACCTTGCACTTGGCCTGGTTGAACTTCATGAGGTTGGCACCGGCCCACCTCTCCAGCCTGTCAAGGTCCCTCTGGATGGCATCCCACCCTTCCAGTGTGCTGATGGCACCACACAGCTTGGTGTCATCGGCAAACTTGCTGAGGGTGCACTCTATCCCACTGTCCATGTCACCGACAAAGATGTTGAACAGGGCCAGGCCCAACACGGACTCCAGAGAGATGCCACTGGTCACCGGTCTCCACTTGGACATTGAGCCATTGATCACCACTCTCTGAGTTCAGCCATCCAGCAAATTCCTTATCCACCGAGTGGTCTGTCTGTCAAACCCATGCCTCTCTAGTTTAGAGAGAAGGATATCGTGCTTTGCACAAGTCCAGGTAGATTATATCCGTTGCTTGTCCCTTGTCCACTGATGCTGTCAGCCCGTCATAGAAGTCCACCAAATTGGTCAGGCATTGGTAAAGCCATGTTGGCTGTCACCAACCACCTCCTTGCTCTCCATGTGCCTTAGCATGGTTTCCAAGAGAATCTGCTCCATGACCTTGCCAGGCACAGAGGTGAGGCTGACCGGCCTGTAGTTGCCCAGGTCTTCCTTATTCCCCTTTTTAAAAATGGGGGTTATGTTCCCTCTCTTCCAGTCATCAGGGACCTCACCAGACCGCCACGACTTCCCAAATACGATGGCCAGTGGCTTGGCAACTTCATCCGCCAGTTCCCTCAGGACCCGCGCATGGATCTCATCAGGTCCCATGGACTTGTGCACCTTCAAGTTCCTCAGATGATCCCAAACCTGCTTTTCAAGTACTTCATCCTCACAGTCACTGCTTGTGCCTTCCACAGCTTGTGTTGTGAGACAAGAGCCCTTATCGGTGAGGACTGAGTCAAAAAAGTCATTGAGTACCTCAGCCTTCTGCATGTCCTGGGTAACCAGGACACCGGTTTCCTTCCGGAGGAGGCCTACATTCTTCTTGGACTTTCTTTTGTCCCCTACATACCTACAGAAGCTTTTCTTGTTGCTTTTTATATCCCTGGCCAGATTCAATTCTGTCAAGGGATTTAGCCTTCCTCACCCGATCCCTGGCCACTCGCACAGCCTCTTTGTAGTCCTCCCAGGCTACCTGTCTCCGCTTCCACCCGCTTTCCTCTTCACTTTCAATTGGTCCAGGAGCTCCTTGCTCATCCACGCGGGCCTCCTGGCCTTTTTGCCCAACTTGTTCTTCATCAGGATGCATCTCTGCTGAGCTTGGAGGAGGTGCTTCTTGAATGTGGACCAACTTTCCTAGGCCCCTCTTCCCTCCAGGGCCGCCTCCCATAGCACTTAGCCCATCAGGTCCCTTAAGAG
The DNA here is from genome assembly GCF_036417535.1 of Chlamydotis macqueenii. Classification (NCBI taxonomy): domain Eukaryota; kingdom Metazoa; phylum Chordata; class Aves; order Otidiformes; family Otididae; genus Chlamydotis; species Chlamydotis macqueenii. The sequence goes on along the minus strand of NC_141560.1, from coordinate 57,391,863 downwards.
GCCAAATTCCGCCCTCCTAAAGTCTAGGGCTGGGAGCTTGCTGCATATTTCCGTCACTGCCCCATGGATCTTGAACTCCACTGTGTCGTGGTCGCTGCAGCCAAGGCTGTCTTTCAGTTTCACATCCCCCACCAGTCCCTCCCTTTTGGTGAGCACAAGGTCGAGCATGGCACCCCTCCTTGTCGGCTCCTCTATCGCCTGCAGGAGGAAGTTGTCCACAGGTTCCAGGAACCTCCTGGACTGCCTGTGCCCTGCTGTGTTGCCTCTCCAACAGATGCCAGGGTGGTTGAAGTCCCCCATGAGGACCAGGGCTTGTGACCGTGAGGCTGCTCCTATCTGCCTGTAGAGCGCCTCATCTGCTCTGTCCTCCTAGCCAGGTGGCCTGTAACAGACCCCCACCATAACGTCCCCTGTCCGTCCCCGTCCTCTTATCTTGACCCATAAGCTCTCTGTCAGCTCCTCCTCCATCCCCAGGTGGAGCTCCACGCACTCCAGCCGGTTGCTGACATAGAGAGGGACACCCCCTCCTCGTCTTCCCTTCCTGTCCTTTCTAAAAAGCCTATACCCCTCCAAGTTGACGCTCCAGTCATATGAGTCATCCCACCACGTCTCCGTGATGCCAACAAGGTCGTAGCCCTGCTTGTGTGCACGCATCTCCAGCTCTTCCTGTTTATTCCCCATGTGTGGGAGATTCAACAGAGACCTATAAGAATCTAGTTGATACAGCAGTAAAAGGGGGGAAAAGGGCAAAACACAGGTGCAGGAAAAGAAACTGTACTCAGAAGCAAGAAACGAAACTGTAATCGAGTAAAAATGAGGAAGTGGAAATGATAAGGAGAAACTGGATGAGAGCATCAATAACTAAAGGAGAAACTGGATTAGAGCATCAATAACCAATCAGAAGTTAGCACGATCAGGGCCAACAGCCAATCATAAACACACATGCTCAGCATGTGAACAAGGAAAAAAATATATAATGAGAAGAAAAAGAACAATAAACGTCTCCTTTTCCCCCAAAACAATGGAGTCAGTGTCTCATTCCCTTCACCCATGCTGCGTGCATTGGTATAGAGACACTTCAGCTGGGCCCCCGACAAAGCCGACTTGCTGGCTGGAGTGACAGGGGTTCTTTTGGACTGCAGTTTAAGTTCACTTGCACATACCTGAGATCCTTCCTCAGCTTCTGGACCCTCGGTGCTGGCACTGGCGCCATGCTGACAGCAGTGGGCTGGACTGTGCTCCCCCTCCCCCAGCAACACTAGTTTAAAGCCCTCCGGACGAGCCTGGCAAGTCTTTGTCCAAGCACACTCTTCCCCCTCTTGGTTAGGTGCACGCCATCCGCCCCTCGCAGCCCGGGCTTCTCAAAGCACGCCCCGTGATCTAGATACCCAAAGCCCTGGTTGTAGCACCACTCCCTGAGCCACGAGTTAACCTGCCAGGACGTCTGGCCCTTTCAGGTCCCTGCCCTTCGACCAGGAGGATTGACAAGAATACCACCTGTGCCCGATGTTCCTGATGAAGACTTCTCTGTGTTTGTCTCCTTGTACCAATTTCATTCCCATGGTAGCAATCAGTTACATCGTCTACCTGAACTGGAAGCCAATGCCCTCTTTCTTGCAGTCTTGTCATGGCTTACTATGACATTGCCAGCAGCACTTTGTCCTTGCTTTTTGGAGACTGGTATCTTGGAGAATTTTATTCAGCTCAGATATTTGTGAATCTTTCCTTTCTGAGTCTGAAGAAGTCATCCTTATTTTTGCCCTTTGTCATCCCAGACTTAACCAAATCTGACTTTCTCAAACACATCTGTGTGCTACCAGTTATGAAGACTAATCAAATCCTTATATATTTATGAGATTACCAGGAAGCTGGAGGAGAAAGCATTCCTTCTTTCTCTTACCTGAATGTCAGCTGATCAGCAGAACAGACCACAGTCACACACGTGGCTCTTTTTCAACCATGTCATTGCTGCTGTATGCCCCAGCAGTGTGAGCCCTTCTTTCCCATCCCCTCCTCCTATTTAAAAAAATAAAACAAACACCACCAATAAACCAAGAAAATAACAGTACAAATGCTCTCCTACTCTCTTGTTTGGGACTTCGCTGACTGCATCTGGACTCCTCTGTCCCCTCCTGGTCTCCTCAGTGATGTGTGGGCCCAGTTCAGGGCCCTCAAGATGGTGAGGGGCCAGAGCACATAAGGGCAGGCTGAGGGAGCTACCTCTGGTCATGAGGGTGGTGAGACACTGGAGCAGGTTGCCCAGAGAAGATGTGGATGCTCCATCCCTGGAAGTGTTCTAGGGATGTGTTCACCTCTGTGCCTGGGAAGATCATGGAACAAATCCTCCTAGAAGCTAGGAGCAAGCCCAGGATATCAATACCTGGCTCCAGGACAGGTGCCTGTGTCAAAACTTTGGGTTTTTAAATGATGGAAGAGAGACAAGGTATGCTGGGGCCTGATGGGATCTACCTGTCCCGATAGGGAAAATGCATCTTTGGGCATAAACTGGTGGGGCTGATCGAGAGAGCTTTAAACTAGAATTGATGAGGGGAGGGCATACCAACAGGATTGCAGTAGGTAAGCCCACAGTTGGCATGGCATCACCCAAGGGTTGCAATGCTAGTAGGAACATTTACACGGCTCCTGAGAGCATGGAGGGCTCAGGAGCGTATCTGAAATGCTTGTACACCAACAAACACAGTATGAGAAACAAATAGAATGAACTGGAAGCGCTGGTCAGCTCCCAGAGTTATGTTATCATTGGTATTAGTGACACTTGGTGGAATGAATCTCATGATTGGAGTGCTGGGATGGCTCTTCAGCAGGGGTAGGCAGAGCAGGTGACGTGGAGGTGCTGCTCTATATATGAGAGCTTTGCTTGTACAGCCCTTGCAGTCTGAGATGATGTGGTTGAGAGCCTCTGGGTGAGGATTAAGGGAAGGGAAAAGAAAGGAGATGTTGTAGTGAGTGCCTACTACTGATCACCCAGCCAGGATGTAAGCACTGATGAGTTATTCTGTAGGCAATTAAAGAAATTTCAGGATCAGTAGCCCTTTTCCTTATAGGAGATTTCAACTTCCTAGACATCAAGTATGAATATGTTGCTGAGACAAGTAGGTCTTAGAAATTGTTGACGTTGTTTGTAGGGGAGAACTTCTTTCACAGGGACTCAGCCAACTAGGAAAGATGCCTTCCTAGATTTGCTATTTGTAAACAGAGAAGGATCATGGACGATGTGGTGGTAAGTGACTGTCTTGGCCACAGTGATTATGAAATGGCTGAATTTAAAATTTTCAGTATAATGAAAAAAAAAAGGACAGCAGTATTGCTACCCTGGACTTCAGGAGAGCAAACTTTGAACTATTCAGGGAGCTATTTAGGAGAGTACCCTGGTAATCTGCTTTTGAGGGCTTAAGAGTCCACAAGGGCTGGTCAGTCTTTAAGAACCACCTTTTGGAAGCACAGGAGCAGGTAATTCCACTGTGTCATAAGTCAAGCAAGTGGGGCAGAAGAACAGCTTGGCTGAACAGGGAAGTCCTCATGGAGCTGAAGAAAAAAAGAAATTGTATGATCTCTGGAAGCAAGGTCAGGCTTCCAGAAAGATTACAGAGCCATGGTTCATATATACAGGGAGAAGATACAAAAGGCCAAAGCTCAGTTGGAGTTGAAACTGACCAGTGTTGTTTCAGATAACAAGAAGGACTTTTAAAGCTATGTTAATAGCAAGAGGAGGTCTAAGAAAACATTGGACAGATACTTGTTGAAGATGGTCATCTGACTAATAGGGATGAAGAAAAAACAGAGGCATTCAATGTGTTTTTTTTTTTCCTTAGTCTTTAATGATAGACCTTGGACTGCCCCGTCCCCTCAGCTGGAGAACTACAAATGTGGGAACAGTGACTTTCCATTTGTGGACACTTAAATTGTAAGGGACCAGCTGTACCAGCTGAATGTTCACAAGTCCATGGGGCCCAATGGGATTCATCCCAGAGTACTGAAGGAGCTAGTGGATGTTATGGCGGGACCCCTCTTGATCATCTACCAAAGGTCATGGAAATTTGGAGAGGTCTCTGCTGACTGAAAGCTAGCCAATGTTATTCCAATCTACAAAAAGGGCATGAAGGAAGACCCAGGGAACTACAGGCCTTTTAGTCTAACCTCAGTTCCTGGGAAAATTATGGAGGAGATTATACTGAGTACTATTGAAAGGCATTTAAAGAATAATGCCATCATCAGGCACAGTCAACATGGGTTCACAAAGGGAAAGTCCTCTTTAACTGATTTCGTATCATTTTATAAGGTCACCCACATAGTGGATGAATGGAAGGTTGGTGGATGAAGTTTTTCTAGATTTTAGTAAGGCTTTTGAAACTGTCCCTCACAGCATCCTTCTGAACAAGTTGTCCAGCTGTGCAATGAGCAACTTCATGGTGCACTAGGTGAAGAACTGGCTGAAGGGCAGAGCTCGGAGGACTGTAGTGAATAGGTCAACATCTGGAACACTAGTGGTGTGAACACCAGTGGTGTTCCTCAGGGTTCAGTTCTAGGGAGAGTTCTATGAATGATCTGGTTGCAGGTGTTGAATGTACCATTAGCAGGTTTGATGATGATACCAAACTGGGAGGTGCTGTTGACTTTCTTGAGGAACAAGAGGCCTTGCAGAGGGACCTAGATAGACTGGAGCATTGAGCTATGATTAATGGGATAACAGGTAACAAGTTGAATGCACTTAGGATGGAGTAACACCAGGCACAATTATAAGTTGGGAGAGGAGTGGCTGGAAAGCAGCCCTGCAAAAAGGGATCTAGGGGTACTAGCCAACAGCAGGCTCAATATGAGTCAGTAGTGTGTCCTGGCAGCCAAGAGGGCTGTCGTGGTTTAGCCTCATTCAGCAGATAAAGTACCATACTCACTCCCCCCTCACCACCCCACCACAGTGGGACCAGGAGGAGAAGTAAATAAAAGAGGGCACAACTCACAGGTTGAGATAAAAGACAGTTGAAAAGAACAACAGAGGAAAAGAAAACAGATGGAAAACAAACAAAGAAAATAACAGAAAGTACTTGCACATGTAATTTACAGTACAATAGCTCACAGTGGATCCTGATGCCCAGCTTCCTCCCAGAGTAGGAGGAACTTCCCCTCAGCACCATGCTCACTTAACATACAAAGTATGATGTCCCTTGGGATGGAATGGCCCTTTGGCCAATTTGAGTAAACTACCCCAGCTGTTGGCTAATTAGTAACCTATCCCAGCTGTGTTCCCCAGCCACAGGAGCCACCAGCTCCAGTTGTTCTCCCAGTTCAGTTGAAAATTTACTCTATCCTAGCCAGAACCAGAACAAGGGCAAACCGCATCCTGGGGTGCATCAAACACAGCATAACCAGCCAGTCAAAAGAGGGGCTTATCCCTCTGTATTCAGCATTGGTGTGGCCTCACCTCGAATACTGTGTGCAGTTCTGGGCCCCACAAATTATGAAGGATGTGAAGGAACTTGAATGCATCCAGAGGAGGGCAACACAGCTGGTTGAAAGGGATGGAAGGAATGTCCTATGAGGAGCAGCGAAGGACTCTGGGTTTGTCTAGTTTGGAGAAATGGAGGCTGAGCGGGTGACCTCTTGGTCTCTACAGCTTCCTGAGGAGAGGAAGAGGAGAGGGATGTGCTGATCTCCTCTCCCTGGTATCTGGTGACAAGAGGCGTGGGAATAGAATCATAGAATCATAGAATGGTAAGGATTGGAAGGGACCTTCAAAGGTCATCTAGTCCAACCTCCTGCAAGGAGCAGGGACATCTTCAACCAGATCAGGTTGCTCAGAGCCTCATCCAACCTGGCCTTAGATGTTTCCAGGGATGGGGCATCCACCACCTCTCTGGGCAACCTGTTCCAGTGCTTCACCACCCTTATTGTAAAAAAAAATGTTTTCCTAATATCCAATCTAAATCTATCTCCCTCTGTTTTAAAGGTATTACCTCTCATCCTGTCACAACAGGCCCCACTGAAGAGTTTCTCCCTGTCTTTCCTGTAGGCCCCCTTTAGATACTGGAAGACCGCTATAGTGTCTCCCCAGAACCTCCTCTTCTTCAGGTTGAACAGCCCCAACTCTCTCAGCCTGTCCTCGGAGGAAAGGTGCTTCAGCCCTCTTATCATCTTTGTGGTCCTCCTCTGGACCCTCTCCAACTGGTCCATGTCTTTCTTATGTTGGGGGCTCCAGAACTGAATGCAGTATTCCAGGTGAGGTCCCACCAGAGTGGAGTAGAGGGGCAGAATCACCTCCCTCCACCTGCTGGCCACACTCGTCTTGATGCAGCCCAGGATGTGGTTGGCCTTCTGGGCCGGAAGTGCACATTGCTGGCTCATGTTGAGCTTCTCATCTCCCAGCACTTCCAAGTCCTCAGGGCTGGTCTCAATCCATTCCCTGCCCAGCCTGTATTTGTGCCTGGGCTTGCCCCGACCCACATGCAGGACCTTGCACTTGGCCTGGTTGAACTTCATGAGGTTTGCGCGGGCCCACCTCTCCAGCCTGTCAAGGTCAAATAGTTCAAATATTTGAAAGCTGCGCCACGGGAGATTTAGACTGGAGAGTAGGAAGCATTTCTTTACCTAGAGGGTGGCCAAATACTGGAACAGGCTTCCTAGCTGATGTCCCAAATGTTTAAGAGGCATTTGTGCAATGCCCTTAATAACATGCTTTAACTTGGTCAGCCCTGTATTGCTCAGGGGTTGGACTAGATGATCATTGTAGGTTCCTTCCAACTGAAATAGTTTATTCTTTTCTATTCTATGGCACATGGAGGACAGGAGGTGATTCGAGACAGCCAGCATGGTTTCACCAAGGGGAAGTCTTGCCTGACCAATTGTGGCCTTCTATGATGGACTGGAAAAGGGAAGAGCTACAGATGTCATTTATCTGGACTTCTGTAAAGCCTTTGACACAGTCCCCCACAACATACCTCTCTAAATTGGAGAGATATGGATTTGATGGATGGATCAAATCCTTATCCTCAGTGGATAAGGAACTGGCTGAATGGTCGCATTGAGAGAGTAGTGGTTGATGGCTCAGTGTCCACATGGAGATCAGTGATGAGTGGTGTCCCTCAGGGGTCCATACTGGGACCAGTACTGTTTAATATGTTCCTCAACAACATAGACTGTGAGATCAAGTGCACTCTCAGCAAATTTGCAAATGACTCCAAGCTGAGTGATGTGTCTGACATACCTAAGGGACAGGATGCCATCCAGAGAGACCTGGACAAGCTTAAGAAGTGGACCCATGAGGTTCAACAAGGTCAAGTACAAGGTCCTACACCTGTGTTGGGGCAATACTGGGTATCAGTACAGGCTGGGGGATGAAGGATTGAGCAAAGCTGGACGTAAGCTGGCAATATGTGCGCTCATAGCCCAGAAAGCCAACTGGCTGCATCAAAAGAAGTGTGGTGAGCAGGTCACGAGAGATGATTTTGCCCCTCTATTCCAGTCTTATGAGACCCCACCTGGAGTACTACGTCCAGCTCTGGAGTCCCCACCATAATAAGGATATGGACCTGTTGGAGCAAGTCCAGAGGAGGGCTACAAAGATAGTCAAAGGGATGGAACAATTATGAGGACAGGCTGAGAGAGTTGGGGCTGTTCAGCCTGGAAAAGGCTCCAGGGAGACCTTATTGCAGCCTCTCAATACTTAAAGGGGGCTTCCAAGAAAGATAAGGACAGACTTTTTAATAGAACCTGTAGTGACAGGACAGGGGCTAATGGTTTTAAACTGGAAGAGCATAGACTTAGACTAGACATGAGGAAGAAATGTTTTACCATGAGGGTGGTAGAACACTGGAACAGGTTGCCCAAAGAGGTGGTGGATGCCACATCCCTGGAAGCATTGAAGGCCAGGTTCGATGGGGCTGTGAGCAACCTGATCTGTTTGGAGATGTCCCTGCTTCCTGCAGGGGGGGTTGGACTAGGTGACCTCTAAATGTCCCTTCCAGCCCAAACCATTCTATCATTCTACAATTAGCCCTGGGACTTGGGAAGTACTAGAAGCTCATTAGCTCATTTGAATCCCTGCGTATCTTCTGTTTAACAACATCTGTGTGTAACCACTAGGGGCCAGCTGTGTTCCTAGATCACCAGGTTATATTTTGAGTGTTTTTTTTTTTTTTAAAAAAGAGCATCTTGCCCTACATACTCAGATCTGGTTTGTTGTTCAATGGGTGTCTGCCTTTGAGAGAACTCTTTGCATTTTATTTTGGCTGGTTGTTTTTTCCAGGTTATTTTTACATCCAGCTTGATGTTTACATTGCTTGTGTTATTTATAAAGAATTCCTACTGCAAAAATTAATTCATAGTAAAGGAAGAGAGAAAAAAGAGAAACTATATTGAATACTTACTCTGTTTTATTAGAAGTTTATTTCTTTTTGTATAATTTTGTAAGCCAATAATTTATTTTTATTTTGTTTCCACAATGAAGGAATGCCTTCATTTTACTGCAAGTAATATCATCTGTCCATCCCCCAACAACGCTATCACACTCCTAAAAGCCACATGAGTGGAGGAACTGCGTGCAAAGGATGGGATGATGGACAGTTCTAGTTCTTCTGTAGAAATAATCAGGCTGGACAGTGTGATACAGATGTATGATTTGCCAAGCACATAACTCTTACTTTTTACTTGACAGTGGTCTATGATATCCATATACCATGGCTGCTGTGGAGCAGCATTTTCCCATTGCCATGAGAAATAAGGATGCCATCCCAGGTCTGCTGCAACCCACTGAAATGTGGACTTGCAGAATTTTACCTGTCTATACAAATATGTGCTTATGATGTACTTTAAATTCCTGCTACTTAGAAAAGTATGTGAAATTTTAAAAGCTCACCATTTTCATTTGCATTTGGGCAGGTTTGTGCATTTAATTTTATGCAAGACATTGTAAACACATGAAAAAGTGGTGTTAGTTGTGAAGTAGAAGGTAGAGTTTTTAAACAGCTGTTTTCATACATTAAGAACCTAAAATATAGTAAATTGTTGTGAATAACAGTCCATGCTCCAAAGTGCAATAATCTTAAGACTACTACAGGCTGCATCCGAATAATCTTGCTGCTAAGGACAGCTCAACTCATGACAATATCCAGTGAGTTGATGTTTGTGCACGTTGTACTCTTACACCCACAAACATGGGATGCAGGTGAATGTTTCTATTGGCCTTTTGATAGTCAGCGTTTCTGTACTGAGTGAGCAGCTCGACCACGCCTTGATACAGCACTGAATATTAAAATACACACAAATTTAATTGTTCAATAAAGCCAGCCTGCTGTATTAACGAGGATCCTCACTACAGTAGTGGGAGGTGTTTGTAGATCCTCACATTGTGATGTAGAGCAAGGACTGCCAACCTCAGTTGTCCGCCAAGGGTGGCCTAACCAGCAGGCTATTGACTGGCATTGATCAGCACGTCCTTTGGAGCTGTTCCACATTGCGTTGGGAGTTAAATTCTTCTTGTATTGGTGAGAGAAATATCCCAATTAATAACAAAAGTTTAATTCCTAAGTCCAGTCTGGTTTTTGACCTTGCTGTCTTCCAACCTCCCATGGTCCTTCCTGAAAGGTCATTTTGGGCAGACAAGTAAAAGTCCAGAATTTCTTTTCAGGTGCCTTAGCGTAGGTAACTACAGAACTCAGCTGTGTCCTGTGAGTCAGTCTAGTGGGCCAACATGGTCCCCACAGACACACCAAGCACATGTTGCACCGGAGTGTGCGACAAGAAATAATTCTATGACAGCACTAGTGAAAAAACTGAATGAAAATTAAACAAGTTTTCCCCTGCTAACACAGAGACTTGTTGTTAGAACTCTTTTTAGTAACTGTGGCAGAGCTAAAGGCGTCCTATTTCTTTGCAGCACAGACGGGAGAAAATGATACCAGTGCAGGTGAGTTGGTTCTGTGTAGCGGGGGGAGTACATGGGCAGCCTCTGTAAAAAGCTGCTAGAAGTTTCCCGTTTGTTCAGTGGACCCAGGGCAGACACTGGCCAGGACCGAGACAATTGGTGACAGAATGTTCAGTGATGATGCCTCTGTGATAATGTGTTCAAGAAGGGGGAGGGGAAAAAAAGAAAAAAAAAAAGCAAAAGCAGAGACGGGGAGGCACGAGCCTTGTGGGCCTTGCAGGCCTCACCCTCTGGCCTCCCGCCAGGCGGCTGTCTGGGCCCAACTCGGCCTGGCCACAAGAAGTGGAGAGGAGATGAGATGTGAAGAGAACCTGAGAGGTGTCTGCCTGAGCCTTATTGTGAAGAATTTCTTGTGAGAGGAATGGCTGCAGACACCAACGTCAGTGAAGAAGGAGGGGGAGGAGTAATGCAGCTCCTGGCTAAGATTCCCCTGCAGCCCGTGGTGCAACCCATGGTGAAGCAGGCTGTACCCCTGCAGCCCATGGAGGTCCATGGAGGAGCAGAGATCCACCTGCAGCCCGTGGAGGACCCCATGCTGGGGCAGGCGGATACCTGAAGGAGGATGTGGCCTGTGGAGGGCTGGCGCTGGGGCAGCCCGTTCCTGAGGAACTGCACCCCATGGAAAAGGACCCCACACTGGAGAAGCGGAGAAATGTGAGTTCTTCTCCCAGGGAGGAAGAAGCAGCAGAAACAACATGTGATGAACTGGCCACAACCCCCATTCCTGTTCCCCCTGTGCCACTTGGGAGGAAGGAGGTGGAGATAAACTGAAATGAAGTTAAGCCTGGAAAGAGGCGAGGGATGGGGGGAATACTTTTTTTCCCCCCTCTCATTATCCTGCTTTGGTTTTATTATTAATAAATTGAAATAGTTTTCCCCAAGCCTAGTCTGTTTTGTAACTTGAATGATCTCTCTCTGTCCTTATCTTAAACCTTGGGCTTTTTGTTATGTTGTCTCTGCCCCATTCCCTCAGAGGGTGGGGAAGGTGAATGAGAGACTGCATAGCTTGGTCCCAAGCAGGGCAAAACTATGACAGGAAGTTGACTGTGTGGTGTCAAAAAGTCTCAACAGCTCAGTCTGGAAGTCTCTATTGCCTTGGCAGCCCCAAGAGGAGTATTTCTGCAGTGTGTACCCATTTCAAGTGTTTGAGCTCACAGTTTGAGAAAACTCATAGGCTGAAAATTACTACAGATCTGGTAAAGTCAGGACTGATAGTTTAACTTTCTATAGCTATGTTTTTTGTTCTGAATTCATATTAGCATTAAAGGTAAAAATACAGTTTAAACACCACTGAAAATTCCTTATGTTTAATAACCTCCATACTCTGTGTAGGTAATTTATCAAGGTATTCCTGACCTTGGCTAGGTAAAGACATAGTTGTTTCAAACAAATTAAGTTTAATATTTCTGCACAATGTGCTGTATTGACAAACACCAGAACCTCTATGACATAAGCAACGTAAATTATGTGAAAATACAAAAATCAGTCATTGCACATACTGGTAAATAAATACATTTCCTGCAGAATGCCAAAGAGTTTCTTAAAAAATTTTTACTTTGTAAAAGCACATTCTTGCAAGTTTGTCTAAAACTCCATACAGGTCAAGAGAGTCTTGTGTGCAAACGAATGTAACATATTACAGGCATTATGAAAAAACATGACTGATTAAATATTAGTTCTCAAGAGTAAGACTTTTTGTCAATTTTCTTATTTTCCACTCTTTAAACCTCATATAATTTAAAGGAAATCTAGACCATAACATACTCGAATTCTACTGTATATCATTGGTTTATTTCAGAAAGGCAAAGAGATGAATTAGAAGATGTGTACTGAGGGGAATAAAAAAAAAGCCCTAACAAAACTGCCTTTTCATTTTATGGAGACAGAAACATTCATGAGCACCTACATTTTCTACTTCTTGAAGTATAAGTCAGAAGCAGAGCTGTATTTTTATTTAAAGGCAGATATAGTCCCAACACATTATAAAATGGGAATTTCTACAGCTGCTCCCAAACACTGGATATATCAGACTGTCATTAGTTGGATGAAGACAAGTGTTGGGAAATACAAAAACAGTTCAGTGTCTACTGGAAACTCTCAGAAATTAACGACCTCAAAAGTATTTATTTTCCAAGATACTTCTAAACGTGTATCAAACTACAAATCATCCTCCACAGATATTTTTTCTCTTGTTCCCCTGCTCTTGAGTATAAGAAACTGTTCAAAAAGGAGAAACAAAAGCCCCAGTCTTGTAATCATGGGGTATGGATTCACTCACTGCATGGATCAATCCCACTAAAAAGTCAGCTCAAAGGAAAAAGGAAAAGCAGATGGCTATCTGTAATAAATTCAGCCACCTACATGGAGAGCATTGAAGATATATTTTTTTTCCTAATCTTTCCACATAAAGATTTTACATGTTCGAAAGTAATTTAAAAGGAGTTTCAAATAACAGAGTCTTTTAGAGATATTTTGCAATAATTAATGCCAAGACAAATAAATATCACTTTATGCTCTCAGCGTGAACAGAGGGAAAGAAGACTGAGTAATCCCCAGGTATCATCAAAGGAAATTTTTAAAGACTATATATGTATGCATATGCGTGTGTGCACAGCACATACATTTTGCACATCTAACACTGGAAAATGTTGGGAAAGTCATAAATGAAACCCGCTCCTAATGCTGAGAATCCTGCCATACTTGGCATTTATGTGCACCCCCTTTATTCTTTGTACATAACCTCTAGATGACTGTATTTTCCTACTGAGTGCAAGATTTTTTTTATTTGAAATAAACTGTTAGTTTCAACCACAAGAAACGAATTTTACACTTTTAAGATACTAACAAAATTAACAAAACTCCAATGTTTGTCTTTTTTTTCACTCATGCTTTACAGTAACCCAGAATAAGAGGTTTGTTTCTTATAGACTTTGTTTCTTAGGGAAACTTCCTGTGTGATTTGCTAATTTTTGTGCGGGGTCAGTTATCCAGTACTACCTCTTAAAACATGGGCAACTGTTAGCAACGTTTTGTTTTTCTAAATGCCCCATTTAGCTGCAGTAACGACATCACAGAATGTGACAGCACATGTAATAGAAAAGATCAGCTTCTTCACTGATAGAAGTTTTAGATTCCCCTTTCAGTATCAAGAAGGCTTCATGGGATGTACATAAGAGTAAATTTGTCCTCCCTTCCAAATCCACTTTCTGAAATACTCATGCCAATACTGCCCAATTTTTTACATCCTGATGTGCCCGCTTTTAAACAAAGATACACAAGAAGACATCAGAACTCTTTCAGAGACACGCAAGTGTGGCATTATGGAGACACAACAGAAGTTAGAAAGAAACTTTCAGTTACACCAGCAGGCTTTGGATTAGGCCCAAAATAGAAATAAATGGATGAAAATGTCGTCATGAAGAAATCTGCACATAAATCAAGCTGGTTAGGAGAGAAACAAGTGGTATGGGCGGAGTTCTTACCAATATAATGCAACATAAGCAGTGACCATCATAGTCCATCAATGAATACCAAAATCCATTACTCTCTCTAAGCGATGCCAAGCAGCGTGCCAGTATTCCAGCAAGAAATCACCGTACTGTCATTCCCCAGCACATACTACTGCCTTGCCTGCACGCTGGAGTTCCTCCACATCTGTAAATGGAGCTGATTTGCACTTTTGTTCACTTCTCTGTAACTGCACTCCTTGGATTGTATATTCCTTTTTCTGGGCTTAGCGCGCGATATAGTACAAGTGTAACAATAAAGTGTTATCTTCTTATGTGCAACGCATGCACATGAAAAGTTCAAATAACTTAAAGAGCCACAGGTCCCAATTTTTGCCTTCAGGAGGAGCTCTTTCTTCAGTATTAGGAGCTATATCTAATAGCATCAGTTCTGCAGTTCTTTGCTAAGCTTCCATGTGCGTCTTTGCAGCTGTGTCCTCTGACTGGTGACAAGCACACAGGGTGGGAAACAGCACACGGGGAAAAACGTGCACTGCAGGATGACAGTAAGCATGTAATAGCTGCATCGCTTAGTGATAAACCCATCCGTAATAAACCTGTTGTGTGTGTTTTTCTTACATGGTAGCTGCTTGCATGAATGCTAGAAGGGGCTCTCATCCTCCAGATCCAGGCATATATAAATGAAGAAGAAAGACAGAAAGGAAGATTATTTTCTGAGAAACAAACATATGTCTGATGGGCATTGTAAAAATAAACCTAATTATACTGGCATCATGTACACCATGCTCATAGCATCATGCTCTGCTGTACTAGTAAAGCAGTTACTTTTAGCATACATTCCCCAGATCCCTGGCATCCACAAAATCCAAAGAGGATCCATCCACTGTTGTCAGGAAGCTTAAATTCATCATACAGGTGTCAATAAATCAGGGTGTTGCTGAATACCACTATAGTAGAAGAAGACTTCAGAGACATGGCCTCTAGTGTGTAGGTGCTAAGCTTTGCAAGTACAATTCAAGGAGCCAATTGTTAGAAATGCTGTACTGTAAGTCATAGTTGCCACCTTGAGAATACAGAAGGGTGAATCCCTTTACACATATTCTCCAATATCTTGTTTAGAAACCTATTCAGCACTTTAAATTCACCAAAAACCTTGAACTGTGCAATGTGATGAATACCCTTGCTGAGGATTATGCAACCAGAATTGAAGGCCACCCTACTTCGAAATGAGAACATATACACAGGGATTTAACACACTTTAATTCACAGATATTAACTTTATAGGTTTCACTGACTTAGCTTTCTAGAGCGTCCCCATGTCCCTGCTTGGTGCTGAGTGGGGCTAAACTACAACAATGTTTGAAAAAAGAGAAAGCTATAGATGGAAAAAAAAAAATCAGGGAGCTTACATCGAAATAAGGAAATTGTAGTAACACAGATTACTAAGCAGCTGAAAAGCATATACCACCTGCAAGAAGGTATTTGGAGTTATACAAATAGGAATTCATCCTCATGGACTTGTGCTGTGTAGTCCAAAAGACACAATAACCAGTGATTTTGGAAACAGGTTTGTTTTTTTTAAAAAAAAAAACAAACAAAACCAACAACAAAACCCCTTTTCATAGTGTCACTGAATTCAATTAATTCTTGAGAATCCATCACAGTTAAAGAGTCATATGCCACAATCAGCTCTTTAAGATGACATTGTTACAAATCTTGTACTTTATCACTGCTGAGCCCTACTTTAAACCATAAGTTAGAATTAACAGTACACAGCATTTTTGTATTCTCAGCCTACATTATAAAACACTGACTCACCAAATAAATAGTTAGAAATTAAATATAGCCCCATTGGTTTTTTACTTACGAAAACTCAGTGGGCCTGATTTATTTGCTGAGCAACTTTTCAGTTCCTGACACTTACACAGCACCCATGTGTTTGTTCTAGGCCATCCTCACAAATTAATATGCATAAAATATTATTTCAGTGTAATTTCAATTGCCTGATGAGAACTCTGTAGTAATGTGGTTTGGTTTTCCAGTATTCCAAACTGAAGTGAAACAGTTTAGGCTTCATGACAAAAGTTCAAAACAGAGACCTTCTGCCTACTAGTTGATCATCCATGGCAATAGCTAGAACACAGGTTTAGGAACTAAGAACTTAGTTCTAGTGCCAGCTCTAAAAATAATTATTTGTTTATTTGTCTGTTTGCTTTTATAAATTGCAAATCACAGCTTCACTGCCATTAAAAAGGATAATAATACTTACCTCCTGCTCCTGGACTGCTATAAGGCTTTATTAGCTGATGCGTAGCATCTTTGTGAAGCGTAGTTTTTAGTTTGTTGATGTTTGTTAATGTTGGTATTTACTAACCTAATCACAGATTGGCCCCAAAATGGAAGATACTGCAATAAGCATAAAAGTATCAACAGAAAGCTCCTCCCGCAAAAGGAAAGTGATGCCATTTTGGTGAGAGAGGGCTGTATCTTTGGACTAGGTCCTAACGCTATGTCCCAGATGTAGTATGCAATAGGGTATCATGGGATGTTTCACAGCACACACTGCTCTGCCAGTAAAATATTTCTTGTTGGGAAAAAAGCCCTCTGTCAATCCAGGTACATAGCACTAAAAATTAATGATTTTGTCTAGAAATCCTGGGGTTTTTTCTTAGATTAAAAGTTTCTATTTTTAGTATCAAATACCAAATCTCCACATGTAAGGCAGCAGAAAATGAAGCAAAGACTTTAGTAGAAAACACTGCTTGTTTATGTTTAGCACTGGAAGTACTGAATTTCAGAAATAAATGTAGTGGTGCACAAAAAAGCAGAATCATAAGGCAAAACCTGAGTAAAGCATATTATAATAGCTATATTATGTTTTTCCAGCAGGACTATCAAGCACTGCTCATGTGTCAACTGAGAAAATTGCTGGAAAAGGCAGCTGCCTCTCAACCAAATCAACTTGGTACACCTATAGCTACTTTAAAGACTATTTTCTTTCAGCTCAAACTACATATTTGAAAACGTTTTTAAAATAGCTAAAAAAATCCCATAACATTTAAAGACACATCAGGATCAATATAGTTCTGCTTCTAGCCACTGGGGACAAGAATACTCCCTAAGGAAGAGAACAGGATGGTAATAATTGAGTTATCTTCTGATGTTCCTGGTCTGTAATGAAAACCTGTTACAAGGTGCCAAAGCTCAAAAACTTGTTTGAACACTGAACTTCATAGCATGAAGAAGCCCACTGTCACAAAACATACTCTGGTTTTGTGTACTTGTGAGATTTTCTGCACTGGCAAAATAAGCAATCTCATGACATAACTTTCTAAGACATCAAGACTAATTGTCTGATAAAATTACACTTGCCTTTAAAAAAAATTCAAAGGGAGCTAAAATATTCCTGCTGTTATTTGGTAATTCAACATACGAAAGCTACATGATTTCTTATGTGATGTTCAAAAGTGCGTAAGAGAATTAGGAAGTGCACTCTTGTTAGGACTTTGGAAATCCCGTCACTTACTGTGTCCTGATCACATTGACAGATTCCTGCAGCCAGAGTCTGGCAGCCTGCATAGGCCAAACGGTATTCTCCTTGTACAGATGGAGCTGCAGCATCAGGAGCTTACTGCTTAAATGAGAGCTCAAACTACAAGACAAGCTGAAGGAAAGAAAATGTTGAATAAATAATTTCCTTGTAATTTCACCCAATCTGTAAGCATTAAAATCAGCTAGATTTTAATGTTAAAATCTATTAAAATGTTTATAAATTACATTTTGTTATTTTGAGAGAGTTCACTTTCTAAATTACTGATATTTCTAATTGCATTGTACCAACTGGGATAACTTCAGTAAGAAGCCACAGATACAGGGCCAAATGTGAGAAACAGATTGCATTGTAAACATCCCATCTGAGTACGAAGGTAGTTATAAATCATGAGACTCATTGTTCTTAAATCAGATGTGCATGACACAGCCAAAGTCTGCAGAAGCAGTTTTGAACAGCTGAGTCACATCCAAAAAAAAAAAAAAAAAACCAAAAACCCAAAAGTACAAAAAGGCAATTTGCAGCACAGTCGCCAAGTCTCTTGGTTTGCTACATAAAAGCATAAATAGGCAGTTGCATTAACTGAACCACTGCAATGTGTTCCGGAATAATAGTTTTAAAACAATTGATGGTGCAAACTAAAACACAACCAACAACACATCACTGTGAGAAGGAAAAGTGTATCAGATGGTTTGTCCTTACTGCTTTTTTTTTCTGCACAGTGACCAAAAATTACACAAGGTAAAAAAATTCAAGCCTCAGTGAAATCATAGACAAGATTTCCATAGAATCCAACAGTGTCAAGATATTATCCTAAGAGATTGGTTAGCTATTCAGTTTCTACATAGGTGGCAGAAAACTGTTCATATTTTACTGCAGTTCCTTCAGTGAGAATTAAATAGGGTACTCAGCACACCAACACCACCTGCCATGCACCAGCCTCAAAACACTCCTGAGAAACCTCAGCAGAACGGGGACATAGGCAGGTCCAAAAACTATTATTTCCATTCAACTTGTTGGAACTGAGACACAAAGAGGTTACAAGATCTGCACAAAATCACACAGTCCATTGGGATTAAATCCCAGGTGACCCGATCCCTGGGCCTATGTTCTAACAGCTGCTGGAAAAGCCTAAAAGATTAGGCTGATCTTAACACAGATTTGTGACTCTTCAGAACTTGTTTTGCATGTAAGTAGTACCTAAGTACAGAACAGATGCATGCCTATTCACTAGCACTTGCTAGGTTCTGAATCTCAAGTAGGGCTCCATTCCAGTTCACACGCCAGCAAGTTTTTGTCAGAGTAATTTTCAAACTGCCATTGTAGACTTAAATAAAACCATAGTCAGCTTTCAGTGTTAATGAGTAATCCAATTTTAAAGTAAATAGGTTTTTTTTTTTCTCAAAAACGTAAGCATAATTTTTCTGAACAATGTCATCTTCCTAAAGCAAATTATCAAACCAGTGTATGGGTTCCATTAAACAGTTGCAAGAGAACCAGTTAATTCAAGCCTTTTCAGGGAAGGTATGGATAAACATACCCTTACTGAAAAGGAGGAATCTAAAATTTCTAGGCAGTTAAATAAAATACAACACATAAAGTAAGTTTTAATGCAATTTCATCCACTATACAGGCAGTTGTGAGTATCAGTTACTGAGCTATATTTCATAGCAAAATACAAAAATATCGAGACAGTTGTGCAAATCCTTCTCTTAGTTCCTTGGTGAGCAACAGAAAGAACTGAAAAATACCTATGTAATTAATTTCAAACACTTACGGAGCAGAACCCTGGAAGGTACATCTCATACATGAAGAACAATAGAAACCCATTTTCATTAAGTAGCATGTACAAGAGAAGCCTGCATCTACAGTTAGATTAATACTAGTGCAAGATGTAGATGTATAAAACTACTTTATTGTAGTAATCAAAGTGAGGCCTTTTGAGAAATCCGAGTCATCAGCCCATAATTCTAAGAAAAGTGACTGCTGTTTTATCACATGCTGTCCGTATTTGCCAAGCAAAGGTATTTTATTGGTGAGCACATGCTTCTCTAAAATTAGGAAAAAATCTTGCAACTGATGCTTTAGGAGAGCAATGAGATATTATGGGGGAACTAGCTAGAATGCCACAGGATCAGTCCCAAAATCTTCCCTCAAACATCTGCCACACATCAGGAGAAACTCCCTCTGCCAAAAACACCAGGCAACCTCCTGTCTTATGCTACTAAAATAATCAAAGACAAAATATTCTGATACTACTCTAGAGTCATCATCTCCTCAGGGCAAGAACTCGTTTGCTGTGTGACATCCATTCCCTGTTGTATCCTTATGTGAAATCACTAATAAATTCATAATACAATTTGTAAAAAGCTAAGATACAAGAACTGGGACTGATTTTCTATACTAAGGACTGGATTGATTTCCTTATTTTTTAATGGGCAGCTGTCCTGGTTCTGGCCAGGATAGAGTTAATATTTACCTGAGCTGGGTGGAGGACTGAAGCTGGTAGCCCCTATGGCTGGGATAGTTAACTAATTAGCTAACAGCTGGGGTTAATTTACCCAAATTAGCCAAAGGGCTATTCCATCCCATCTGACATCATGCTCAGTATATAAGTGAGGAGGGTGCTGAAGGGAGGCCCCCTGCTACTTGGAAGAGACTGGATGTGGAGATCTGTTGTGAGCTATTGTACTGTATTTGTGTTCCATCACTCTATTGTTTTCTTCTGTCATTACTGTTAAATTTACTTTTTGTTCAATCTCAACCCGCGTGTTTGGGTTTTTTTTCTGGTTTTCTTTTGTTTGTCAAATCTCCTCCTATTCTCTTGGAGAGTGTGGGGAGTGAGAGAGAGACTGTGTAGTCTGGTCCCCGTTGGGGCTGAACTACGACAGTTATTTTGGCGTCCAACGTGGGGCTCGAAGGGTTGAGATAATAACAGATCTGACTTTTTTTTTTGCTTGAAACAAATTTGTTTATACGTGTTTGTTGTATTGGTTGTCAGTTGTTGGTCATGATGTTGCAGTGGTTGGTTATGTTGTTGTATTGTCTACGCTCTTATATGTACTATGTGTTCCCAGTGGTGGTGTTTATCACCTCAGGGAAAATGATGAGAATTATCCTTTTGTTATACTATGCCATATACATCTATGACATGGTGACATCAATGGCCTTAGAGATAAATTGGTATTCCTATGTGGACAGCTTCCCGAATTCTTTCACTTCCAGGGTAGTTAAACCACTTTTTGAGAACTTTAAAGATCTGGGGGATATTCAAGCCACTATGATGTTGTTGTTATGTATCTTGAATGTGTGCCAAGACTTGTCTAGAGCTGCAAACCCACTTCTTGGGAATCTCCTCCCGAGATTTACCCTAAGGCAAGATACTAATACGTGGCATGGTATGAGGGAGAACAAACTGACCTGCAATGTAGAGACTCAAACCCCAGCAACAGGCATTGCAGCTGAATCAGAGGGTGAACCTGTGCTAGTTTCAGTTGCCCCTGTATACAAGAAGACTTGGAAGCAGAAGTCAGCTCGTTTAGTGAGGGATGAAGAAGCCCCTTCTAAGAGGGAGCAGGAGGAAGAAGAGGAAGGTTTATTTGCTTCATGCCCAGGAAGAACTCGGCAGGCAGGCTCTTCCTCAGAGGAAGAACTCCTAAAGGAGACAGTGAGCACCAGATTTCTATCCCTGAGCGAGCTGCGAGACATGCGAAAACATTTTAGCCATCATCCTGGGGAGCACATTATCAGCTGGCTGCTGCGGTGCTGGGATAATGGGGCCAATAGCTTGGAATTAGAAGGCAGAGAAGCTAGGCAACTGGGATCCATTTCTAGAGAAGCAAGCATTGACGAAGCAGTTGGAAAAGGGACACAAGCCCTCAGCCTCTGGAGGTGACTCCTGTCAGGTGTGAAGGAGAGGAATCCTTTCAAGGAGGATATAATGTGTCATCCAGGCAAGTGGGCTACCATGGAGAAGGGTATCCAGTACCTGAGGGAATTAGCTGTGCTGGAGATTATTTATGATGACCTGGACAATGATCAGTTACCTAAGGATCCAGATGAAGTCAGGTGCACACGACAAATGTGGCGGAAGTTTGTTCGAAGTGCACCATCATCATATGCCAACTCATTGGCAGTTATGACCTGGAAAGATGGAGAGGAAGAAACAGTGGATGAACTGGCTGGCCGACTCCGGCAGTACAAGGAAAGCCTGTCGTCCTCCCTACGGGCCTGTGTCTCGGCTGTGGAGAAACTATCCCAGGAGTTCCAGCAATTCAAAGCAGATATGTCCCATTCCCCACCGGTACGGGCCAATATTTCAGCTATTAGGAGTAAACGTTTCCCTGCTCAAGAGAGATGGTTTATGCGGCGAGGTACCCTGTGGTTTACCTTGCGTGACCAAGGAGAGGACATGAGGGAGTGGGATGGGAAGCCTACCGCTGCCCTAGAGGCGCGGGTACGTGAGTTGTGTGGAAAAACCATTGCAAATAGAAGTTCTCCCTGGAAAATTGTTGCACCAGTCTCCAATAGGGAGCGTAGAAGGAACAGCTTTAGTTCTGACCCTCTTGAAGGGACCTCTCGTGCATATTTAAAAGAAATGAATAATGAATACTGTGGCCAGGATTAGAGAGGCCCTGCCTCCAGCCAGGTGGAGAAGAGGGATAACAGAGTTTATTGGACTGTGTGGATCCGATGGCCTGGCACGTCAGACCCACAAGAGTACAAAGCTCTAGTGGATACTGGTGCACAATGTACCTTGATGCCATCAAGATATAATGGGGCAGAACCCATTTGTATTTCTGGAGTGACAGGAGGATCCCAACAGCTGTCTGTATTGGAGGCTGAAGTGAGTCTAACAGGGAATGAGTGGCAGAAGCACCCCATAGTGACTGGCCCAGATGCTCCATGCATTCTTGGTATAGATTACCTCAGAAGGGGATATTTCAAGGACCTAAAAGGGTATTGGTGGGCTTTTGGTGTAGGTGCTTTAGAGATGGAGGAAATTATACAGTTGTCCACCTTGCCTGGTCTGTCAGAGGATCCTTCTGTTGTGGGGTTGCTGAAGGTTGAAGAACAACAGGTGCCAATTGCTACCACAACTGTGCACCGGCGGCAGTATCGCACCAACCGAGACTCCCTGATCCCCATCCATAAGCTGATTCATCAGCTGGAGAGCCAGGGAGTGATCAGCAAGTCCCACTCACCTTTTAACAGTCCCATATGGCCAGTGAGAAAAACAAGTGGAGAGTGGAGGTTAACAGTGGACTATCGTGGCCTGAATGAGGTAACACCACCACTGAGTGCTGCCGTGCCGACATGTTAGAACTTCAGTATGAACTGGAATCCAAGGCAGCCAAGTGGTATGCCACCATTGATATTGCCAACGCGTTCTTTTCAATCCCATTGGCAGCAGAATGCAGGCCACAGTTTGCTTTCACTTGGAGGGGCGTCCAGTACACTTGGAATTGACCGCCCCAGGGGTGAAAACACAGCCCCACCATCTGCCATGGGCTGATCCAGACTGCACTGGAAAAGGGTGGTGCTCCAGAGCACCTGCAGTACATTGATGACATCATCGTATGGGGCAACACAGCAGCAGAAGCTTTTCAAAAAGGGGAGAAAATAATTAAAATCCTCCTGAAAGCTGGGCTTGCCATAAAACGATGTAAGGTGAAAGGACCTGCAAGAGAGATACAGTTTTTGGGGATAAAATGGCAAGATGGGCGTCGTCAGATTCCAATAGATATAGTCAACAAAATAACAGCTATGGCTGCACCAACTGACAAAAGGGAAACGCAAGCTTTCCTGGGCATTGTGGGTTTCTGGAGGATGCATATTCCAAATTATAGTATGATTGTAAGCCCTCTGTAAAAAGTCACCCGAAAGAAGAATGGTTTTAAATGGGGCCCTGAACAACAGCAGGCTTTTGAACAAATTAAACAAGAAATTGTTCATGCGGTGGCTCTTGGGCCAGTCCGGACAGGGCAAGAGGTAAGAAATGTGCTCTACACTGCAGCTGGGGAGAATGGCCCTACCTGGAGTCTCTGGCAGAAAGCACCAGGGGAAACCCGAGGTCGACCCCTTGGGTTTTGGAGCCGGGGATATAAAGGATCTGAGGCCTGCTATACTCCAACCGAAAAAGAAATCCTGTCGGCATATGAAGGAGTTCGAGCTGCTTCAGAAGTGATTGGTACTGAAGCACAGCTCATCCTGGCACCCCGACTGCCAGTGCTGGGCTGGATGTTCAAAGGAAGGGTCCCCTCTGCGCATCATGCAACGGATGCTACATGGAGCAAGTGGGTTGCACTGCTCACACAGCGGGCCTGAATAGGAAACCCCAATCGCCCAGGCATATTAGAAGTAATTACAGACTGGCCAGAAGGCAAAGATTTTGGAAAGCCACCAGAGGAAGAGGTAACGCGTGCTGAAGAGGCCCCACCATATAACAACCTCCCAGAAAATGAGAAGCAGTATGCCCTATTTACTGATGGGTCCTGTCGTATTGTAGGAAAACACTGGAAGTGGAAAGCTGCTGTGTGGAGTCCTACATGACGAGTTGCAGAAGCTGCTGAAGGCCAAGGTGAATCGAGTCAGTTTGCGGAGGTGAAGGCCATCCAGCTGGCTTTAAACATTGCTGAATGGGAAAAATGGCCTGTGCTCTATCTCTACACCGACTCATGGATGGTGGCAAATGCTCTGTGCGGATGGTTAAAGCAATGGAAGCAGAGCAACTGGCAGCGTAGGGGCAAACCTATCTGGGCTGCCACTCTGTGGCAAGATATTGCTGCTCGGTTAGAGAAGCTTGTTGTAAAAGTACGTCACGTAGATGCCCACGTACCCAAGAGTCGGGCCACTGAAGAACATCAAAACAACCAGCAAGTGGATCAAGCTGCTAAAATTGAAGTGGCTCAGGTGGATCTGGACTGGCAGCATAAGGGTGAACTATTTTTAGCTCGGTGGGCCCATGATACCTCAGGCCATCAGGGAAGAGACGCAACATACAAATAGGCTCGTGATCGAGGGGTGGATTTAACCATGGACACTATTGCACAGGTTATCCTTGAATGTGAAATATGTGCTGCAATCAAACAAGCCAAGCGGTTAAAGCCTCTGTGGTATGGAGGACGATGGCTGAAGTATAAATATGGAGAGGCCTGGCAAATTGACTACATTACACTCTCACAAACTCGCCAAGGCAAGCGCTATGTACTTACAATGGTGGAAGCAACCACTGGATGGCTGGAAACATATCCTGTACCACATGCCACTGCCTGAAACACCATCCTGGGCCTTGAGAAACAAGTCTTATGGCGACATGGCACTCCAGAAAGAATTGAATCAGACAATGGTACCCACTTCCGAAACAACCTCACAGACACCTGGGCCAAAGAGCATGGCATCGAGTGGGTATACCACATCCCCTATCACGCACCAGCCTCTGGAAAAATTGAAAGGTATAATGGGCTGCTGAAAACAACACTGAAAGCAATGGGTGGTGGAACCTTCAAAAATTGGGATAAACATTTAGCAAAAGCCACTTGGCTAGTCAACACTCGGGGGTCCACCAATCGAGCTGGCCCTGCCCAATCTGAACTTCTACATACTGTAGAAGGGGATAAAGTCCCTGTGGTGCACGTAAGGAATATACTGGGGAAGACAGTCTGGGTCATTTCTCCCTTGGGCAAAGGCAAACCCATGCATGGGATTGCTTTTGCTCAAGGACCTGGGTGTACTTGGTGGGTAATGCAGGAGGATGGGAAAGTCCGATGTGTACCTCAAGGAGATCTAATTTTAGGTGAAAAGAGCCAATAATTTGAAGTGCTTGATGTCGGTTACTATACAGTACTGTATGTCATTATCTAGCTATTATGTGTCCCTCCTTGCTTCTTCCTGCTCCAGGCCCTGAGAGACTTATGTTGTGTCAAAAGTATTATAGTAAAATCGTTTATACCAACAAAGAATGAACTTTAATAAAATAGGAAAAATTGCAGCAGTGATGCAACCAGAACTGGCTCTTGCTACTAGCACCTACCAACAGATCTTCAGTCTGCAGACTATGAACTTGCTAAGTCACTCGCACCAGATAGACTACCTGAGGAAACACTGCGTCATCTGTCCTGTGCTGAGAGACTGTTATGACAGATGGAGCCCAAAGTTATGGACTGGATAAACTCAACTGACCTTTTGAAAGGATGGACCATGGACTAAGAGTTACATCTGTGTGTCTGCATACAAGTAGATAAAAGGAAGAAAAAGTTGATGATTAATTGGAAAGTGTAGGATCTGGGCATGATGTAGATGGTATGGAATAAGGGGTGGATAATGTCCTGGTTCTGGCCAGGATAGAGTTAATATTTACCTGAGCTGGGTGGAGAACTGAAGCTGGTAGCCCCTATGGCTGGGATAGTTAACTAATTAGCTAACAGCTGGGGTTAATTTACCCAAATTAGCCAAAGGGCTATTCCATCCCCTCTGACATCATGCTCAGTATATAAGTGAGGAGGGTGCTGAAGGGAGGCCCCCTGCTACTTGGAAGAGACTGGATGTGGAGATCTGTTGTGAGCTATTGTACTGTATTTGTGTTCCATCACTGTCTTGTTTTCTTCTGTCATTACTGTTAAATTTACTTTTTGTTCAATCTCAACCCGCGTGTTTGGTTTTTTTTCTGGTTTTCTTTTGTTTGTCAAATCTCCTCCTATTCTCTCGGAGAGTTGGGGGAATGAGAGAGAGAGACTGCGTAGTCTGGTCCCCGTTGGGCCTGAACTACGACAGCAGCACTCAGGCAGGGGTAAAATTTTTACAGGTAGAAAAGTAGGTCTAATGCTTAGTACTTCTAGCGACCTCACTGATGTCTCTGCTTGTTGAAAGTCTCTCATTTTGTTCATCAAAAGGCAGAGAAAAACAAAGTCTGAATTGTTGGCTTTGGTTCACCATGACCAATAAAACTCAGTGGTGTCATTTGATTCCACAATAATGTTTTTTGATTGTGCAGCTACCAGATTTTATGACAGAGCCCTTTTCACTAAAGCTTCTTCAGTTCTAGTACCTCTCATGAGGAAAGCCAGCTGGGAACTCCAGCACTATTGTAAAACAACTTGAATAGTAAGATTTGTCCAGTAATTATTACAAAATCATTCACACAGACTTCTTAACATCAGAATTTGTAAAAATGGCCTAAGACAGTACTACTTTATATGCCATATATTATCCTACAAAGGAGTGATGTCTAGCTTCTAAAAAATAAACTCTATTTTAGGGCATCAACACACTTCAGCTCAAAAAAATCACTTTCAACCTTTTGAAAAAGGAAAAATAAGGCAGCACCACAAAGAAAATCTGTCTAACAGTCTGGCTTCAGGCTTGTGGACACTTCTGCTCATTGATTTGCAACCAACGGTTTGGCAAGTCTGGTTACCGAATGTTTACTAAGAAAAATTCTAATTATATTTTAGGCCAGCTTTTTTATCTGCTACCTTTTAATGTGTTAGTTTACTCTACTGAAAAGCCAAAGGGCCAAATTCATCCTGCTGATAAGACTTCTATTGTAGGAGCACCACTGGATGTGCACCGAAGGCATTATTCATCTGTGGAGAGGTCACTGAGAAATACTGTCAAAATAAACACTTTTGAGTTGCACATCCTTGAAGAAAAGATAAAGGGATTGTGAAGAGAATGAGAAGGAACAGAAGACCAGAGATGAAGAAATTAGATAAAGGGCCAGGAAGAAACTGTTTGATGTAAACAGAGTGACAAGTTAGATTAAGAACTCTTATTAAAGCATGCAGTATTTGCCTATAAGCAATTCAGGCAAGGAATTTGTTTACAACTCTGCCAAAATCAACAGCAGATGCAAAAAAATCATCAATAGTGGGATTTTAAATAATATTAAATCTACTGCATCCAAACACTCACTAGGGCTATGTGATGGAAATACACAGCTCGGTGCCATTACATTCTTTGTCACACTAATTAAACAAGGTTATGTCCTGTTGCACATTGACATGCAGGCCCTGCAGAAGCTACTACTAATGTGAGTGTGCCACTAAGTATTCCTCAGTTATGTTAGTCTGAAAATATATACTGGTGCCAAGATTCTATTGCTGATGTGGAGGAAAATAAAAATTTGTGAGGACTGTGTAATTTCAGTTATGACTGTATGTTAAGAGAGAACGTGCTGTGGCTTTTGTCAAGTCAGGAAAACAAAATTTGGAGATTTGCTGGAAGACTTGTGGTATCACCTTGCATTGATATGCAGTAGTGCCCTTCACCAGAAAGTGTCCATCAGAAATTATATAAATGCTAAATTAAAAGAAACTGCTTTTGGAGCAGATGGCTATGGTCAAGTGAATCAAAAGAACCCAGTACATTCCTCAACAACAGTGAGGAATTAGAGTTTTGGCAAAGGTGCAAATCCTATTGTAAGTGAATCAGATTTAATGAGAGCTCCTCATTCCTCATGTCCCAGGTTAACAACCCCCTCTAGTGACCTCAACTGATGGTGGGGAATTTTTTCCTCAGCAGATTGTTGGCTGATGTCTCTGTACGATTCTGTTAAGATCATGGGAATTTAAGTCACCACTTTCCTGCTGGCATGCTTACAGGTTAAAAAAATACCTGGCCTGGGAAGAACATGCAGTAAGAGTGAAGTTACACAATGTGCTGGCAGCAAAATTATCCCAAGAAGCTGAACTCTCTGCCTTTCCCCGAGCCCTTCATTCTCACCCTTGTGCAGGAGTTCACCGCACATGAGCTTCCTTTTTGTGCCACTTCCCTGTGGGGCCATGATGTAAGTCAGGCCATTGTTATGATCGGCGTTAAAAATAACCCTTCCTAAGCCAACTCCGCAACTGAAGCCAACAGATTATATAGTTGCACCATAAGACACTTAGTTCCTTTGACAAAGTGTTGTGCACAGAGAGGCAGAAAACTTACGTCAGGTGCTACTTTCTCAGGCTTTAAAGAAAATGTATGACTGGTGAGCCGCTGAATTAAAGCCATGCAGATTCAACCATTCCCATGCTGCAGAGTTCCTGAAATCCACATCATGCCTAAATACCAGCAGTGGAAATTCCTGTCTGTTTTTGCAGTAGCCTAAACAAAAAAAAAAATCTGGTTATCATTGAAGCTAGTTTTTAAAGACTGACATGAGGTAACCAAAGGCATAAGGGCCCTCTCTGTTAAAATTCAAAGTGAGATCACAGATGGGGATGTGAAGTGGTGGGAAACCACCAACTACAGGGGAAAACAAAGCATCCATGTGCAAAGCTGAAGGATCACACTGCAGCTCATGACTCATCATTTTGATCATTCATTGAGGGAACTGACTGCTCATTTCTCTCAAACAAAGGATGTCTTTCCATTTTATACCATTGCATGAAAATGCTTCTTGCAAAACAATTTGAAAAAAATGACAGAGCCTCCTATTTTTTAAAGATGACATTTGACAGGCTGAGTCCATTGACAAAACACTGTTCAAAGCCAGCAGACTTTTTTCCATAGATTTAAAAACAGATTAGAAAAAGCGCTGGTAATTACTTATTTCCATCTCTTATCTGAAATTTCTTTATCTATATACTGGGAAGGAGACTTGAAGGGAAATGTGAAGAAGAGAGCATATTTTTCTATTAATTGAAATTACACAGTCGAAATGGCACAACCTCTCCTTATGGCATGTCCCGTATGGTCCAAAAGGGACTGACAGCTATGAGACAAACAGATTTGCTCTCATTTTCTCATTACATAATCTTTAGTTGTGAAATGCAAGAGTCTAGAAAGAGTAAAAAGGAGGATTTGAATACACACAGTATAAAATGCAACTGCTTCTTCACTTCACTCA
Organism: Chlamydotis macqueenii; assembly: GCF_036417535.1. Lineage (NCBI taxonomy): Eukaryota > Metazoa > Chordata > Aves > Otidiformes > Otididae > Chlamydotis > Chlamydotis macqueenii. The sequence goes on along the minus strand of NC_141560.1, from coordinate 57,363,073 downwards.
CATTTCAATATCCTTCCAGTGAACTACTTATAAATTCTATTACTTTGTGTGCCAGTCATTGTACAGAACAATGGCAGACTCATTATTTTTAAAGGTGTTTTACAGTGTGCTTTCAGTTGTAGCTCCTGGCTTTTGAGATATTCAGAAGAGAAGAGAATGGCTTGTTATTTGCTTGTGTTTTGAAATAGTATTTGTTTATATATTCCAGATAAATCAGAAAAAAAGAAGCAAAAAAAATCCATACTATTTTAAGCTATTCTGTGTCCTGATAGTGTCTCATTTGTATGCAGCATACAGTAGATTTGCCTAGAAGGATTTAGCTCAGTAGCTGGCACGTTCACATTAGAGAACAACAGACACAGTTTCAATCGATTTCAAGCATTCTTACAATGGGAAATAAATCTGAAAAGCAGTTGTTGCTGAAAGTTCAAAAAATCCATTCAACAAATTGTAAATCGCAAAAGGCCAGATAAATTTAATAAAATATTTCCATTTACCTTCCTCAGCTTTACACAGCCTGTTCAAAATAAGATTCTCTGCAGAGAGCCTTTATCCCACTGTTTATATAACTTCATACAAAATATGTGTTTGAATTACTACAGCAATACAGGGATATAAATTCCCAACACGCGACATGCCAAATTCAACATAAGTTACGCTTTCTTGGCACCTAGATGTTTTCCATTTCCATTTCCATTCCAACTCCAAATGCATTTTCATTTGAAACAAATTAAAAAGCATGTAGATGTTAAAACATAATGATAGCTTAGAATTCAAGTGACTTGTGCAAGATTATTTTGTGCTTTCTACTTCACCATTTCCTCCTACTGCAATTAAAATTCATCACGCCCTTCTACATATACAATAGCAACGAGTTCAGTCCCGTATAGCTTTTCAACCTCTAGACTTGGCTTTATACTACACGGGAACCTTGAAAATTCAAAAAAGTGCATCTTCTTTTGTGATCTTTCTTTTACGCTGGATGATGTGAAGCTTTGATTAGTCAATGCAGGAATGCAACCTTGAGGTATGATTGCAGCCTTGGAATAATTCCTAAACGTAAAAAGAAATTTTTCGAGTGTGCACGCCCTTTCTGTATTTAAAAAAGACACCATTATAATAGTGCTACTAGAGCCACGGTACAGTACATCATGGCACATCTCCATAACATAATCTAGGACATGAGATAAAACTTTTATTTACACAAACTTGATGCCACTTCCAGAAAAATATGACAGAAAAAGAAAAGGAAAATATTATTTCCTGAATGTCCTGGATTTTTAGAAGATTTCTTTTACTTTCTCTTCAGCAACAGAGTGGTCCTCCACAACTGCATTTTTTCTGACGTGTTTAGTATGGGCCATAAGTGACACCAGCAAGAACTGGCAATCATATGGCAAACTGCTTCCTTTGAGAAGATGCTCATCTATGTTTCTTTACTCACAAGCCAGCTTGCTGTCAAAACTTGAAAGAGCAATAGCAAATGCTTGTAGTGCGCACATTGGGTAGTTGTAGTCCATGGTGAACACATCCTCAGCCACACGACCAAACTGCATCACTATATAGTCAGCTGCAAAAAAGGTCAGAAAAAGTGACAAAGTGTTATTTTTCTCTGCAGCCTTTATTAACTAAGTACGCATTCAACATCATCCTCTGGCCCAGGCTCACTCATCAAACTTCACAACACTTATGGGTGTGCTGATATCAGAGGGAGAAGCAATGATAGCTTGACTGAGGAACAGTTCAGTGATAAAGGATTGCAAGACTTGCTACTGCCTTCAAAAAAATTACACAGATAAAAAGTGGGTTTTGCAAGCACAGAGAGAAACTTGCTTCTGTATAGAATGCTCAAATCTCTTATATGGACCTAGTGCAGGGTTTCACATGTACCAAGAACCAATTAATTCTATTCCTACTTAACTTCAGGCAAGCTGAGAAGCAAGGATAATGGGGGAAGAGGAGGCATGGAAGGCATGATTGTGATCTAGACCTAATCATGTGTGGCTGTTACATCATATTCAGAAATTCTTCAACTTTTTTTCCCTTTTGTACTCTTAGTCAGCAAGAGGAAATCTCAGTCTCATTCACAGTTCGAAATGTTCCTATTGCAGAAGCAGGTGTAATTGTTTCACCTTATAAAATGCAGCAAATGCATACACCGATGTTCCAAACTCAGTGTTGCTCTCAGAGACTGGCACAGTCATTTCCACCAGCTCCAAAAATTCTCCTGCAGTCTAAGCATGGCACTGGTGTAGCTCAGTGCACTCCAGCACCTAGTGACTATGCCTGCCTAAAGCGAGTGTAAAGTGGGGCAGTACTGCTCCACTCAATCACTTGTCTTTATATCTGCTCTAACAACTGTGCCTAAGCCTGAGAAAAAAGGGAGCTGTACACTGCTGGCAGAAAGCAGCACATCATTAAGGTCCTAGTGATGGTGTGATAGGCAGTCCCAACATTTTCATCATGTTCTGTAGGGCTAATGCTACAAAAAGTAGGGATGGCACAGTGGATGTCCCGTGGGATTGGTCTGACTGCCACCGTCTCCAGCTGGGCAGTGTATGGGGACCTGAGTGAACAAAAAAAAACCAAGGAAGGATTATGTGATACAAGTGGTTGAGCAGAGTGGCACTGCCTCACAGTCCTGCTCTCTGGAAGTACCACAGCTCTGGGAGCAGAAACAACTCTAAACTGTTGCTCAGTTCATAAGCTGGGCAGCCAAGGTAGAAAGCTAAGATAGCACATAGCAGAATCACCTCTCTCAAGCATGAGCATTTAAACACCCAACTTGCATCAATGTCATGGCCACAAGGCAGAGCAGCACTAGGCTGGGTACACATAACTAAATTAAACTCTATTAGGTAACAACAGTAAAGGCAGAATCACCGTCAGGCTGGGTATGCAGTACTGTTTCTACACATGACAGACAGAGAGCTATACTTACGATCGTTATCATGAATAATTTGGAAGTTTTTCACTGAGGCCTGTGTGACTCGACCATGGAAATTTAAAACATAGGACTGGGTGTCATCATTCCAGACTGGGGTTTTGTTATGCAGCTCAATTACACTCTCTGTATTTTTGTTCTGCCATCTTGCAAGGAGCGTCTCATGTTCCTGCACACACCACAGGTACACACTTCAGTTTAACATTCTCACAAGACAAAAAATAAATTCACACAAAAACCACATTCATAAATCCTAGCTCAAAGACTAAACTGTCACCCTGAACCCTCAAAACAGTATAATTGAATTAAACAGAGAAGTTTGAGCGTGAATCTTCATGTGAATGTGCATTTGAGTCCTTTCCACAGCCTGGAAAAGGTTAGTTGAACATTTTGTTATGCAAATACATTATTATTTGTAGTACTTTTCTGAGTCACAGAACTAGTCACACATCCCATTGTTCTACAATTGTTCAAATACTGGTTTTTTTAACCTCTAAATCTTCAGAAATGCAAAAAACAAACTCTAACTGAAAAAGAATTCAAGTAATTATTATCATTGACTGATGGTATGACTTACATTTCGTGGTCTGATGGAAACTCTTTTGTGGTCCATATTGATTCCTGGTATGATCACACTCATTTTTCGAGGTCCTTTAAACCCCAAGACATTTGTTTCCTAAAAACATTTAGAAAAGAGTTCATCATGTTCTGTATTCTTAAAGTTAATTTCTTCAACAGAGAGACACAGTGGGCAGCCCAGGGAACTTATCTGTTAGTCAACTCAAAAACCATCTTGAAACTCCTACCTTCACTGGCACTGCCAAACATTCTAGCTTTGTCTTAGAAGCTCTGACAACAGGAAAAATGAGAGGTTTCCAAAAACACTCCTAGCATTGTCTGCCAGCAATCTTAATACGATTAAAAAAAAAAATACCTTTGTTAAAAACAGGATATGAATTAACCAGATTGCTTGGCTACAGCTAGTTCCCAAAATATAGAAGTTGTGATTTTAAAATCATAAAATGCAATCACATATTTTGATGAGAGACAAAATTAAATATATGGGATCAACTCCATTTATTCCAGAGCCAGCACAAAAGCAAACAAGAAGAAGTTGCCAGTAAGAGCATCTGTTAGCAGTGCTGTGGTTTTCAAAGCCTTCAGATATGTTATGCTTAGAGATGAGCATGGTAAAAAACAAACACATTAGCATGAATGTAAATTTTTGAGCTATGAAGGCAGGAAAAGTGAAGAAATAACATAGGCAGGAAAAACAAATCTGTGGCAAATACAAGTTCTTCCATTAAACATGATTTGATGTCTTTCTGACCAGCTTTTCACAAAAGCAGTCCAGTATGGCACTATCCTCTCAAAATACAATCACTAAAATCTAAATAGGCCTAAAGTCTTTATCTGAGTTTTTTTTTTTTTTTTCCTCCAGATGCAGCTAGGGCTAGGTATTTCAGTAACTCATTGTCTACTTTTGAAAAAGAAAAAGGGTGATATTTTCCAATCCACTCAGTAAAACCTGATTGCCTATTTAAGCATTAACTTCAGAAAATTAAACAGTGACACCCCTGAAAATCCATCACCTTGTATTTTGTTCTACTTTTTTTTTTTTTTTTTTGGTTGTATGCATTTTTTTTTTCATCTACCTTTCCCAAGAGTGAAGGGCTGTGGACACACACTAAGGAATCTCAGTAAGGGAATTCCCAGTGGTGCTATTCCAGCAACATGCCACAAAATGCCAAGACCTGGACAGCCCGAGGCTCCAGCTGGTGTGGCTCTACCACTGGGATATTTAGAAGTGACATATTCAGATGTCTCTGCTTTTATATATTTAATGTAATTGTCCTGATTTTAAGGAACACTAAACTTTTAAAAACATCTCTACTTTTGCAAGTAAAAATCCATGCATCCCAACTCACTGGAAACATCTGAAAATACCCGCCTAAAATTTACTTATCCAGAGTATAAGTATCTGGATAAGTATCCAGAACTTATCCAGTTCTGTCATCCATCAGAGCTTTGACATAACTTTGGTTGTTTCAGCAAACCATCTGGAGATATTACACAACTCATTAAAGATTTCATGCATGCAAGAAAATTCCACTGTGTTATTTTACTGAATGCTCTTGAAGCAATTCAAGTATATTAATATATATTCATTAACTGTATAGGTTAATGGAAGATTCCGCCTCTCTTCTGAATCATTTGTTTCATGGCCTTTGGCAGAGTAAACCAATGATACCAGTTCAGTTGGAAGTGTATACTTGGTTTTGCATCATGGCGAGACTCAAACTAAAATGACTGCTAGTAGATTTTATGAGGAGAGACTCAGCACAGCAGAGGACAATTTCTAAGAAAAGATTAATGGTTCTGCTTATTTTCCACTAACTACTGACAATTTTGGTCTTCTCTGCAATGCCTTACGAGCTTTTCTTCACATCAAGCTGCAGTTCTGCTATATAGAATTTAGATGCTGACTGGTTGAAGACATTGTTCAAGGTAAAATTAAATAATAGTGCTGAATCATTTCCCCCCCAACAAGCAGTATTATCACTGCAAAAAAAAACAGGACTATATTCTTTGGATTTACTCAGAAACACTAAAATCAATACTTCTGCCAAATGATAAAGGAATGGTTTCTAGTTGCACAGTACGTCCATAATCAATTATATAAAACATTCAAATGCTAGCCTTCTGCTAAAAACAAGGTATAGAACTGACATTCTACAAACATGGAATATATGAGGAAAACAGTAGTGAGAAAGGAGGAGTTTTAATCTTAAACAGACCTTTCCACTTTACCTACATCCAAATAAAATTAATTCCCCCATCTCCTGTTTCATTCTCTACTTCTTTTATTTCCCTCCTCCACGATTATATGTATGTAAATTCAAGACTAAAAATGGCATTATTAGAGAAACATAGGCCAAATTCTGATTTCATACCATTTTAATGCCACCCTTAGTCTTGGTTTACAGCTCAAAATCAGGGTTGTTAGCTGGCAGAACCCTATTGACTCAGCCAGCATGCCAATGACTTAAATCAGCTAAGGACTTGGCGCAGTACAGCTTAGAAGCTGCACTCTCTGCCTCAGCCCGATCAGTAAGCTGTTTGTGAGCATGCATCACAACAAACTGCACTGAAACAGCACAAAGTCTGTCCCCAGTGTTGCTTTTAAAATCTTACACACTTTCTTAAAGTTATGTAAGCATTTCTATATGGTGGCAATAGGTGTCATGATAAAAGCTGCAAGGCATAGAATCATAGAATGGTTAGGGTTGGAAGGGACCTTTAAAGGTCATCCAGTCCAACCCCCCTGCAAGGAGCAGGGACATCCCCGACTAGATCAGGTTGCTCAGAGCCTCATCCAGCCTGGCCTTGAACGTTTCCAGGGATGGGGCATCCACCACCTTTCTGGGCAACCTGTTCCAGTGTTCTATAACTCGCATCGTAAAAAAATTTTTTCCTAATTTCCAATCTAAATCTACCCCCCTCTATTTTAAAACCATTACCACTCATCCTATTGCAACAGGCCCTACTAAACAGCCTTTCCCCATCTTTCTTGTAGGCCCCCTTGAGGTACTGGAAGACCGCTATCAGGTCTCCCAGGAGACTCCTCTTCTGCAGGCTGAACAGCTCCAAGTCTCTCAGCCTGTCCTCAAAAGAGAGGTGCTCCAGCCCTCTGATCATCTTTGTGGCCCTCCTTTGGACTGGACCTTCTCCAACTGGTCCATGTCCTTCTTGTGTTGGGGGCTCCAGAACTGGACACAGTACTCCAGGTGGGGTCTCACCAGGGCAGAGTAGAGGGGGAGAATCACCTCCCTCGACCTGCTGGCCACGCTCCTCTTGATGCAGCCCAGGATGCGGTTGGCCTTCTGGGCCGCAAGGGCTCATTGCCTGCTCATGTTAAGCTTCTCATCCACCAGCACTCCCAAGTCCTTCTCCTCAGGGCTGGTCTCAATCCATTCCCCGCCCAGCCTGTATTTGTGCCTGGGATTGCCATGACCCAGGTGCAGGACCTTGCACTTGGCCTGGTTGAACTTCATGAGGTTGGCACGGGCCCACCTCTCCAGCCTGTCAAGGTCCCTCTGGGTGGCATCCCTCCCTTCCAGGGTGTCAACGGCACCACACAACTTGGTGTCGTCGGCGAACTTGCTGAGGGTGCACTCTATCCCACTGTCCATGTTGCCGACAAAGATGTTGAACAGGGCCAGGCCCAGCACGGACCCCTGAGGGACGCCACTCGTGACCGGTCTCCACATGGACATTGAGCCGTTGACCACCACTCTCTGAGTGTGGCCATCCAGCCAACTCCTTATCCACCAAGTGGTCCGTCCATCAAACCCATGTCTCTCTAGTTTAGAGAGAAGGATGTCGTGCGGGACAGTGTCAAAAGCTTTGCACAAGTCCAGGTAGATGATGTCAGTTGCTCGTCCCTTGTCCACCAATGCCCGTCATAGAAGGCCACCAAATTGGTCAGGCACGATCTGCCCTTGGTGAAGCCATGTTAGCTGTCACCAACCACCTCCTTGCTCTCCATGTGCCTTAGCATGGTTTCCAGGAGAATCTGCTCCATGACCTTGCCAGGCACAGAGGTGAGGCTGACCGGCCTGTAGTTACCCGGGTCTTCCTTATTCCCCTTTTTAAAAAAGGGGGTTATGTTCCCTCTCTTCCAGTCATCGGGGACCTCACCAGACCGCCACGACTTCTCAAATATGATAGCCAGTGGCTTGGCAACTTCATCCGCCAGTTCCCTCAGGACCCGCGGATGGATCTCATCAGGACCCATGAACTTGTGCACCTTCAGGTTCCTCAGATGATCCCGAACCTGCTCTTCCAGTACAATGGGCGGTTCTTCATCCTCGCAGTCCCTGCTTGCACCTTCTACAGCTTGGGTGGTGGGACAAGAACTCTTGTCGGTGAAGACTGAGGCAAAAAAGTCATTGAGAACCTCAGCCTTCTGCATGTCCTGGGTAACACCAGGGACACCAGTTCCCTTCCGGAGGGGGCCTACATTTTCCCTGGACTTTCTTTTGTCCCCTACGTACCTATAAAAGCTCTTCTTGTTGCATTTTATATCCCTGGCCAGATTCAGTTCTGCCAGGGCTTTGGCCTTCCTTACCTTATCCCTGGCCACTCGTGCAGCCTCTTTGTAGTCCTCCCAGGCTACCTTTCCCTGCTTCCACCCTCTATAGGCTTCCTTTTTTACTTTCAGTTGGTCCAGAAGCTCCTTGCTCATCCACGCTGGCCTCCTGGCCTTTTTGCCCAACTTGTTTTTCATTGGGATGCACCTCTGCTGAGCTTGGAAGAGGTGCTTCTTGAATATAGACCAACTTTCCTGGGCCCCTCTTCCCTCTAGGGCCTCCTCCCATGGCACTTGGCCCATCAGGTCCCTGAAGAGGCCAAAGTCCGCCTTCCTGAATTCTAGGGCAGAGAGCTTGCCATGTAGTTTCCTTGCTGCCCCGTGGATCTTGAACTCCACCATGTCATGGTCGCTGCAGCCAAGGCTGTCCTTTAGTTTCACATCCCCCACCAGCCCCTCCCTGTTGGTGAGCACAAGGTCGAGCACGGCACCCCTCCTTGTCGGCTCCTCTATCGCCTGCAGGAGGAAGTTGTCGTATATCCCAACAGCTCCTAGGAGATTTACAGTTTAATTACCCCAATTTTCCTTCAGCAACTTCCCTTTCTGGACTTGATTTCTGGACAGGTGTGCCCTGTCCTTAATATATCCTGTAGAAACTATCATTCCACAGAAAGCCCAAACCACAGAACCCACTACATGCAAGTGCACATTGCACAATACAAGTGATTGAGGCCTGAGTAGAAACACGTAGTTTGATTGCTTTACTGAGACCTGAGTCACACCTCAGATTGTCAGCTGAGCTCCCTGCCTGCAGAATCTGACGCAAATTGAATTATGAGATACTATGGATATAAAGAAATAGAGCACAGAAAATCCTGGTACAAACAGTACAGTTACACCTCCCTGCTTCTTGATAAATTTTGCCAAGCAATTCTGAAATCAGCCATTAGGTGCTGCTGCAGGTTTATTGATATGCTAGCCCGCCATCAGCAGGGAGAGTAAAAATTGTTAACAGCACTTGATAAAACAGAGTCCTTGCACTAACTTTATTCCTGTTGGCTGAAACATGCTCTAAGTCGAGCTCCACAATGACAGTTCTCAACACGTTTATCCCACAGTTAACAACAGAAGCTTCTGCCTGTATAAACTAGCCCTGCTGAGATGATTGAGCAGGTCAGACTCAGTAAGTTGGTGGAAGCAGGTACAGCTTGCTCTCCAGATGGGTACTTGATTGGATGAGCTGAGAGACAGTGAGAGGCATAGTGGTGCTTTTGAAGTATTGTTTATTACTGGTTTTGCTGCGTGAAAAATCTCAAGGCAGGAATTAAAAGGTTACCTTAAGACAAGGGTGTTTTGGGAGTGCTCTTTCTGGCATTCTTTGCTGTGGTTCTGCTTCTGCTACTTTAGCAAACCTGGCTAGTAATGAAATATCATTCTGATTTCCTTTTACCCTCTGGCCATAGCACACCTGCAAGCCTGCTGCCTTTCTCCGTGAGTATCAAGGTATTAATGGAACAAGTAATTTTCTTATAAATATGTACAGGTTTTAAAATGCTGATCTCAAAACAAACATAAAAAACCAGCTTATCTTAGTCACATTCTCTAAACAGTGGCTTCAGTTCTGTTCTTTCCAACACTCACACTTCTAATTACCTCTGCTGACTGCAACTGAGTTTTTTATTTGGTAACGTTAATGGTTCAAAAGTCATTGCTGTTGACTTATAGAAGCAATGTCTATTTTTTTAATATATAACTTTGTTTTAAACTGTTTTTTGTTTTCTCCTTCAATTTCCAGTTTGCACCAGAAGACTAGTTGCCTGGCTCTAGGGAATGCTCTCCTATATAAACCTGTAAAATTACCTTTTATTAAACATCTAAGTTCTCCTAGGTTACTACTGAAACTTCAGTCAAACTCTAAACTGATATCAAATCCTGGACTCTCTTGTTAAATCCTGTTAGCTAGATTTTCTGAAATTCTCAGACTTTCAGATCCAATAGGAATGGAGGGATATGTGTGTGTGTATGTCTTCTGCCTGTCCATCTGCAACCATAGGCCATGTGCACATGTGAACAATAATAGCACATGTGAACAAACACACTATTTATACTATATTCACAGAAAAACTGCATCCTAAGCAGCAGGAAAAGCAGCAGCTAATCCTGCCACCCCTCAGTGCTCTCAGCACTTTGCATGGAAAGGATGGCACTCTGCTTTCCTTTTCCTGTGCCAAAAGTTTCCAGACACATTGCTACTCACAACCTAAAGCTGACCTTTCCAGGAACGCATTCTGTTCACATGCAGGGTATATGCTGGCATGGCTGGACCTCGATCTGACAGAGCTCGAGGCATCCATGATTAGAGCTGAGCAGGAATTTCTCAGAAAAGTGGTTCTTGGGTATTTTTGTCAGAAGTTGTTGATTTGTGAAAATAGAAAACCTTCTGTAGGATTGTATGTATCAATTTTGACCAGAAGATTGTCATAGTTCAGCCCCGATCGGGACCAGACTACGCAGTCTCTCTCTCACTCCCCCCACCCTCCGAGAGAATAGGAGGAGATGATATAAGAAAAACAGCTCAAGGTTTGAGATAAGGTCGGGGAGAAATCCTTAAAGTTACTGTTATGGGCAAAACAGACTCGACTTGGGGAAAACTATTCATTTATTTCTAAAATTAGCAGGAGAATGAGACAGGGAACAAGATAACCTCCCCCCACCCCTCCCTCTTCCCAAGCTTAACATTATCTCTACTACCTTCCCCTCCCGAGCGGCACGGGGGGGGGAAAGGGAATGGGGGTCGCGGTCAGTTCATCACGCGTTGTTTTACGCCACTGTATCATCATCAGGGGAAGAACTCCTCGCATTCCTCCTCTGCTCCAGCGTGGGGTCCCTCCCATGGGCCACAGTCCTTCGTGAAACTGCTCCGGCGTGGGTCATCTCTTCCACGGGTGCAGTCCCTCTAGAACAGCTGTCCCAGCAGGCCCTCCACAGGCCACAGCTGCCTTCAGGCCTCCACCTGCTCTGGTGTGGGGTCCTCCACGGGCTGCAGGTGGATCTCTGCCCCTCCGTGGACCTCCATGGGCTGCAGGGGGACAACCCGCACTCACCACGAGTTGCAGAGGAATCTTGGCCAGGAGCCGCCTTACTCCTCCCCCTCCTTCTTCACTGACCTTGGCATCTGCAGCCATTCCTCACAACAGGCTGGCAGACGCCTCTCAGGATCCTTTTTACATCTTGTTCACTTCTCATCTCCTCTCCACTTCTTGCAGCCAGGCCGGGCCGAGTTGGGCCCAGTCGGCTGCCCAGCGGGAGGCCAGAGGGTGAGGCCTGCAAGGCCCATGAGGCCCGCGCCTCCCCCTCTCTGCCCCCAGCTCAGCTGCTTCACATCTCTCCTCCTTTTTTTTTTTCTGTTTTCCCCTTCTTAAATACGTTATCGCAGAGGCGTTATCACGGGACATTCTGCTACCTATTGGCTCGGCCTTGGCCAGCAGCGGGTCCGCCCTAGGCCCGGCCAAGTCCACTAAACAAAGGGGAGCGACTTCTCGCAGTTTCCTACAGAAGCTACCACCTTAGGCCCCCCCTCATTAAACCAAAACGACGACAAAGATTTTCTTGGGCCCAGAGATTTCTGGACAGAAAAAATACTCTCCCCAAAACAGTTGGTCATCCAGTAATCATGAAACAACAGCAACTGTTCTTCAAGCTCTGATTGTCTGTATTGCCCGTGACAGATACTATTTACTGTTCTATAACAGTCTGGTTTCTCTCATTCAGTTGCATTTTGGATTTCGCTTGGGTTTTGTTTGTTTTTTTTTTTTTTTTTCCTGGCAAAAAGGAGTTCTAGAGCTTTAATGCCAGTCTCTGAGCCACTGCTGCAGACCTAGCTGTCCAGCTACCTGTGTTTTGGATCAGAGAGGCCTCTCCCAAAACACCATTAGAAATGATCATACTTTAGTGAGTAATTCCATGCACACAACTCTTTCCAGTTCAGGAGGCTCCCTAGGATGGTGCCTGCAGGCTGTGAAACATCCTACCTCTTCCAGAGTGTTATGTAAAAGCTGCAACACCTTCTGACCAAAAGCGAGAACTGGGCAACCTGGTTCTGTGCACATTTTTCACCTCTATTTTCCACTGAATTTCCTGGTGAAAATAGGAAGATCTTCTCTAGTGAAGATCAGCTGTTTCATTACATCAAAGTATGAATGCTGATTTACATAACCATAAGTGAGAAGGAAATTCAGTGTGCTATTTCAGAAACTGAACTGCCCTTTCTTGCATATTTTGCCTGTGAGCAGTACTTACATAACAAATAGCAGCTAGCTCCTGACGCAGGATACTCGCCTCCAGGCTTGACGTTGTTTTCATTGGATTTACTCCATTGTCATAAACTGTAAACTTAGTTCCCATAAGATTTGATCTATCAAAAAATGGAAAATCCAATCACTGTTTGTCAGTAATGCTGCCTGAGACATCTATCCTTTACTGCATTGTAGCTTGAAAGGAAAGACAGATAATACCGAGTACAAATAGTTGTTAATTCTAATCTCCACTAAATGGCAACTCCTGGATTAAAGGCTATAACAAAAATGTAAAGGTACAGTATAACAGAGTATACTGAAGGTTCTTTATCATTACACTAGAGACTTCTCATGACATCTTGCAAACTAGGAAATTAAGAAAGCAATAAAGAAACACTCAGGTGGCGTTATTTTGTTTGTTTGCTTGGTTTTTAAAATATGCTTACTCTCTACAAAACTATCACAGAATCACAGAATGATAGAATAGTTTGGGTTGGAACAGACCTTTAAAGGTCATCTAGTCCAACCCCCCTGCAAGAAGGAGGGACATCGTCATCCAGGTCAGGTTGCTCAGAGCCCTGTCCAGCCTGACCTTTAACATCTCCAGGGATGGGGCATCCACCATCTCTCTGGACAACCTGTTCCAGTCCTTCACCACCTTCATCATAAAACATTTTTGCCTTATGTCTAGTCTAAATCTACCCACTTTCAGTATAAAATCATTACCCCTTGTCCTATCACAACAGGGCCCTAATAAAAAGTTTGTCCCCATCTTTCTTATAGGTCCCCTTTAGGTGCTGGAAGGCTGCTATAAGGTCTCCCTGGAGCCTTCTCTTCTCCAGGCTGAACAGCCCCAACTCTCTCAGCCTGTCTTCATAGGAGAGGTGCTCCACTCCCTGATCATCTTTGTGGGTCTCCTCTGGACTTGCTCCAACAGGTCCATGTCTTTTCTGTGTCATCTGCTTTCTTACCTGACTACTAATTCTATTATAATACAGAAAGTGATTTTTTTTAGAGTTATAAGTAAGATCAGCCTGTCCTATTTAAATGGAAAGCACATCAAGGAGTGCAAAATACAACTTTGAACATACTAAAACCACATTATCCTCATTGCAGTTTTCACTGCAATAAATAGCATATGAAGTTCTGAGATCCACACAGACAAATGGCAATTAGCAGCACAGTCCCTTTCCTCTGGTACAGATGATCTAAGCATACATTGAGAGGCTCCACACATGTATCAACAACAGACTGATGTACGATGGAGTGACAAACAGAAAAGAAAGAAGTTGTTCTGAAAAAATTCCACTACTTGTAAATAACTCTAATTAAGATCTTAAGAAATGGGCAAAACCAAAGACAATTTCAGATTGTCTAACAGACAGAACTTCCATTCCAAGTTATTTATATCAACACGGGCTAGACACAATCTACTCATGCACATCTGAAAATCCCATTAAGACAAGTTGTGCTCGCACACCCTTGAGAATCTGGCCTTTGAGCATTTAAGAGCTTCAGTCCTGCTGACTTTTAATAAAATGTGATCTTGTAAGTACTTGAGACATTTTGAAAATGTGCCTTGGATACTGGTGAACTTTAAAACCAGTATCACATGATATAGTCAAGCCTCTAATTAAGAAGTCATAGTGGGTTACAGGCTTCTTAATTTCAAATGAACTTTATATTATATAAAGAAAATTCTTAGATGTATCAGTGTTTACCTCAGTTTTCCAATAAAACTCTCTCCACCCCGAGACAGGTCAGTTGGGTCTATGGAGATGAGGTAATTAGAGGTTTTACTCTTCTTTCGTTTCCTTCCAGCTAACAGAAACACCTAAGCAGTACAAAAAAACATATTCTAGAATGCTTTGATATAAGGAAACCATAGGCAATTTTTCTGTCTTCCAGCATCATTAGCAAAGTAACAGAAGGTCTCCTGGGACTTAGCAAAACCAGATGAAAATCTGGAAAGGGAAAGTGACTTCTCAACCACTCAGTTCATTATTTATGGTTTAAATAATTAAATTCAATCTATTTTGTTAAATGTTTCATTCAAAGTTCTTGTGACTCTTCGAGTTGAATTGCAAGTAGATGCTTTTCAGGCCAAAGAATGCAGAGAGCCCCAACTGCTGACTGTTGCGTAAAGGTGCCATGCATGGATTGTTTAAGACCAAAGATTAGACATATGAAGAAAGGCAGTAGAATAAAGTGATACTATTTATTGTTTTGCTTTTGGAAGGCTATAGGGCAGACCTCAGTGAAAGTCAAAATTTATTTAAAATGTAAGATTATATTTTCTTTGTAAGACTTCTTCAGATTTTAATAGTTTTTTAAATATTCAGATGCAACTGGTATGACATTCAAGTTATTTTATGACCTTTTTACCATGCTCCCTTTCCAAGTGGAGGTAATAAGTAGGGTACATCCCTCGGTCCATTCCCTTCTTGTCTCTTGTGATTCTGCATTTGACAGTGACACCCTGTGGAGCAGGTCTTGCAGCAAATTCCTCCAGATCATCAACATCTATGAGAGGCTCATTTGTGGAAGGACTGGGGGCTGAGGCTGCTTCCTAAAACAGTGAGCGAAAGTCAGATTTCCTCAACTTTGATTTACAAGGTTATAAGCACACAGGAAGGACATTTGAAGGAAGCTGCACTTTAAAAACATAAATACAAGGGACATATTGTTTTCTCCATTGTGATTCCTCAGCAGCCTCGAAGGCAGCTTATCAAGCTAAAGATCTCTCCCCATCCAATCAGTCAAGCTCTTGGCTACCAATGGCCCAGGGAGCCGTTCTCTGTGCCATTGACGCTCAGCGTACAGACACACCTGGCAAAGCAGAACAGGGCAGCTGTACAAGCAGAGCGCTGCAATGTTACAAAGCAAACCCTGCCTCACACCTTCCTGTCCCACCACACTTCTCTTTCCAGAAAGGCCATACCCAAGGACAGTGATGGTCTTTGATGAAAGGAGAAATGGGATGGGGATAAAAATATTAAGCTAGATAGAGACATAACAGAGATGAGCAGTCAGATGAGCATCATCAACTGGTTTAGCAAAAGCTTGTGATTTAGAATATTTGAACAAGCCAAAGTCTTATGTTCAGATGGCAACAGTGAGAACACAGTAGGAAAATGCTCAAGAAAAAGCAATAGAAACAAAAGATTCTTCTGAGCACCTGCAAGAGGCAGAAAGGTAAATATTTACTGTTTATCCTTCTCTTCATTCAAATTCATAAAATATTTGCTATTGTTTTCTCCAAGTCATTATTTTCATTGCTTGCTTCTGTGAACCCTGAGAGCTATCACAGTAAATCACCTTGGAGATACTTCAGTGCATATTAAAAACAAAACAAGAAAGCCAGGCCTATCCTGACTGCACTCTGAAATCATGCAGTACATAGCAACCTGCATGCTCCTTCTTTGACACTCACCCCCTTACCTTATTGGATTTCTTGCTCATGGCAGAACCAGGTCGGGTGTTACTGTTTAACTGTGAAGAACTGGAGCTGTCTTCATCTTCCTCATCCTCTTCCTCATCAAAATTCATGCTGCTTGACATGCCTGAGAAGAAAGTGGACACTTATAAGAAATACTAATACATTAAAGCTGTCTATAATTGCTGCAAAATATCACTTATCATACTGTTGCACCCTTAGGCTCACAGGTGAGAGAGGGTGTGTTTGAGGCATTGTACATATACGTTGGCGAGACAGTACCCAGCCTGAAAAGCCAAAAAATTTTGGCTAATGAGAAAGGGAATATTATGGTTTCCATTCCACAGACAGGATTGAGTTACGCAGTGGTTCAGCAGTAATATCCAGTTAGGAATTAAATTCAGATCTTCTTAATTCAATCAAGTACTTCGAACACAAAACAAAATCCTAAACTCAAAATTGGAGTTGAGTGGACAACCTATCACAGTCATTTTGAAATCTTAACAATTAAAATATGAGCCCTTCTACAGCACGTTTAACTGTTCCTATGTGATCTGACAAAGAGCAGATCTTAGACTGAGAAGAAACATTTACATCAAGGAAATGTTCTCATGCCTATTTATTTAATGTAAAAACAGTACCAGCCCAGGCCAAAGGAACTGCCGTACAGCACTTAAAAATCTGACTTTGCAAGAATTCAAGACCTCAGACATTTCAAAGGGAAACATAACTTTGTACATCAAATAGGGCTTAGCAGCAGAAAGCACCAATGGTTGGTCATTTGCCAGGCCTAGTTTTTCAAGAAGGCACCCTGTACTCGGGATCAAACTCAAAGTTCCACATATTAGGAGTTAACCACACAATATTTTTTCCTTAAAAAAAATCCCAAACACTTGGTCCAGAATTTCCACTATCGGTGAGTCCAATGCAGAAGGATAAATGAAATGCAAAGACTTCCATAGCCAAGCAGCATGGGCATAATTAACTTTTTATGTCTGTACTTACCAGGAACATGATCCAGGGTAACAAGACTGGATTGGGAGGTGGAAGAGGACCAGGATGTATTTGCATGGGGATCTGGGAAAGGAAAAAATCCACGGGCTTGATTCTGCAAACTCTTAACTGGGTGAACAAGCCTAACTTGCCAACAAGACTTTGCACAGGGCTAAAGACTTACTGGACGGGACCATAATTCTGCTGCCAGAATTTTCCATTATAGACATTTTATCTTTCTTCAGAATCAAGGTCACCTTCTATCTGCTTATACTTGCTGTCATCTTTTTTAGTACTTTGAATAAAGTCAAAAAGCCCTGGATCGCAGAGGTGAGGCTTCAAAAGACATCATCCACACTGAACAGCTGTGCCACAAACCCTTCTGTGCAAGATGTTCCCTGCATGGTAGGTTTTTGGCCTACTTTCGAATTCTAACACATACAAGAAAAAAACCCAAACCTGATCAACGCAAGTGATATAGACAGATTCTACACAAGTAGAACACAGTAACATTGAAATAGCTTTTGACACCAGATGAACGAAACAACAACAGAGCAGTTAGAGTGAGTGTATAAGAGTAAAATAGAACATATGCAATGCTTGTATTCCATTCAGCTGCACCATGAATGGTCTCATTATCCACTTCTTCAGTTCCCCCAATGTAGACATAACCCACACAGCACAGGAGCAAAAAGTTTCAATAGGATCTGGTTATGCAAAGGAGGTCTGAGTTCACAGGTCAACAGGTATTTTCAAAGCTGTAGAACTCACTAATTATTAATCACACATTCATTAAACCCAAGCATTATTTCTTAATAATGACAACCACATTCTAGTTAAATATGCATAAGTAACATAGACAATCCATTTCCTCAGCTGGCAGCTGTGCAATGAAGCTATACTTGCATATGCACAGACATAATCAGTTTATTTCTACATCCATGCTATTTCACCACCAGTATTTTGGTGGTGAGAATTCTGTTCCAGGCTTAGAAAAGTCCACACTTGACCTGTGGAGAAGAATGCTTCAGAGGGCTCCTGTTCTTTCTGAATCCAGAAATCAAATCTATTCCTTCCCTAAATCCCCAAACAGTTGTAACTTTAGGTGGCAAAGAAGTACTAAGACCAAATTGCTCATTCCAAGACTTTACAGGGACATATAGGAAACTGATAAATGTGAAGACTCAATGTTAGTTATTCAGTGTTAAAACTTATGGAAATCTGGCTCTGTCCTAGTTACTAATTTGCCAGAAAGGAACTCTATATATTAAGACTTCTGAAATCAAAAGGATGAGTATTTCCTGCAGGAAGACAATTATTCTATTATGGCAATTTCCAACAGATGGAGAAATCAAATAAAACATTTGGCATTGTCTTGTAAATGGCATATTCTTTTCACACTCAGGTAGCCTATAGCATCCGGCAACAGAACTTGACTCTCTGGGGAAGCAGACACATGCTGAGAGAGGCTTCTCCCCATAAATCTAGTGTCAAAGAGCAGAATGGGTGCAAATCAGGGCCGCCCAAATCTGATGAGACTCAGCCTTTCCCATTAGGCCAGTTAGCAATTATCTTTGTGTTCTCCTTTTGCTCCTGTTCCATGCAAGAGAAGGACTTATGTGAGACAGTAATTCTAAATGCTTTTCAGACCAACAGGGACATGCCAGCAGGGACATGTCACGAGCAGTGAAGCGTCAGTGGGAATCCACATGGAAAGCCCTAGCTCTACATAAAGTTTCCCACGAGTAGTGGGATACTCAAAACTCTCTAACAAGCATCCTCTGCTGGTATCAAGTGGCAAACTATACGCACATAGTAAAGATATTTTATGGAGGTGCTGCTAATTGCAACCTTAATATCTTTCTTTGTGTCTCATAGAGCTTCGTTGTTAATAAAAATGAGTAAACCTCAGCATTTTTATTTGTTGTGGTTTTGTTTCGTGAAGGGGGGGCCTAAGGTGTAGCTTCTGTAGGAAACTGCTAGAAGTTGCTCCCCTTTGTTCAGTGGACTCGGCCAGGCCTAGGGCGGACCCACTGCTGGCCAAGGCTGAGCCGATTGGTAGCAGAATGTCCCGTGATAATGCCTCTGCGATAATGTATTTAAGAAGGGGAAAACAGAAAAAAAAAGAGAAGATGTGAAGAAGCTGAGCGGGGGCAGAGGTGCAGAGGGGGAGGGGCAGGCCTCATGGGCCTTGCAGGCCTCACCCTCTGGCCTCTCGCCAGGCAGCCAACTGGGCCCAACTCGGCCCAGCCTGGCTGCAAGAAGTGGAGAGGAAATGAGATGGATGATGTGAAGAGATTCTGAGAGGCATCTGCCAGCCTGTTGTGAAGTACTTTTCTTGCGGGAGGAACAACTGCAGATGCCAAGGTCAGTGAAGAAGGAGGGGGAGGAGTAATGAGGCTCCTGGCCAAGATTCCCCTGCAGCCTGTGGTGACGACCATGGTGGAGCAGGTTGTCCCTCTGCAGCCCATGGAGGTCCACGGAGGAGCAGAGATCCACTTGGAGCCCATGAAGGACCCCACAGCGGGGGAGGTGGAGGCCTGAAGGAGGCTGTGGCCCGTGGAGGGCCTGCTGGGGCAGCCATTCTGGAGAGACTGCACCCTGTGGAAGAGATGACCCACGCCAGAGCAGTTTCATGAAGGACTGTGGCCCGTGGGAGGGACCCCACAATGGAGCAGGGGAGGAATGTGAGGAGTTCTTCTCCAGACTATGAAGCAGCAGCGTAAAACAATGCGTGATGAACTGACCGCAATCCCCATTCCCTCTTCCCCCCTGTGCCGCTCAGGGGGGGAAGCTAGTAGAGATAATGTTAAGCCTGGGAAGAGGGAGGGGTGGAGGAAGGCTATCTTGTTCTCTGTCTCATTATCCTGCTGTTTGTAGTAATAAATTAATAGTTTTCCCCAAGTCGAGTCTGTTTTGCCCATAACAGTAACTTTAAGGATTTTCCCCCTGTCCTTATCTCAAACCTCGAGCTGTTTTTTCTTATATTATCTCCCCCTACTCTCTAGGAGGGTGGGAGGAGTGAGAGAGAGACTGCGTAGTCTGGTCCCGATTGGGGCTGAACTACGACATTATTTTAAAAAAGTGACCCCCTCCCTGACTTGAAGCATATTAGTGATCCATTCTTAGCAGCGTCTGTTCTGATCAGGAGTATACTCAGACCTGCATAAAAAAAGGTCATATTATATATTTAAGAATATGAAGCAACAAAAAAAAAAAACCCAAACAAAATCAAAATAAAAAACCCCCACCCACTGCTTCTATTAAAAAATAAACAAAAAATCAGAGAGAATAAAATATATCTTAACCTGGAAAAAATATCAAAAATAGAAATGTCCCCCAGAGTAAAAATCTGAATGCTCTGACCTAATTTGAGAAGCCTGTTGATAGTTTTTAAGTCAATCAGCTTTAGTAAGTAGTGTGCCTGAAAATTAAATATTCTGAATCATAGTCTAAGGCAACACAATCACCACACAGATCAGAACTTGTTAGTCATGCCAACATCGCTCCGTCTCAAAATGCCCAGGAAATACCACACTTGGGGAAAATCTGCCCATTTCAGTTGAAGTTGCTCACATCTGCAGTGTAATGTCCCAGAAAAAAATGAATCTTAGTGAGAACTGCTCTGCAGACAAGAGGCGGGCATTTAAGTATGAATAGTCTATTCTAGATGAGTCAAGTTTGCACTTACATTTTGCTCTTTATACACAAAGAGATTATTCTTAAAGCATCAGAGCACTCTTGGCTTGAGACATCTTTGCTTCAAAAGCTGTACACTCCGAAGAAGAACAACTCCAAAGCAAATGCCTTCAGAAAAAGCTTTGTGAGGATTTTAGGATCTTTTTTCCTTCCTACAGTTAACGTCTGATGAGAAATAATAACAGTGCAGGAAGGAAAAGACAGATGTATGAATAGGTGCATACACAATCTATCTCCCAAATCACACACACATGCCTCTAGAAAAAAAAAAAAAAAATTCCAGAACATTTGAGGACTATGCATGGGATATGCTGCAGAATACATAGGGCTGTAATTTTCACCTTTGCAAGCATGAAGACACATTATGAAAACATTAACAATATTTAACTGACAACACAACTAAAATTAATATTCTAGCTTGAATGTCGTTATTGTGTACTCTTTTTTTTAACCGTCAAGTAAGTGATTTCCAGAGTTTCATGATATAAAAATGTGAACAGATGGATGTGAGCATTAGCATCTGCTGGTACCTTAATAGTGCCACTGCACTGCAGATGGGGAAGCCATATCCCTGAGAGCCTAGAGAGCTCTTGTTCCTTGGGATGAAAGAGAACTTTATTTTTTTGAAGATAATACAATGGAGTGTAATAGGCTCAGAGGAGAAGAAACACAGAGTAACAATCTCTGCTTAGGCTAGGGCTGAGAGTGAGAATAGGGAAAGGAGTCAATGTACATAAAGCAAGCAATGAGAACATGAAGGCAGCTTTGTACTTACCTTTCTTCTGCATTGCTGTTCTAAGATCTTGTTTGCTTTGCTGTTGCTGGCCACTAGCCATTTTCTCTCCATCATCTTCATCATGGCTAGACTGTCCAACTGTGAGAATCTGCACTTGACTTCCTGTCTTCTGTACATCGTCTTGAAAAGCAGCTGGGCCATCAATCCCTGTCAGACAACAGCAATGCCTTAGTTGTCTTTGTGTCAAGAAGTTACTGAAAAGAGAATTGCTCACTCACAAAAAGCATCTTTTCTAAGATTCAGAGATCAGAGGTTCACATCTAATAATATTTCTAGACTTAAACAAGACTAAAACAGCCTCCAAGGCAGTTGTGGTTTAGCCCTAGTCACCACACAGTTTCTTGCTTCCCCTTCCCTGTGGGATGGGGGAGAGAATTGGGAAGAAAGGAAAACTTGTGGGTTGAGATAAAGACAGTTTACTAGAATAGCAAAGGAAAACTACAATAATAACAAAATATAAGGTTACTAAAATACACAAAATGAACAATGCATGATTTTTCACCACCCTATGTCCCAATGACTGATACAGCCCATCCCAAGCAGCGATCACAGAAACGAAACTGAGCAGCAAGCAAAGGAGCAAAAGCATGCCAGCAAGGTAGCATGATAACATAACATGATAACATAAGCCTTTATATTGTTGCTGTTCTGAAATTTTGATTAATAAGTAAGCAACACTGAGGAGAAATAGCAAACATTACAAAGAGAAAGTTCAATAAAAGAATATGGTTCTCCTCACAACAAACAGAGTTGAATAAATCCTGTAAGAAGGAGCTGTAGGAACTGGGATTTTTTCAGACTGTGATCTGTAGCAGAAGTCTCCAAGAATACCATTTCAACCCGCTTTGCCAGCAGCTGTCAACTTGCATTAAAAGGCAACTGGATTAGACATTCAGCATGCTTAACTGTACTTTGCCATACTCGCTGTCACTGTCACTGTGATACAAAGCATAAATGGAAAAGAGAGTGGTCCACACTCTCAGGAACAGGGACAGCACTGGCTGTGCAACTACCTAACTAAATGCAGTCTGACACTGTAGAAGTATTAAATTCACAGAGTTCAAGACCACAAGGAATTACTCATCTGCATCACACAGACCCTCATCAGGCAATTTCTGCACCAGCCCTGTAAATTCTCATTTACTTTCAGTAAAACTAACAACAACAATGAATAAACAATCATAGAATACCAGGTTGAAAGGGATCTCAAGCATCCAACCAACCCAGTTCTCTAAGTCTTTCCTCATATAGCAGGCTTCCCAGTCCTTTGATCATCTTTGTGGCCCTTCTCTGGATCCTCTCCAGTCTGTCCACATGTTTTTGTATAGCAGAGACCAAAACTGAACAGAGTATTCCAGGTGTGGCCTGACAAGTGCTGAGTGGGATAATTACTTCTTTATCTCTGCTACTGATGCCCTTCTTGATGCAACACAACATCCTGTTGGCTTTCTTTTCCACAGCAGCACACTGTTCATTCATATTCAGCTTTTTGTCTACGAGGACCCCCAGGTCCTTTTCCACAGAGCTGCTCCGCAACCACATAGATCCCAGCCTATGCTGCACTCCTGGATTATGTTTTCCCAGGTGCAAGGCCTTACACCTGTCCTTGTTGAACTTCATAAGGTTCTTGTTAGCCCACTCTTTCAGTCTATCCAGGTCTTCCTGCAGGGTAGCTCTCCCTTCTGAAGTGTCTACTTTCCCACTCAGTTTGGTATCACCAGTAAACTTCATCAGGGTACACTTGATCCAATCATCCAGATCACTTATGAAGATATTAAACAGCACTGGGTCCAATATCAGGCCCTGGGGGACCCCACCTGTGACAGGTTGTCAGCTTGAAGTGGAGCTATTTACCACCACCCTCTGTGTGTGGCCTGTAAGCCAGTTCCCCACCCACCATACAGACCACTGTCTAGACCATAACACATCAGTTTCTCTAAGAGGAGGCTGTGGGAAACGATATTGAAAGCCTTGACAAAATCCAGATGGACAATGTCCACCACTCGCCCTACGTCAACCAAGCAGTTACCTTGTCCTAGAAGGCAATCACGTTTGTCAAGTACGATTTGCCCTTGGTGAATCCATGCTGGCTTTTCCTAATCACATGCTTCATTTGACTTGTGATAGCCCCCAGGAGGATTCATTCCATAACTTTCCCATGGACTGAAGACTGATTAACCTATAATTTTCTGGATCCTCCTTCAAGACTTTCTTGTAAATGTGGGTGACTTTAGCCTTCTTCCAGTCTTCCAGGATGTCCCTCAATCTCTACGACTTCTCAAACATTATGTAGAGTGGCCTCGCAACAATGTCAGCCAGCTCTCTTAATGCCCTTGGCTGGATATTATCATGGACATCGATTTCTAGGGGTTGAAGCTCCTGTAACAGTTCACATACCAACTCCTCCTTCATTGACGGATGTTGATGCCTGCATTTGCATCAACAATTTTTGCTGCATTTTTGTTCCCAATGCCTGAGGCCCAATAGTGCTGGTAAAGACAGAGGTGAAGAAAGTGCTAAGAACATCTGCCTTTTCAGCATTGTTGGTGAATAATTCACCTCTCCTCTTTAACAGTAGGTCATTATTTTCCATCTTTTTCTGCTTGTTGTTTACTTACCTGAAGAACCCTTTCTTGTAGTTTTTGACATTTCTAAACAATTCAAATTTGAGCTGAGCTTTTGTTTTTCTAACTACATCTCTGCATGCTCTGGAAATGGCCTTATAGTTGCCAATGGGTATTCGTCCACTTTTCCATCTCTGGTACACTTCTCTCTTGGTTTTAAGCAGACTCAGAAGCCTGCAGTTAAGCCAAGGGGGTCTGCACTTACTTCCCTTACCTTTAAAGGGGATGAACTGGTTTTGTGCTTCCAGAGCATTCTTGAAAAACTCCCCAGCACTCGTTAGCTCCTTTAGCTTCCACGGAAGCTTCCCACAGAATCCCTCTAAACTGGGCTCTGAGCAAGTTGAAGTTAGCTCTTCTAAAATCTAAAACTCTACCTTCAGCATGATCAGAGGATCTCAAACTCCACAATATTGTGATCACTGCAGCCAAGGCTATCACTAACCAAGATACTGCAAAGCAGGTTTTCTTGGTTTGTGAGTACCAAGTTCAGCAGTGCATCATTCCTGGTTGGCACATCTAACATTTGTATGGAAGCAATCTTCTATATATTCCAGGAACTTGATGGATGACGTGTGAGCTGCTAGACTGTTCTTCCAACAAATGTCTGGGTAATTGAGGTTACCCATAAGAACCAGGTTCTGTTGACTTGAAGCTTGCTTAAGTGACTCAAATATTGCTTCATTTGCCTTACTGTCTTGGATTGGAGGTCGGCAGCACATTTCGTAAGCAGATACTGTAAGATGACCTCTCTGATCTTAGAATCATAGAATGGTTAGGGTAGGAAGGAACCTTCAAAGGTCATCTAGTCCAACCCCCATGCAAGGAGCAGAGACATCTCCAAATACATTCAGGTTGCTCAGAGCTCCATGCAGCCTAGCCTTGAATGTTTCCAGGGATGGGGCATCCACCACCTCTCTGGGCAACCTGTTCCAGTGTTCTACCACCCTCATCATAAAAATTTTTTTCCTAATGTCTAATCTGAATCTACCTCCCTCTGTTTTAAAAACTTTACCCCTCATCCTGTTACAACAGGCTCTGCTGAAGAGTTTCTCCCTGTCTTTCCTGTAGGTCCTCTTTAGGTACTGGAAGGCTGCTATAAGGTCTCCCTGGAGCCTCCTCTTCTCCAGGTTGAACAGCTCCAACTCTCTCAGCCTGTCCTCACAGGAGACATGCTCCAGCCCTCTTATCACCTTTGTGGCCTTCCTCTGGACTTGCTCCAACAGGTCCATGTCCTTCTTATGTTGGGGGCTCCAGAACTGGACACAGTACTCCAGGTGGAGTCTCACCAGAGCAGAGGGGCAGAATCACCTCCTTCGACCTGCTGGCCACACTCCTCTTGATGCAGCCCAGGATGCGGTTGGCCTTCTGGGCTGCACGGGTGCATTGCCTGCTCATGTTGAGCTTCTCATCCACCAGCACTCCCAAGTCCCTCTCCTCAGGGCTGCTCTCAATCCATTCTCCACCCAGCCTGTATTTGTGACTGGGATTGCTCCAACCCAGGTGCAGAACCTTGCACTTGGCCTGGTTGAACTTCATGAGGTTTGCACGGGCCCACCTCTCCAGCCTGTCAAGATCCCTCTGGATGGCATCCCTCCTCTCCAGCTTGTCAACAGCACCACACAGCTTGCTGTTATCAGTGAACATGCTGAGGGTGCACTCTAGCCCACTGTGCATGTTGCTGACAAAGATGTTACACAGGCCCAGGCCCAATACCGACCCCTGAGGAATACCACTCGTCACCGGTCTCCACCTGGATGTTGAGCCGTTGACCATCACTCTCTGAGTTCGGCCATCCAGCCAATTCCTTATCCACTGAGTGGTCCGTCCATCAAATCCACATCTCTCCAGTTTAGAGAGAAGGATGTCGTGTGGGACAGTGTCAAATGCCTTGCATAAGTCCAGGTAGATTATGTCCGTTGATCCTCCCTTGTCCACCAAGGGACAGAGGCATTTGACTGGGCTTCCACAATCGCTGTAGTTGACTCCTATACATTCAATGTTGTCCTTAACATAGAGTGCGATTCTTCCTCCTCTTATTCCCTGCCTGTCTTTATGAAACAGTCTATAGCCATCTATTGCAATCATCCAGTCATGTGAGTTGTCCCACCATGTTTCAGTTACTGCTATGATATCATAACTTTCTGACTGGCTGCGGACCTCCAGTTTCTCCTGTTTGATCCCTAGGCTGTATGCATTGGTATATTTGAGGAGGTTAGTCTTCTGGTTCTTATCTTAGGAACCAGCTAAGGAACATTTGTCGCTGCTCTAGTTGGCCTGGCTTATTCCCTAGTTGGTTGCAATGGCCTGAGCGTTGCCACTTTGGACTCCATCCCCTGAATCCTTCAGTTTAAAGTTCACCTCACCATGTTGGCCAGCTTGCTGCCAAAGATTCCCTTGCCTCTTCTAGAAAAGTGGATCACATCCCTCCCTAACAGGCTATAGTCATTGAAGAATGTCCTGTTGTCATAAAAGCCAAAATCCTCATGACAGCACCAGCCAAGAACCCAGAAGTTGATTTGCATTATACATCTAATTCTGGCTGCACCCTTTCCTCTAACTGGTAAAATGGAACAAAAGATAACTTGGGCACCAATAGTTTTCGCTTGCACTCCCAGGGCTCTGCAGTCTTCCTTGATTCTGCCACACAATCTGTCCATCCAACCTTGAAGGACTAAATGAAGTCCATGGAAATGTTCCTCTCAGCTTGGTAGAATGAGACTTTCAACAGGAGCTCTATGTGATACAGAGTGAACAGTATAATTTCCTATGTTGCAGATATAATATGGCACTGAACAGAAGAGCATTTTTCTTAAAAGTTATCTCAGGATAAGCACTACAGCAAAGGTACTCTAGAAGAGAGAGGTCAGAACCACTGTGGTATTTCTGACATCTTTAATCATATTAACCATAAGCTAGGTTCTTACATTAATAGTCTGAATTTGAAAAGTGTTAAGCATCCATGAATTTATCAAGATGCTCATATCTCATGCGTATCTATCTAGCTGCTTATTAAGCTTTAGATGATACAAATGTAATTTTAAGGACCCATTTAAAAAGGAACAAAACACCTTAATTGTTCTCCTTCAAAGCAGACATTGATCTGCAGCAAATGAAATGCCTTTGACAGCATTAGACATTGCATTGAGGCTGTTTTTCTCTGATGCCTGCAGAACATCTGTGCTCACATCCCATGCTGTCAGGAACATCACATACTATTAGGCATTAGGACAAAGGCTACACTAGCAGGTCGCACTTTTAGAGGAGAAAAATCAATTTCAGTATTCTGAAGAGTGCATCCTTAGGTTGGGTTCGTTATTAAGCATTACGAATGGTTCCACTGGTGACCCCACTTAAGGGAATGGAAGATGTAGTCAGACAGAGAGGAGAAAAAAAAAAAAGGAGTCTCTGCTGCATTATAATACTTCAGATGGTTTAGGCCAAATGCAGGATTAACTACTTAATATTTGTGTGTGCGCATGCATCTTTGTAGCTATATATGCATGCATAAACTGGTATTAATTGCAAGCATACATACACTTTTTTTTTCTGTATCGTGATATAAGTGTATCTTTGTAAGTCACAGTCCAGAAGGCAGCTTTACCATCACCTACGTAATGTCTGAAAACACTTTCAAGCCTGGGTAATCATGATACTCAAGCGGATCACTCCCTATGTTCTCTCTTTCTTTGCCTCACTGGCTCCTTTCCACCCACTTACTGGAAGGATGGTTCATTGTGCAATAAAACAAACCATTCATCTCTATACTTATAAGTTTCCTAGTTTAAGGACAGGGTCAAAAGAGGCAAAGAAGCTGAGAGGGTTGTGCCAAAAAGAAAGTTTTTATTACAACAGTCAGCAATTTCTACAGCTTTTCCCAAAAATCAGGTAGAGAAAGTACTGGTGGAGATGTGCTTGAATATCTGCTAAGAAGAAAAGAGAATTTTTGAGAGGGCAGGGGGGGAAAAGGGAAACTGAAACAACCTCCAGAATACCAGTCCCTTTGGTAAAGGCCTTGCGGTAAACTTTGACATGGTTGTGTCTCAGATGAAATCCAAAGGTACCAGAAATGAAAACAAAGAAATAAAGAAAAAAATGCAACATAAAATTGGCATTTACTGGCATTTCCATCCTATAAACTACTATTTAGCAATGCCTGTACTCTGTTAGCAGCTAAAAGCTTCCACACAATATTTATAAATAGACAGTATCATGCTCTTAAAAGCTTGTAGTCTAAACTACCACGTAAAATGTTTTTATAACCTGAATTCATCTAAATTCTAAGAAACTCAAAACACATTAGGTGCACATACACTTAACTTTGATCTCAAGTTACACAAAATGTTAACTATCTACACTAGATGACCTTTAAATGTCCCTTCCAACCCAAACTATTCTATGATTCTATTAAAAAAAAAAAAATCACAAAATCCAGGTCTGGAATGAAGGGAAAGAGAAAAAGGTAAGGCATAAATCAAGAAGGGAACTGCTACTGAAAGCATTGGGAAAGGAATAAAGTGGCAAAATTTTTCTTACTGTTTGTGATGTATGAGAAGCAAATCTAAGCTTTCATGCATTTTATGATGCCACATTCTGCCTGTTTGAAACTTCAGCGTCTAAGGGATAGACCAACAACCCAAAATCCATTCTGCATCACTGGATTTAGTAATGACAACACATTTCAAGGATATGAAGAGAAGACCTTGTTTTATTGCTCCAATCCAGCAATTAAAGGAAATCTCTTTACAGGAGGGTCACCAGCCATACATTCCTCTAGCCTACATCCCAGCAGCTTTCTGCTGAACAATTTCCAATCATTTTGATATGTCCTATAGATAGATGCTAAAATGAACATGGATGAGTCTTCTCAGTTAACTACTAGACGTAGTTATCAAATTTCTTTCTGACAAGCTAACCAAGTGCAGACTACAGGGGATGGAGGCTATAGATGCTGAACTATATCCCTCCTCCTTGGCCCTAGATATCTAAAGGTCATTTTGGGGTGTTTTTTTTTTCCTTTGCAATAGCACAAGTAGAACATTATAAGTGCAGTTCTGGGTATCCATTGCATTATTATTTCAGCTTTACAATCTTCAAAATTATTTTGATAAAAGGAAAGTTGGTTGATATTCAAGGAGCACCTCCTCCAAGATCAGGAGTGATGCATCCCAAAGAAGAGGAAGTTGGGCAAAAACGCCAGGAGGCCTGCGTGGATGAACAAGGAGCTCCTGGACCAACCGAAAATCAAGAAGAAAGCCTACAGAGGGTGGAAGCAAGAACAAGTAGCCTGCGAGGATTACAGAGAGGTTGTCTGAATGGCCAGGGATCAGGTGAGTCAGGCTAAAGCCCTGACAGAATTGAATCTGGCCAGGGACATCAAGGGCAACAAGAAAAGCTTCTATAGATACGTTGGGGACAAAAGGAAGTCCAGGGAAAATGTGGGCCCTCTCCGGAAGGAAATGGGTGACCTGGTTACTCGCAACATGGAGAAGGCTGAGGTGCTCAATGACTTTTTTGCCTTAGTCTTCACCGATAAGGGCTCTAGCCATGTCACCCAAGTTGTGGAAGGCACAAGCAGGGACTGTGAGGATGAAGAACCACCCACTGTATGGGAAGAGCACGTTCGGGAGCATCTGAGGAACCTAAAGGTGCACAAGTCCATGGGACCCAATAAGATGCATCCACGGGTCCTCAGGGAACTGGCGGATGAAGTTGCCAAGCCGCTGGCCATCGTATTGGAGAAGTTCTGGCAGTCCGGTGAGGTCCCTGATGACTGGAAGAGAGGGAACATAACCCCCATTTTTAAAAAGGGGAACAAGGAAGACCCAGGGAACTACAGGCCGGTCAGCCTCACCTCTGTGCCTGGCAAGGTCATGGAATAGATTCTCCTGGAAACCATGCTAAGGCACATGGAGAGCAAGGAGGCGATTGGTGACAGACAGCATGGCTTCACAAAGGGTAGATCATGCCTGACCAATTTGGTGGCCTTCTATGTCAGGGTAACAGCATCAGGGGACAAGGGACGAGCAACTGATGTCATCTGCCTGCACTTATGCAAGGCATTTGACACTGTCCCACACGACATCCTTCTCTCTAAACTGGAGAGATGTTGATTTGATTGATGGACCACTCAGTGGATAAGGAATTGGCTGGATGGCCGAACTCAGAGAGTGGTGGTCAACGGCTCAACATCCAGGTGGAGACCGGTGACGAGTGGTGTTCCTCAGGGGTCGGTATTGGGCCTGGGCCTGTGTAACATCTTTGTCAGCAACATGCACAGTGGGCTAGAGTGCACCCTCAGCATGTTCACTGATAACAGCAAGCTGTGTGGTGCTGTTGACAAGCTGGAGAGGAGGGATGCCATCCAGAGGGATCTTGACAGGCTGGAGAGGTGGGCCCCTGCAAACCTCATGAAGTTCAACCAGGCCAAGTGCAAGGTTCTGCACCTGGGTTGGAGCAATCCCAGTCACAAATACAGGCTGGGTGGAGAATGGATTGAGAGCAGCCCTGAGGAGAGGGACTTGGGAGTGCTGGTGGATGAGAAGCTCAACATGAGCAGGCAATGCACCCGTGCAGCCCAGAAAGCCAACCGCATCCTGGGCTGCATCAAGAGGAGTGTGGCCAGCAGGTCGAAGGAGGTGATTCTGCCCCTCTGCTCTGGTGAGACTCCACCTGGAGTACTGTGTCCAGTTCTGGAGCCCCCAACACAAGAAGGACATGGACCTGTTGGAGCAAGTCCAGAGGAAGGCCACAAAGGTGATAAGAGGGCTGGAGCATGTCTCCTGTGAGGACAGGCTGAGAGAGTTGGGGCTGTTCAGCCTGGAGAAGAGGAGGCTCCAGGGAGACCTTATAGCAGCCTTCCAGTACCTAAAGAGGACCTACAGGAAAGACAGGGAGAAACTCTTCAGCAGAGCCTGTTGTAACAGGATGAGGGGTAAAGTTTTTAAAACAGAGGGAGGTAGATTCAGATTAGACATTAGGAAAAAAATTTTTATGATGAGGGTGGTAGAACACTGGAACAGGTTGCCCAGAGAGGTGGTGGATGCCCCATCCCTGGAAACATTCAAGGCTAGGCTGCATGGAGCTCTGAGCAACCTGAATGTATTTGGAGATGTGTCTGCTCCTTGCATGGGGGTTGGACTAGATGACCTTTGAAGGTTCCTTCCTACCCTAACTATTCTATGATTCTACAATTTTGCAGAAAAGAAATACACTTCTTAACCCTATTTGCAAATGGGATACTAGGAGTACAGTCATGCTGAACACAAGGCTTTGATTAATCTGTTGAAGAGTCCTCTCTAAACTCAGAATCTGTAACAGAATAGGTCTGAGCAGAACTTCCTCTCAGAACTGGACAGAAATTAACCATTTCTAGATACCTCATCAGAGAAATTCTCAAAGTCATCACAGTTTAATAACAATATAATATTACAGCAGAATAAGAAAATTAACGAGGACAGACCAGAACCACAATTTTGATTATTTTATTACTCAAGAGATAATCAAGAGTCTTTAAAATTTTTAGGGGGTGAGGAGGGAGAAGGTCAAATGGGAGGAAAAGACTACCTACTACCAAGCTTTGTATAGACCAGGGGAAGTTCAGAAAGGCAGCTGATATATGTGGCCACCACTTACAGATTAGCACGAGACCAAACAAGAGGAAGGATTTTACAATCTAACAGTAGTGCATGATGCACAATGGTAGTCTGGAAAAAATTAGTTACAGATTAAATATGTAACAAACTACCCAGCAGTAAATTACAGGTGTAAGCATAGAGAGTCAGCTCTCCAAAACATTATTTAAGTATTTGACTATATACTACATGAATCCCTAGTAATTGGATCTTGCAGGAAAAGAATCTAATTGTATTTATATACATCATGTTCTTCTCAGCATGTATTTATACATGCAAACATTTTACTGTGAAAAGCAAAAGTTGTTTCAGGAAAAGTTATTTCCTCTTGGTTCTTCTGCATGAACTTATAAATACAGGAAAGAATTATTAACTGATTATTTACAGAGAGTCTTTACTGCACCTAGGACACCATGAAAAACAGATTTCTAAATTATTTGAAAATAGCTTATAATAAATTAAGAATTTCTTCATAGGACACTTGCAAACTAAGACAGAAGCTAAAAAGAAAAGTAGTATACCTCAGAGAGAAGTAATTGAGCTCAGTGACTGAATGGTAAACAAGATTACATACCAGGAAAGGATCATAGCATAGAAAACAAGTATTTCTGTCCGTAGTTTACAAACTGCAGAACACAAAAATTATTTGGTCTCATTTTATAAAGTATTTAAGACACAAGTTCAACATATGAAGTCAGGTATATTGCTCACAGACTAAGTTTTAAAAATATGCTTAAGCCCTTTGCAGATCAGATCTGAAGACTTGACTGAGGTCAGGCAAGAAGTCTCTGGAAGAGAAAATCTCAGGTCACATTTTCTGATCTCAATACAACAAGGGTTCTACAACAAGTATGTCCTTCCTCTACAAACATGTGACAGCAAATGCAGGCACACTTGAAAATTTTATCCTTTTTTTATTTCTTTTTTTTTTAATGTGCCTTCAAAGGCAAGATACCAGGTTAGGTAAGCCACTGGTCTGATACAGAAGTCACAGCCACGTGGATAACACCCACAAGGCTGTGGCCAGCAGCAATACTGCAATTGCAACTGCTCTTTAGGAACCCTGCAGAGCAGGTCTTCCTTCAACTTGGGTATGGCAATAATAATTTTTTAGGAAAAGGTCCCTCAGGGTGATTTAGTCCAGACTTCCATCAGAAGAATAACCACTGCTAATACCAGATCAGGTCATTAAAAGGAACTGCTTGAGTACCAAGCTCTAAATTCACCTTGATGAAATCTAGAAAACTGTAGTAGGAACTGTACTTTCATAAATCTCTACTCTGAGGAGGCCAGAATATTCACAATCAAGTTCACATGTTGCCAAAGTATAGCCTGAAAGGATTGTCAAATCTGGAAATAACAGGACTTTTCTTGGTGGAAACTCAGTTATTGTTCCTCCTACTCTTTCTCTTTAATGCACAGAGAAGCTGAAATAAATCTACTCTACATGAACTTCCCTCCCCTTGTCAGAAAGGAAGTGTTACAGTGAGAAATGATGCTTCTTATCCAACAAATGGTGCTGCTTTCTTAGTCAGACAGCGTTAACGTAGTTGCTTGTTACACATAAAAAATGGGACAGGATGCACAAATCAAAACAGACAGACAGGCGTGAAAGAGGGAAAAGAAACACAGAAGCAGCAAAGCAAATCAAAACATGAAATAGCCATCCTGGCAGAAAAAGTCAGTGTGTTAGAGCAGTTCATTTGTTTTCTGACTCTCATAAAGACAACAAACTACATACACTTAACATAAAACATAACAGAAAAATTGCCGGGAAGGTATTGTTTATTTGAACATTTTAAACACATTCAGATTCCCAATTTCAGTGACAAAACTCTTCATTTATATTGTCCACGGCAGTGAGGGAACCAGTGCAGTTCAGAACAGGGTTTTCCTAGAATGTACATACATGCTATAAGTGCAAGAGTGCTAGGAAAAAAAAAGCCAAAGTCAAAACCAAACAATGAACAAAGCCAAAACAAATTAAAACGAAACAACTTTTCACTGAATGATTCCTGAATTTTTATATCAGATTTCACCTTGAATTAACTTTGCATGGTTTTGTTTTGGTTTGGTTTTTTAATTTATTTTTTGTGTGGTTTTTTTTTTAAAGGTTCCATTTTACCTTCTTGATTTGTTTTATGTTCCATTCATTGCACATTGCCACAAAAAGCACTGTATCAGGTGTATCTACTAATTTTTTTTCACAAACTTATACTGGGGGAAAAAGCCCAACCAAACAAAAAAACCTACACCACTACGTACCTTTAAAGAATCGTCAAGGTATTTGATATCTGAAGATACTCTGGTTTTTTATTTGTAATACTATGCAGGGTGCATATTTTTCATAGGTTCCTGTTGTAACTATTTTCACTTGTTTGCATTCTTTTTCTGTTGAACCATCTAGCGATACTGTACACCAGGTTTACTAATAAACTTAATCATCCTCTGCCAGCTTCAAAAATCAAAACAAAATTTGATCCACTATCTCCATTGGAAAGACAACCATTTTACATATTCATCTGTTACACTTTGAGGTTTTTTTCCAATAGTGACTATTATGTCAAACAGTAAACTGAGAGACCAAAGCTGTCAGAATTACCAGTTTAATGAGCTAAGCCACTCCACAATGTCATCAATTTACTGCATTTACAGGCTCTGTCCCATAAAAAATGATGTTACTTTTTAAAACTAGGCACAGTGTATACCGGATATCATAATTAAGAATTAAATACCAGTAATAATCACAGATTTAAAAAAACAAATGCTAAATACCATGCTACCCATCTCAGAATTACAAAATGCACTGACCCTAACATGAGAGGAACAATCAGCTCCACATGAGCAATTAGCCATATTCCTTTTCTTGCCTTATGTCAGTGTAATCTCATTAAACCTAGTATTTCCCTCACATTTGTCTTTAGCACATTGTTCTGATCAGTTTCACCATTCTCCAAGCCACTTAAAAAAGCATTACACATCTAAGACCAGAGTACAATCATTACACGACAGTTTCAAGAGCTATTTGTGTATAATTCCATGATTTTTGCTCTGAATGAGCTTATTATTCTCATAGGATCTGGTCTAAAAATTCTTTTTTTTTCTTGAAGCACAAAGATCTCAGCTATCCTTGGAAAGGTAACACTCACTACAGCTAAATATTAACAGAAACCTTTAAAATGCTATTTTAGCATGTACAGTCCAGACATACAAAGGTTACAGCCAGAGTAGTCAGAGTGGAGACAAAATCTGAAGCAATTGCAAAGCTAAAAGCATAACCTGAAAATTCCAAAATTTGGTCTAATTACCAATGAACTTCCTCCAACAAAATCTCTTGTGTCAATAATGGTATAAAACCATTCAACCTTCATTCATTTTCACTAGTTCAATCTGAAGTTATTAGCAAATCCATTCAACATTATTACAAAAATATTTTCTTAAGACTCACACTTACTCTTGAAAGGAACTGAAAAAATGATACAAGTTCCACTACCGGGTTCTGCTACCACTTGCATTTTCTTCATTCCTAAGTAACACAAATTAGCTATATCTGTAGTGAATTGATCAGTAAAATCCCACCCAAATTTTAAAATAAATTTGGTTTTACTTTTTCATCCAATAACAAAATACTATGCAGCTTTGATAAGGATGCAGGACTGGAAATCCAGTTATAATACCCTGCAGACATTCTAGTTTACACCACTATCAAAGGTAAACTAGATATGATACCAAGGGTGAAATTACACATGAATGAACAGTTAAATACCAGTGTGTGGATAAAGCAGATGAGCTGGATAAAGGTGCTGTGTGTACACTCTGAACATACTTTTACTGACAGGGGTATTTGTTACTAATCATCAACATAAACTCCAGGAGAGGAGGTAATCAAAATTTTCTTTAGTATGATTGATAACACCTCAACTCTACAGAATGTACACATAAGATGCAGCTGATAGGCAAATGCTAAAGGCCAGGGAAGGTCATGCATAGCATAGCAGGATGAGCAACGAGAATTGCAGCAGAAGAAGAGGTTTCTATAGTTAACAATATCAGTTTCCAAGACATGCATAGATCTGTGCAAGTTTCATTACTGTCATCCCACAAAAAGGTTAAACTAGAATAACTAATCAGCAAAAGTTCTCAATCTACACAAAGTGACATTACTTTTACTGACACAACTTGCTTCTATTAAAATATGCCAACATTTGTCTGCTTGGGGAATTTTTCAGAAAATTAATAAAAATATTACTGGCATACGAGAAAAATGCTAGGCATTACCTGCTCTGAGATGATAAAAAAATGTGCAGCTTCTTTACAGTAATCACACACTGCTCATGGCGTAACTTGCCCACATCTAGCAGGTAAGTTCAAAGAGAGCTACCCAGCAAATTCAGCCCCAGCATGCACATGACCAGTGTCTGCAGAACAGCCCTGGAGATCACACACTCAAACGACTACTATTTGTTCTTACGTGTCTCACTAGGCCTGCAACTAGGATTTTGTTCATGGAATAATTTAGCCAAGGGCTTAGCAGAAAACTGCCTAGAAAATACATTGAATGTATACATGCATTGGTGTTATACAATGCAGATTTGTTAAATCAAACATTCTGTAACTGACTGGCACAACTATTTTAAGTTCTGAACACAGTATAGACATTGACACCCCACAAAGGCAAAAGAGGTGTTATATATATGAGATGAAATATATAAGCCTCAAGGCTATGCAGTATATAATTTAAGTACTGCCCTGTACAATCCTCAGTTACAGTCTAAGACAGGTTTTCTTTTAAATTAGTAAAATAATTTTTACTATTCAGCAAGATGTACTTAAAAATAAAATTTGGCATCTGTATTAGTATGCTATAACAGCATTACTTTTTAAGTTAAATTCAGAAACATTAGCTTTCTGCTTATTTATTTTGCTAAAAAATTTTTACATTCAGTTAATTTCACCAATGACTTCTACTTATTATTTTAAGCCTGGTTATTGACACACACCATCTTTTTTTCAAATATATGAATGAAGTCTTTACCTCAGGGCCAGACTCTGCCTAAACTAAAGCTTCCTTTGCAGCCAGAGGAACTTACAGACATAAAAAAAGCTGTAGATTCAGATCTCAACAATTAAGCTGCAATATGCTGTAAGGAATTTTGCTAAGGTAGGCTCATGTCCTGCAAAATTCCTATAGATAAGCCCCAATACTCTGACCTCAATAATTACCCGTATTGGTCATTGCTATCTTTAAATAGACTTATCAAGGATATACGCTGTTTTCTTACGTAAGCAATAATGGAGACACTGCTGACATACACAAGAGAGGAACACAGTATAATCCAGGCAGGATAGTGTTACAGTGGCCTTATCCAAGAACTGCAAACTATTGGAAAGTTATTTATTAATTTCATCAGTTGTTCGCTGTCAAATAAAAATAAACTGTATGTTCTGGTACAAAAATCTCTCTCTTTTTGTGTGCATATATATATATATAAAATTTGCATACCTCTAAAGTAGCTCATGTTACTTCTTCCATCTTTTCTCTATAGCTCAAATGGTAAATCTAATGATGGTAACATCATTTCTACCTACCTTATTTCATTATCAATAGTGTATTTTTTTGTCTACCTAATCTTACCCAAAGTCAATGCAGAAAATTTTTTTCATGCAAACACCTCCCATATGTCAACAAGGTGGGATAGAGTAACACTGAAGCAACAACTTGAGGAGCACCTTTGAAGATATTATCTTGGTTTTGTTGAATTTATTTTCAAAATGCCCACTTCACCTCTAATTTGTGTAGTTTAAACCTTAGTAAGAGTCTGGACAGAAATGACTGCAGTTTAAGTCTGTTTCTCCAAATCACATTACATGCAGATAGTGTAAAAAATCATATTGGTGTAAGATGGTTCTCACTTCTTTAACACTGGAGGAAAATACCAGCATCTTTCCATCAGTACTTTCTTCCTCCTCTGCAATTTGAACCAGTATGTTCCTTTGGAAAAGACTCAGTTTACAAATCTTAGCCCTCCTTCACTCCTAGGTTGTACATGCCAAGGACAGGATCAAGTCACTCACATTTTCCAATCTCATAAAATTTCATTAAATTACTTCAGGCAATTTTCAGAAATTCAAAGAAAAAAAAAAGAAAATGAAGTATTTTGCAGTCAATTCAACACCTGACATTTAGCCACATGCAGCTAACCTTTGTGTTTCCCTTTTTTCTCCCTTCTGGTGCTGCCAGTCTGACAGCTTGCAGCTGCTGCCTTGGTTTTTTTAGTTGGTTTCAGAGCTTGGGCATCCACTACCACCTTTACATCTTCCTGTTCAGCCTCCTGCACTGCTTGAGAGATTCAGGGTACCCCATAAAAAATAAAAACAGAGAGAGAGAAGAGAGAAACAAAGAGAGACAAGAAAGAATGATGAATTGAGAACTCTGTGAAGGCATAAAAGAGTAAGCAGACATAGTAGAGTTTGTTTGGTATTTCAGACAATTCATGCAGAGAGGACAGTCAAATAAATCAGAATTTGCAAAGCTACAGTAAAAACCTGGAAGTGTTAGGTTTAACTGGGATGTATCTCCTAACTTTTTTTCCTCTCTTCCAATAATATATTGGCTCTTAACTTTCAAAAAGTGACATCGGAATATTAATGTATTGCTGAGCTACTGTAGGAAGCACTCTTCCTCATAGTAAAGCTCTGCCAGACTGATCATCAACAGTGGCAGCAAGAAGACAGAAAACTGAATTTATTTAGACTTTGTAGTGCCTATGCTTAAAGCTACATCCTAACTCCATAAACAAGGAATAACTGGAAGGTCATTTTTCAAAACACATCATGCACAGTATGATGAGTAGAATGGCCATGCATTTTATGGTGAAACTGTACCCAAGCTGAAATTAAAAACTCCTCCTACGTTGTAACACACACAAATTAATTAATTCCTTAGAAGTGGCAACATAATATGCATGGCATAATTCATGCAATGCTAGTTGTTTTCAAAGTAAAAAGAGGCTTTATCATTTCTGAACACATGACACACTTTGAGGTCAATATTTGAACCTGTGAAAGCAACACAAACAGTAACTCTTCTGGCCAGGCCAAGCCTTGAAGTGAGATAATATTGAGTTTACAAAGATATACAAAGATATTTCACCTTTGTGAAACACAGAAAGGAATCATCAAACTTCACACCCCAAACAAAGCAACCTGTAGGTGGGCACTAAGAGATTTTGCTGCCAGTTGCTGATCACTGTTAATTTCTACTACACCCCATTGGCTTTATGTGGTGACTGTGATTTATCTTTGAGGAATACCACCCTGG
This sequence comes from Chlamydotis macqueenii, assembly GCF_036417535.1. Taxonomy (NCBI): domain Eukaryota; kingdom Metazoa; phylum Chordata; class Aves; order Otidiformes; family Otididae; genus Chlamydotis; species Chlamydotis macqueenii. The sequence continues at coordinate 57,324,242 of NC_141560.1, read as the reverse complement.
CACTTGGGGCCTCCTACCATTCCCTTCTTTTTCCTAAAACTAAAGTGCTTTCTTGAAAAGGATAAAAAAATTCCACTAAGTAACCTTACTGGAAAGAACTGGTTGCCCATAAAATTACTTTTAAAAAGTCCTGAAAAACTTCATAAACCCCCAAAAGACCAAACGATACTCAATGATGTGAGGAGTGCCAGTAATCTCTCTTTGAAGGGGGATATTCTCCCTAGGCCTCTGGTCTGTGAGGCAACTTTCATGTTAATCAAATCCTCCATGTGCATGAATAGCAACAGAAACACCAAGGAGATTCTCAGAGGAGTAAGACAAAATGGATTTAGCCATGTCTGTGTAGACTGTAGCTTTGCAAACTAGTGTTTCCGGAGGAGGGAGAGCACAGTTCAGCCCACCGCTGTCAGCATGGCACCAGAGCCAGCAACAAGTGCCCAGAAGCCAGGGAAGGATCACAGGTAAGTGCAAGTGAACTTAGACTGCAGACCAAAAAGAACTCCTGTCGCTCCAGATAGCAAGTCGGCTTTGTCAGGGGCCCAGCTGAAGTGTCTCTCTACCAATGCACGCAGCATGGGGCATAAACAGGAAGAGCTGGAGATGCTTGCACACGAGCAGGGCTACGACCCTGTTGGCATCATGGAGACGTGGTGGGACGACTCATACAACTGGAGTGTCATCATGGAGGCGTATAGGCTTTTTAGGAAGGACAGGCATGGGAGACGAGGAGGGGGTGTCACTCTCTACATCAGCAAGCAGCTGGAGTGCGGGCAGGGACAGGGGACGTTACGGTGGGGATCTGTTACAGGCCGCCTGGCCAGGAGGACAGAGTGGATGAGGCCCTCTACAGGCAGATAGGAGCAGCCTCACGGTCACAGGCCCTGGTCCTCATGGGGAACTTCAACCACCCCGACATCTGTTGGAGAGACAACACGGCAGGGCACAGGCTCCTGGAATGTGTGGACAACAACTTCCTCCTGCAGGTGATAGAGGAGCCGACAAGGAGGGGTGCCATGCTCGACCTTGTGCTCACCAACAGGGAGGGACTGGTGGGGGATGTGAAACTGAAAGACAGCCTTGGCTGCAGCGACCACGACACAATGGAGTTCAAGATCCATGGGGCAGTGACGAAACTACGCAGCAAGCTCTCTGCCCTGGACTTCAGGAGGGCGGAATTTGGCCTCTTAAGGGACCTGATGGGCTAAGTGCCATGCGAGGCAGCCCTGGAGGGAAGAGGAGCCCAGGAAAGTTGGTCCATATTCAAGGAGCACCTCCTCCAAGCTCAGCAGAGGTGCATCCTGACGAAGAACAAATCGGGCAAAAAGGCCAGGAGGCCCACGTGGATAAGCAAGGAGCTCCTGGAACAGCTGAAAGTGAAGAAGAAAGCCTACAGAGGGTGGAAGCAGAGACAAATAACCAGGGAGGATTACAGAGAGACTGTGCAAGTGGCCAGGGATCAGGTGAGGAAGGCCAAAGCCCTGACAGAACTGAATCTGGCCAGGGATGTCCAAAACAAAAAGAAAGGCTATGTATAGGACAAAAGGAGGTCCAGGGAGAATGTAGGCCCCCTCCAGAAGGAAACCGGTGTCCTGGTTACCCAGGACATGCAGAAGGCTGAGGTAGTCAATGACTTTTTTGACTCAGTCCTCACCGATAAGGGCTCTTGTCTCGCCACCCATGTTGTGGAAGGCACAAGCAGGGACTGTGAGGATGAAGAACCGCCCACTGTACTTGAAGAGCAGGTTCGGGATCATCTGAGGAACCTAAAGGTGCACAAGTCCATGGGACCTGATGAAGTGCATCCACGGGTCCTCAGGGATCTGGCAGATGAAGTTGCCAAGCCACTGGCCATCGTATTTGAGAAGTCGTGGCAGTCTGCTGAGGTCCCTGATGACTGGAAGAGAGGGAACATAACCCCCATTTTTAAAAAGGGGAACAAGGAGGACCCGGGCAATTACAGGCCGGTCAGCCTCACCTCTGCCTGGCAAGATCATGGAATAGATTCTCCTGGAAACCATGCTAAGGCACATAGGAGCAAGGAGGTGGTTGGTGACAGCTAACATGGCTTCACCAAGGGCAGATCGTGCCTGACCAATTTGGTGGCCTTCTATGATGGGGTGACAGCATCGGTGGACAAGGGACGAGCAAATGATGTCATCTACCTGGACTTGTGGAAGGCATTTGACACTGTCCCTCTGGCAACTGCAGAGACATGGGTTTGATGGACGGACCACTCGGTGGATAAGGAGTTGGCTGGATGGCCAAACTCAGAGAGTGGTGGTCAACGGCTCAATGTCCATGTGGAGACCAGTGACCAGTGGCGTCCCTCAGGGGTCCGTGTTGGGCCTAGCCCTGTTCAACATCTGTGTCGGCGACATGGACAGTGGGATAGAGGGCACCCTCAGCAAGTTCACCAATGACACCAAGTTGTGTGGTGCTGTTGACAAGCTGGAGAGGAGGGATGCCATCCAGAGGGACCTTGACAGGCTGGAGAGGTGGGCCCGTGCCAACCTCATGAAGTTCAACCAGGCCAAGTGCAAGGTCCTGCACCTGGGTTGTGGCAATCCCAGTCACAAATACAGGCTGGGTGGAGAATGGATTGAGACCAGCCCTGAGGAGAAGGACTTGGGAGTGCTGGTGGATGAGAAGCTTAACATGAGCAGGCAATGTGCCCTTGCGGCTCAGAAGGCCAACCGCATCCTGGGCTGCATCAAGAGGAGTGTGGCCAGCAGGTCGAGGGAGGTGATTCTGCCCCTCTACTCTGCCCTGGTGAGACCCCACCTGGAGTACTGTGTCCAGTTCTGGAGCCCCCAACATAACAAGGACATGGACCAGTTGGAGAAGGTACAGAGGAGGTCCACAAAGATAAGACGGCTGGAGCACCTCTTCTATGAGGACAGGCTGAGAGAGTTGGGGCTGCTCAGCCTGGAGAAGAGGAGGCTCCAGGGAGACCTTATAGCGGCCTTCCAGTACCTCAAGGGGGCCTACAAGAAAGATGGGGAGAGGCTGTTCAGTGGGGCCTCTTGCGACAGGACTAGGGGTAATGGTTTTAAAAGAGAGGGAGGTAGATTTAGATTGGATAGTAGGAAAAAATTTTTTACAATGCAAGTCGTAGAACACTGGAACAGGTTGCCCAGAGAGGTGGTGGATGCCCCATCCCTGGAAATGTTCAAGGCCAGGTTGGATGAGACTCTGAGCAACCTGATCTAGTTGGGGATGTCCCTGCTCCTTGCAGGGGGGTTGGACTAGATGTCCTTTGAAGGTCCCTTCCAACCCTAACCATTCTATGATTCTACGATTCTATGATTGTCAGCCATCCTTTGATCTAACAAGTAAAAGCCTGAAGCTTTTTGTATTACTTTTGTCTCATAACTTTCAGCAAGAGATATCTGATTAGAAGTACAGCAATGGAGCTCCAAAGGACAGAGAAAAAAATATTTCAACTCCTTTATAAGGCAGAGAACAATATTTCAGTCCAGTAGCCACTTTGAGCATATACCATCACTACTGCCTATGGCAAACAGGCTTTTCAGACATAAGTGATGGAGGTTGCAAAATAAGATTTAAACCATAAATGTGCATATGCTGAAGCTAGGTTCATGAGAGGAATTGGCATAGAATTTCCTGTTTCTAAAGGATGTTTTTCTGACCTTTACCATTACATTTAAAGCACTACCTCTAAAATAAATCCAAATCTAATCCCAAAATACCTTTTTCACCCCAAAATCATCTTATTTGTAGCTATTAGTTATTTGGCAAATAGCAGATCTCGGCTAAGGTTCATCCGCTCACTAATGTTTTCTCTTGTGACTGCAGATACTGAAAAAATTATGTAGTTTTGCTACTGACTGTACAAATTCTGTTCAGGAGAACATTGAGTTCCAGTGGACTTGGCTACATCCATTTAAGTACAGGATAAGCACTGGTCTTCCCTGCCTAAGTGCTAACCTGCCCAAACACCTCACATGGAAGTGCTGCCCACTGCAGTGTGGTAGGAAGTGAAGTTTATGCAGCACAGCAGTTCCTGTCAACAGGACCAGTCAACACTTTGATCCTTGCAGAGGAGTGGGCAACAGGTTATCTCCTGAAGCCTGCCGACCTACAGAGAAAGGTCTGTGGACCTGTTGAGTGGGTCTGACAGGTTTAGATGTGGAACAAAATAAAAATTTCTGTTTTCTGTTTCCAGTGCTTTTTCCTGCTTTAGGAGATGTAAGAATGGCCACTTCTAATACCCTTCGTACTCACTCTGCAACTGGTCATTAGCATGTGGAGCTTCAAACTTAACGAACCAGCACTCCTTCTAGTCTGTCTTTGTGGAGATGAAACAATTCACAGAGGCAATGTTTATCCTCAACCATGTTGTCATGGGATCAAATATCTTCCCCTCTACCCTTACTACATCTTTTGATCACTAAGTAACAGTCTGACAAGAATTCCCCTTCTTGGCAGGATGGGAACCTTGACACAAACTCTAACCCGCATTCTCCACAAGCTCTAGATAGCCCCATAAAACAATTCATAGTTCCTTGCAAGAAAGCCTGAATAAAGAAAATGAGATAAACAGGCCTTCCTAGCTAAAATTCACTGATATGACAATATGATTATGTCCTTAGTTGGATGTTAAAAACTATGATGGGCAGTACCACAGGATAAATAAAAAACCTTAAATGCAGCTATACAGGGATGGAATTTTAAAGACTGTCACTCAAAAATGCATTAATTTCAGTTCAAAAATAAATTTAGGCAACTTAAAAAATCCCTATTGATTATTATCTTAAACAATAGGAGACTACATTTGAAAATCTAGCCTGATACTCCATATGCCCCACTCCAGACTACTAAAATTTTCACTCAAAAAAAAAATCACACAGATTTTCCTTTTCTATTAAAATTATTTGTTTTCTACTAGAATTGCATTTAGACAAGAAAAAAATGGAGAAACGTGTTGTAGTGAGAGAGAATTCCAAACTGTAAATAATGCTGGACTCTCAGATCAGGTGTTTCATTCTCATTGGACTCAAAAATGCTAAGAAATAGTTTTGAGATAAATGGCAAACTTTCAAATAAAAGAATGTCATTTTAATTTTAGTGTTATTCATCCATGTTCATTGAATCAAGTACTGACTACTAACCTCAATACAGTATTAGAAAAAAAATACTTTTGGGGAGACAGAAAAGAGCAAAGTTTCTGATATCAATTCAGGATTGGAGCTGAAAAGAAAAGAGGAACAACAAGCAAATAGTCTATTGACATAGTGCAAGGTGAGTGCAGAAGGACTTGCATCAAAGCAGACAAGGGCAGAGTCCTGGCTTTGCCTTGCATCACCAATGGCTTAACTGCTGAAAGTGGGAAAAAGAAGCCTCTTCCATGAACCAGTTCTGTGTTGGACAACATTGTGTGTTACAAGGATAAAGCTACAATGCTCAATCAAACAAAAGGATGCAGTTTGAAAGTAAGGAAGTAATATGTGATGCAGAAAACACAGAACTGAAAAAACTTACTGGAAGACAGTTATCCACACATATTTATATGAGTGAATGAAAACAAAAAGCATGTTTTTCCATCTGGCCTTCATGACAAGAAGTTCACACAGGAAATTAATTTCAAAGTAGCATGCAATGAAAATGCAGGCTGTTTTTCCATTTGCATTCTTTATATGAGTACTTGCACACTGTTATGATCTTAGAGGAAGAAACAAGCAAACAAATCTGTGAATCATAACTTATCAATCTCTACTACATTAAAATGCCACGTGCTAGGAAAAAAAAAAAAAGTGGTTTTCATCAGTGAAGAATGAAGTGAGTGAAAAATTACAAGACAAAGTAAAAATCTAAATGCATACATTAAAAATTTTTGCAGTCTGTCTGGAAAACACCATAAGTAGAAAAGGGCTGAACCAGACAATGAGATATGTGAAGCAAATCATTGGCTCAACTGCATTCATTCTATTTACCAACATGCTCTCAACAGTAAAAGTGAAGTCCAGAATTAGTACCATGCAAAGAAAAACTACAGCTCAGTCAGGAGGTACCTGAACAAATCAATGCAAATTGTTTGTCCTTTTCTTACTGCTGCCAGAGATGCTCTAGTGTTTCACTGTAAGACTGGCTTGCTGTTTTACCTTGTAAAGCTCTAGCCTTAGTGAATCTTGCTGCTTATTTGGGCTGTTCATTATGACGTTATTTAATTAACTTAGATTCTGAACTGGTCTAGCATTTCTACAATCATCTAAAAGATACTTGATTCTATTAAAAATATTCTGAAGATGGGATAAACTACTTTACAATGCAGTAAAATATTTGTATTAGTTTTATACAGACAATAAAATTAGTTAAATACAAGGGCGTGAATTAGGGCAAGGACTCTGATATGTTAGGTACTATTTAATCAATCACATGCAAAGACTTGATTTCTGCTTCAAAATGCTTACAATCAAAGGCGTTACCCCTGCAGCTAGTAATGTATAGTCAGATTCCAGATTCCCCAAAACTTATATTGCCCATAAATTCCCTACGGCTCCTTGCAGTTTATGTATCTACCACTGCTGCGTTGACCAGGCTGATTTTACAAAGGTGAAAATACTTGTCGGTGAAACTGAATGTGAGTGGGCTGAGAAAAAAGGAACAAGTGTATATGAAACCTGGTGCTGCTTAACATTATTAAAAGTTCATTGCTATAAGGAGATTTCCTCAAAAAGAACAAAGGAAGGAATTAAACAAAAGATTCTTCTTAACTCCCACTGCTGTTTGACCCTGGGGAGGGGGAACTAACAAGGACTGCTAAAATTATCCATGAGAAACATATGCCAGGAAGATTAAGAACAGTAAGAAATTACATAATTATTTTGTGTATCAGGGCCCTGAGGGCACGAACGAGCCTCCCTGGGGGCTTCCACCCACACCCTGCCCATGGGCCAGGGGCTCCATTTCAGTTCAGCACAGGGCTATGCTGTAGGGGTGCGGCTTCCCAGATGTGTCTCCTGGGAGGACTCCACACTTAGGCTGCAGGTAGCTCATTTGCTCAATGGACCACTATGTAAGTGCAGCCTTGTCTCCTGGCCCCATCTCCTTTCTGCCCTGACTGGCACCCCGGAGGGCCCTGGCCTGGGTTCATCCCTTGTCATATCTGGGACTGCTGAGGATCCTGTCGGCAGTGGCCAGCTCTGCCCGTCGCGTCCAAAGCCTGAGGGATGGTGCTCCATCTGCGAGGGCATTGCCTGTGCGGGAGTCACCAGCACCTCCTGGCCCCTGCTGCTCCCAGACACTGAGAATGTCAAGGACAGAAAAAAAAAGCCTAGTTCTGAAGTAGCAACTGAAAGTAAATACAATTTAAGCATAACTTTAAAGCAAAGAGAAGGGAGTTTTTCAAGCAATTTTGAGCAATTGCCTCTAAACTTCCTTCTCAAATCTTTCAGTACCAAGAACCACAAAAAGACCTCTAAACCACACTTGCGACCTGCTGCTGTGTGATCATTGCTCCTGGGTTAGTTTGTTTACTTGGGAAATGTTCTGGCACAGTAAGGACTGCTGATAAATCAAAAAGATGCTTTAAAGGATGAAGGTGAAGAGACTGCAGCTGCAAGGGAGATTTCAGAATATATGCTTCTTGGAAGTCAAGTATTTTGCCCACATGATACTTGGAGTACTGCCTGATCTCTCAGTATTAATAGTCTTGGGCACAGAACATTCCTTACTATCTTCAAAAAATAAACTAATACCTCCTCATTCCAAGGTCAGTGTAAAACGGATGGAGAGACACTGTTTTGATGAACATGCAAATATATGGGTTTTTAAATGAATGGTTAATTGATGTAATCTTATAAAGTTGACAGCTTGATGCTCATCAGAAAACTCTCTCTCATCATTCATGGTAAAGGAGAACAGCACGTCAAATTTAACAATCCAGAACTATGACTTGTCATCAGAAGTCTGTTCAACACACCACACAACCATTACATCTAGATGTGCTGCCAAATGTCAAAGAAGGAAAGTAAGAAAGTAATTTTGCCTTTTTCCACATGGTTAATCTAAATCTCTAAATTGGAAGTTGCCATGAAAATTACTCTGAAAGTATCTAATTGAAAACATTTTTAATTTCAAGTCTTTATGAAAAAAAGCCACAGCTGCAACAAAATACAGTAATATTAATGAAAGCATATCTGGCACTCATTCAAATCTCTGCCTTCCTCAAAGCTGTGAAAAGAAAAATCACTCCCCAGTGGAAATTCACCATTTTCACAGAAAAAAAAATTACTCTTCTCTGTAAAAATGGGCTTTCATCATTTGCATTAAATAATATAATTAAATTGTTGCAGTAACTAGTGTATCTCTGCATACTGCTTGGCTCTAGGAATACTCAATATGTATTTGCAATCCAGATTGAAAAGAACTGTACTCACAGCAAAATTTTGCAATGTCCTATCAGGCTAAAATGTTTGTCCAGGTTTTCAACAAACTTCACAAAAATAAGTGGTGTAGAGATACATGAAAACAACTAGCAGATGTGACTGTGAGGCATTACAGAATGACAAGTAAAATTTAATAAAAACTTTAAACAAACAGGTAGCAATATGTCCTTATGAAGGACATTGAATCAAAAATAAACAAGAACGCAAGAAAGAGAAAACAAAGTAATTTGCAAGTGATGTCTCCTACACAGAAAGATGAAATGTATTTCAGTGAATGAATGACTTTGTTGTCTTTTATATGCAACATAAACGTAATAGCAATACAAATTGTTGTTATTAGTTCTTATTTCGCTACTTATAATGATGACATAGCGATGAAGTTGTATTTGGTACTGCATGACAGAGAGACATTATTTGTAATAGTTACAACTGGAGCCAAACATCCTGGAAGTTAATGGAAGGATACCTATTGCTTGAAACGGCAGGCAGATAATTTAGGGTCTAACCTACAAAAGTGGTGCCAAAACTCTATTAATGCCTTCATTTCAGTAGGGAGAAAAAAAAAAAAAAAGAAAGAAAGAAAGAACAGTGCATTCATCATTTTACATAAACACTTTCTGTTACCTCCATATACTCAGCTTTGTCCTGGACTTATCTAGAAATGCTGCCATGAAACTATTTCTCCTACTAGCGTGCCTATGTTCCTAGATGCACAGATTATAAACCAAGAGGTTCTGTTCCCATGAAAAATATCTCTATAATCCTTCCCAAGTAAAAAAAAAAGTTATTTCCTGCACACTTGGTCCTACCTGATCTACAGATGCTGATAGGAAAGCACTGTGTTACCACTGGCTAATACTTCAGTTTAAACTAACCATTCATGGACCAGAGAGCCAAGGATTTATTTTATCTTTAGTTAGCCTGTTCAACTTAATTCATGTCAGTTCCCACAGATAACTCAAATACTTTTGTTGCTGTAAGTTAATTAGGCATTATGCCAATAAACAAAAGGTTTTTAAAAGATTTACTACATGCAAGTAATTTAGAAACTACAGGATCTGAAAACTTTTACCTGTAGGTTAAATATCAGCAGGAACTGAGAAGAAATGATCTGTCTGGAGACTTGTGCATGGCGAATTCTGCAGAGCCATTTCTTCATTGGAAGGGCACCCATTTCCTTAGAAGTCTCATGGAACCTAGAGGAATTGCTAGTAACACTTGGCAGGGAACAGAGATACTGCTTCATCCTATAACGTGTCACCTCTCTGCTTTGAAGCTACCTAAGAAAAAATTACAGTGATCCTGGCAATACTCCTCCTTACTCTGTGGAGACACACTTTCAGCACAGACATTTTGCTGTTTATTAAACTAACAAATAAGACACTCAAAACAGCCCTTTACCTGCTCAGTTTCATACTGAATTAAACTTGTCCCAGCATCTTCAAACTTGAGCAACACAAGTGTAGGAAAGCTGCATCTGTATTATTCCTTTTCTGAGCTGCGCTGAGCTCAGTCACAGCCCTTAATTAACATTCCTCCATCCTATTGCATCTTAGATTTATTTGCACTTCTCTTCAGCTCCAAGCTAAATGAAGCAAAATACACATGCAGCCAAAAAACTAGCAGAAATCCCTGCAACTCCCTGCAGAGGTTCAAAAGCAATCAAGGGCTCCTTTATATGGAAAAAACTTATGATCTGTATGGAAAAAAAATTGAGAACAGCTTAACTAGCAAAATATGCTGTTCTCTACATCCACCTACAAACAGCTCAGCAGGCCGAGGTTCTATTGCAGAACAAAAGTCACTTTTTAGTCCACATTCTGATAATTATTCTGGAATGAAATGCATTTTCATTCCAGAGTAGAGTTGCCAATCAGGGAGCCATTGCAGCACAGATAACTGCATCAGAATAAGCTATGGCAGTGTATGAAAGAAAATTTCCCAGTGCAGAAAGCCTAACATCTCAGAATTGTTGAGATGTTATCTCTGACCTACTTTGCTCAAAGTACCATAGAGATATCTCCACACAGGCACCCAATTATTTGTTGAAATCAACAAGTACTTTTGTGCTGCACAGAATTCGTACAAGCTAAAAAAAGAGTAGAGGAGGATGATAGGTGGAAAGAAGCATTCTTTTTGTAGCATTTGCAGTACAGGAAATGCTCATCCAAGCAACATAGTTCATTCAGTAGACCTTCAACTCCCATCAAAGAGTCATTCTTAACTTAAAATCGGCATGCCCATGACAGAAACAAATGAACGGAAAGGAGCAGAATAGTTCTTTAGAAACAGCCCAGCTGTCTCATGCATCTGACACTCCCACATACAAATGTTTTCATTGAAGGGGAAAGAAGTGCCAACCCTGAAGCTGAATACCATAGTTAAAAATGGCCATCAAAACCTAAATGCGTACCATGCAAACAGTGTAACCTAACACACCGAGTGCATTCCCAGAGAAGACCACACCAAAAAAGGACACTTCTGGAGTTCTTATAACATTTTCAAAAGCAACGTTCCTAACAAAGGATTTTACAAGACAATTAAAAAAAAAACTTTATTAGGTAATTAAATTCCCCTAAGTTGGCTTTTGCTAACTGTGCAGTTTATTACAAGGACAGCTGTTCCCAGGGATTAAGAAACTCTGGGTTGAGTACAAGAAACATTACTATACTTTTTGATTCTCTAAAATCTTGTGAAATATTGAAAGGGTTTGAGAGACAAATTTAGAACAAATTGATTTAAAGAGAATAAATTAGTAAGTATTCAAGTTAATGGTGTGGTATAACATTACAGGAAGGCTCACTTTTAACTTAAGAGCAGAGTTAGTCAGAGTTAAGTCAGAAAGTCCACTCTGGTCAGTTACTGCAGATATGAAATTTGCTACCGTTTATGGGATGTCTGTTTCTCTGATCTGTGAAAATTAAAACCTTGTTCAACTGACAATACAGACGGTTTAGCATACAACACCACCTCTGTACCAAAAGGTAAACTTTCTTAGAAAAGTTCTGTAAGACTTTGATAAGCTATTTGTAACCTTTGATAAGCTATCAAGTGAAAGAGGAGAGAAAATTTCTGTTTCCTCTGATTAAAAAATAAAGAAAACAAACTAAAAATCTGTGCTAAATCAAATTCTTAGGTCAGACTGGAAAGAAACTTAGTTTCACCTTAAAAATTTTCTTCCCAGATCCTGAGAAAAAGACAGTAAAGAGAGAGAAATATTACTAACGCTTTTAGTATTTATTAGAAAAACATCATTAAAATAATATTAAGAAAAAAATAATTCTCCATTAGAAATCACTTACAGTAGCCTATCTTCTTGCAGAAGCAAGATAAAAAAGGTCTGTTATTAATGAAACTTTAACACTTAATAAATGCAATTTCCAGTTTCTAGCAATAAATTCTGTAGCTATAATTACACACACAAAAAAATCCACCAATTGCAAAACAGGGGTAGAGACTCTGAAACCTGCCCTTCTCAGCATGATTAGTTAGTCTAGTAAATACCTGCCATCACCTTGTTGAAAGATATGACCACCAACTGAAAATGAAATGACAGGACAGATGAAAAGTGTAGCATGTGCAGTATACTTGATAAAGATCCAAATTGAATGATGAATTAAGTTTTTGTTTGTTCGTTTAAGACTAGAATACCGGTTGTTTAGGGGCTTTTTACCCAGAAGTAGATTCACAAAGGCATCTTAAGTTTTGGGTTTTAGACACCAAACCTTAAGTACTCTGCCACCTAGTAGCATTCCCAACCTGAAAACAGGCAGCTGCATTACCAGTACCAGTAGAATTCAGCTCAAGTCCCACATACTTATCAATACTCAGGAAAGGAAGCCTTTTGTTACTGAGGATTATGAATCCCTTATGAATCAAATTCAACTTAACGATCTGAAAAACAAGAAAATTTTAAAATTCGTGTTCTCTAGAACTCTTGGAGGTGTTAGCAACCTGGAACAAGATCTACAAGAGTCACAACACTGAACAAGGGCTATCCAGACTTCTCTCTCAGAAATCCTGAGGAAAGGTATGCATCTACCCTCATTAGGGGGCAACAAGCATGGGCCATACAAGCAGAGAACAAAATAACAATTGGCTTCCTTAGGATTTATTTCTGGTGATTAAATTCTTTGAAGTTTAACAATATAGAAATGGCGTGATGATTTTTTTTTCCCTATGGCTGTGATACTTGAAGTGTCTCTGTCCCTTCTGGATTCTGTAATCCTTCATTAGAAAGTGTAAACTACATTTGTTCAAGCTTGCAATGTTCTTCTCTACCTACTCACCTATTTTAGTGACCCTCACAGAAATGCAGTATCTTTGCAGTTATTATATTTAAACTTAGCTGAAATCAGTTAACAAGTTTTAACATTATCATTAATAATTATAATGTTTGCTTAAGCAAAAGTATGTACAGAGGAATACATAGGGTGGAACAGCATAAACTTTACTTCAGTAGGAACCAAGGATGAAGACACTTAACTATTCATGGCAGAAGGAACAAGCCACTCTCTCCTCCTCACAGCACTGAAATGGCAGCTAGTTACCTCACTCCCTCCTGTTAGGCTAGCATTGCAAGTTCTGATGTATTTGTCCCTAAACACAGTGAAGGATATAAATTATTTACTAAAAAAACCCAAACCAACAATCTTTGTTCATATTAGCATAAATTTAACATGGAGAGCATCATACTATGACTTATAGTAAATATACATGCAACAGATCATATTCATATACCATGATATATGGTGCTGCTGTTGCTGTTAAGATACGATTCAACCAATGGTGCTTGCTCTTCTGAATGTTTCATTCTGCGTGTCCTTGTGCGACTGTCCACATTGGACTGAACCATTAATGGCTCCTGGCGCTTTTTTTTCTGCTTCTGTTCTAGCAATGCTCGCTGAGGAAAACAGAAAGAAAGCCATCTGTTACTGAACTCCAAACAGTAGCAACCTATGATGAAAAACAACGGATATCTTCATACCTTCTTCAGTTTTTCAGTGGCAGCAGTTAGCAAGTGGGATACTGGGATATCAGGTTATAGTAAATCTATTAAAAAAAAAACTCCAACCAACCCACTGCTAAAACACATTCTGCTGAAAACAGCAAATAAGTAAAATAGATCTTTTTGAGCAATTTACCAGCTGTCAGAGACTGCTTGGAAATAACCCTTGGGAAAATAGCCGTGTGAGAGTACTGGCTGTGAAGCAACGAGAGTGTAAGCAAGGGCTTACACTCTTAATTGGCTTAGAGATGCCAATTTAAGCTTCTGTAAATTAAGAGCATGTAATCTGCAAACTAAAATCAAGTGATAATGCTGGACATGAGCCTAATTTATCAACTATACAAGATGAACTTTAATTAAACACTTGAATTTCTAAGCTAGATCTGCTGAAAAACAAAACCTTCAGCATTCAATGGCACCATAGGCACGTGTCTCTTTGAGCACTCTTCCAGAACCTCAGAGAACTGAACTCTAAATTTTACTTATCCATTACCTGACCATTTTCCTCCTCCTGTAAAGTGATTTTTTTTTTTTGCTTTTAGAAAGGAGATGCACTAAAACTGAAGAACAAGAATGGAGAGTGGACTCTCTCAGCTCTGTAAGTTGTATGGAACACCTCAGCATGACTTCAAAATGATCAGAATCTAGTACAGAATAACGGCATAAATAGAAAGTATTTGAATTTGAAAATGAGATGTTGGTAGACAAGCAAGCTGATAAAACAATGGGAGAAGAAACATATAGAAAAACACAAAATTAAACTCACAAGGTTTATCTATAAATATGACAAAGTTTTGTGAAAAGGGAACGACAGAAAAATCAAAGGAAAAGTGGAAACCTCAAACCCCATTAAAATCTGATGGCAAAATTCCCTGAGACTTCATGGGAGAGATTCTAAATAACTTTCTTGTACAAGTTATATAGGAATACAGGAGCAAAATAGGGAACATAGCACACAGTGCCACAAGGGCTAAATCCATGGAACAAAAAGGAAAAGATGTAAAATCTTTGTGGTAAACCTCTGTTGGCTGGCATGTCTTCCTGAACCTCTTGTCCTTTCTGGCCCATCAAAGTGGTAAAAAAAAAAACGTTGCGAGTCAGCTTAAAACAAGTCTGAGGCAGTGGAAAGGAGAATCACTCAAACCACAACCATAAGAAAAATTTCAACTGAAGTTAGACTTCTATGCAAGCTGTAAGGTCCCCAGACCTCTATTTTGCATTCCCCAGTCAGAGGATGTAATTTTCTATCAATTACCAGATATTTGTCATGGTGATTTCATTACTCCAAGATTACACTTCAGAGAGCAAGAAGATCCCCCTCTAAAATCTTACCTGCCTGTCAAGCTTCTGCTGACGCAGGCTGCTCCCCTCATCATCCAGAACACTGCAAAGACAAAGAGTATGTAATTGGAACAAATTTATCACTCAAAACAACACTTAACAGCAATCACTGGAGGAAACTCTTGCAGGAATTATTCATGTAAAACTCTCACTATGTTCCATGGGAGTTTGCTTGCCCTAACCCGCAAAAGCTGACTCAAGAGAATTTAAAAGCAGCCCATGAAAAACCCTGGTTCACATAAACATCAATAAAAATATATATTCAGACAGTTCATAAAGAAATTCAAAATCCACAGTCCACAACTTGTTTTCTTCTCCACTGTCTTCCAGTGCAAAACATCAATGTATACAGCAACAGGGTTTGACTGAAAATTTGCTTATACAGCATTTCAAAAGTGAGGAGTGTAAGAGAGCTGCTTAGCAACTTTGCAGTATTTAAAATTACCTTAGGAAAATTCACTGTCTAATCTTTTGCACACTGAAAAACATAATTTATTCCTGAATATCTGAAAAGTAACACTTATTGCCATGCACGTCAACTTTTAGAGACTGGCAAGATAAACAGTATTGCACACTGCCCTATTTCTTTCTGTTAATTGTTGCTAGTTGGGAGATTAGTTCCTGCACATTCAAGCATTTTCATTAATTGGATGTTAAAAACTAATGGCATTGAAAACGGAAAATTTTTAAAAGTATTTTATCAAACTACTGACTACACTTTGTTTTTCTGTCAAACAAAGGTCTCTATTGTAAGAACATTATGGTTAAATATTGAACATAGATAATTAAATCTTTTAAACTGTAATATATTATCTACAAGGAAAATAGTGCTATAGAACAAAAAAAAAGGCCTTTTACAAGTAGACGTAATTTTCTCTTACAATACATTTTAATAAAAGATGAGTCCTCCCTTTTTTATAATCACTCTTTTCAAAAAGAAAAAAAGAAAAAATCCAGGACAAACAAACCTGGATTCTGACCTATACACAACTAAATTGTAAGGGAAATGTCATTAAAAAATGTGACTTTCCTTAAAATATACTCTTTAGGAGACAATAACAGTACAGTAGAGTTAAATAGGACAGCTAATAAAGGCATGCAGAATGCCACCTTACCAATGCTGGCATTATCAAAGACCTATAATTAGGCATTATTGTTAGCCTCAGTCTTTTACAATCTATACTCAGGTTATGAGTATGAAGAGAATAAAGCTATGCTGTTCAAGTACATCGAGTATGAAATTACACAGTCTCTAATACATTACTCATAGTCCACAAAAAAATTAAAGGAAAAAAACCCTCACACTCACAAAAATGTCCTGCTTTACACCAAGCATTCTTAATTTGATAAATTACAGAAACAAATTCTAAAAAGAATATATACCATGCATTCCTCCATGGTATATAATATCACATTTTTTGAAGAGTGCTTCACTACAAGTGCAAAACATATTAGCTGCACTGCTAGAAGGCAGAACTATCTAAACAGATATCTTTGGCCAAACAATCAAGTAAAAGATGCCCAAGTATAAACTTTCAAGCTTAATAGCCTGAATGAATCCTCCTCATTTAAGACAATACTTGAAAAAAGCCAAAACCATGTAATAATGCTAATACAGACCATAAGAAGTGCAGAGGCAGCAATGCATACTCAGCTGTAATACCCAGAGAGGTCAAGAGCCAATACTGCTCCACTCCACGAGTTATTTGCACAGCTACGGAGAAAACTCTGATCTCTTGTCTCATCTTCTGCTTTGTAAATCAGACTATGCTAAACTCCCTCAGATATGTTAAATGAGCTATATATACACTTCTCAGACATTCCCATAAGCCACCAATTCAGTAATTATCTTTATGTTAATATAATGGTTTTCAGTATTATGCTGCATTGGCTCTAATTCTAAATTCACGAATCATAGAATTGTTAGGGTTGGAAGGGCCCTTCTAAGGTTACCTAGTCCAACCCCCCTGCAAGGAGCAGGGACATCTCCAACCAGATCAGGTTCCTCACAGCCCCGTCCAACCTGACCTAGAATGTTTCCAGGGATGGGGCAGCCACCACCTCTCTGGGCAACCTGTTCCAGTGTTCCACCACCCTAATTGCAAAAAATTCTGTATCACAGACAAGATGTCTAAGTGCTCCAGATGACTCTAGCTTCCTCTGCTTTCCCATTACACATATGTTCCCAGCATAATACACTGCATGGAAAAAGAGAGCCAGAAAATGTCTTCGGTCAAGTTCTAACCCCAGTAAACATGGCAGCTTAAGTAACACCACAGAAATCACCAGTCAGAGGAAGAGTTTGATTTGCATTTATTCAACATTCCATGCATGCAAAGCAACTATCAGACACAGCAAAGGACTGCCAAAAAAAAAAGAAACTCCATCCAAAAAGTATGGATGCCGTAACACCAAAACATCTCTCCATATTGCCCTTCTACTGCAAGATGTTGTTTTTAAAGTCTCTGAATATGTGCAATCAAAGCTGACACCAAGACCAGCATGCTTTGAAAACCAGCAAACTCATCTGGAACTTCCAGGTCCTAGAACTTTATAAAGTTCTTTATAAAGTTCTAGGTAGTTTTCCACAATCCTTTTGTAAATATGCATTAACTACAAGCCTTGCATTATTGAAGCTGTAACATTCAACAACTAAAATTGAACTCCAGCTTTCTTCACTGATACCGAAGTTCAGTAGAATACAGTTATTTCAACAATTCTCTCCCACTCCAGACTACTGGACTTGCATGAGAATGCCTTACCCCCACCAGACAGTCACAGCACTCTTCTGAATCCTTCACAGTGTAAGAAAGGCCTCATTACCACCAACTCTTCTAAGTTACTCAATGCCAGTATCACTGAGAAGCTGCAGGTTTGTCCTCTCTTGATGCCTAAATAATGCTTATGCAAGCTCAAGAAAAAAAAGAGGATCCAATTTAGCCTATATATTCTTCTGCTATGATAGCAGAGCACTTCAGTTTGAGACTCTGTACTTTGTTAGTATTTTCTACAGGACTAGTGGACCTTGGAATTGCTGATGAGCAAGCGATACGTCACATTCCTTGATTTTCAATGGAAGAACTCTCCTGAGACTAGATGACTCCCAAGATTTGCCATTAAGAGGCATCAGGGTTTTAATAAATAAATAAACAAATAAAGAAAATAAGCTCTGTTTCCATAGCAATTCCATCAGGTCCTTGCTCTTGCTGCATTGAAAAACATCTGCAGTAGACTCTGAGATGCAAGTGTGTAACCACCACTGACTCTTTTTCCTCACACTTCAGTGAAGCCTTGCAGAAAGATTTAGCAGATGATCTTGCCACAGAATCTGGCAGTCCATGCACTCTGACAGATGGTCCAGGGTCCAAGAGCTGAAATCCAGAGAACCTACCCTTTTCTTTCTTTGGAAAACACTAAATTCTAGCAGCAGAAGCACAGCCTTTGCCCTTCCTGGTCTTTGAAAAGAACAGAAATCAATTGTTCTTTCCTCTGGAAGAGTCATGCACATGGTGAGGACCCAGCTCATCCTGCCCAGTTTCAGAAGTGGTCATGGTTTTGTTGCTCAGTGGTCCAAATAACTCGGATGGTCAGAGACTAAAGGCCAAGCACAGTGGAAAAACTATGGCTGTAACATAGCAGGACCACTACAGGAAATAAACTCATAGAGAGTAAGGTGGTTAGAACAATTCTGCCTACATCTTTGATGTGATGCTAGATAATCCCAGCAGTAGCATGGAACTCAGTCAGTCTTAATAAAGAAATATAACTTTATAATTCATGAAAATTGAATTTTGAAGAGAATGCATATATATTAGCAATCTGCTGAGCGCGCTGAAGCATCCTGAAGATGCAGCAAGTTCATTTTTACTCCCATTTGATCAAGTATCATGTATCCACCTGTCATCTTGGCTACGGCTTTAATCCATTTAAAACAAAAAGCAATTTTAACTATATTTAATATTTTAAACAGCGCTTCAGGTCTGCAGTAATAGCCTACTCCAAATTCAGTTAACAAATCAAAGCTTGTATACATTTCCTTGCAGATAATTATCCAGGGAAGACCCACCCATCTACAAACAACTCGAGCAATCCATCCATTAGAGCCTACTGGATGTTGGGCTTAAGAAGTTAAGCCTGTAGCTGTATATTGTAAAGATTCATATTAGCAGCCCAGACCAAGGCCACAGGGACTGAAGTATTAAATTTAGATAACATTATTTTCAAATTTTAAACACAGCATTTGAGTCAAATATCCCCCACCTCCTAATTTCTAAAGGGAAATATATTAAATGAACAATCACCTTTTTGTGAAAGTATTACTTTTCATACCACTTTTTAAAGACACAATCTATTTTACAGAAAAATTTTCAACATTAAATTAAATTTACACAAAAATATCCAGGCTTTCTATACTGCTGCATGTCACAATGAAGACAAAAATATAAGCAAGAATTTTAGTATTCTAAGCTCCTCATAGTCTGTATTCCCTAAAAATCAGAGAGAAACCCAAGACCAATCAGGTTTTAAGGATGAAGCTTCATGATTACGTGAAGCTCCACAATTTACTTCTGAGATGAGGGCAGAAGATTCTGTAAATCAATATTTTGCTACATTTTACTCTAATTCCACATTGACTGATTTCAATTTAAGTAAAATCAGAAAAGTCTTAATTCAAACAACACATCTCACAGCAGGTACTTCACCTTTAGTCTTTGAACATGCAAACTGCCCACATTTCAATAAGCCATTGCAAGAAAAAAGAACTAAGAATAAATGCTTTCAATTAGAATGTGCAAGATGCATGTAGTAATTTATTTTTTAAAGAAAAAGTCTGACACAGTAAAGCACCTCTATTGTTTCTGCCTGACAAATGAGGCAATGTTTTTGTTTCCTCCTGACACTGCTTCATAAAAGAACATTTTCTATGACAAAATTTTTACCAGGACAAGGGCCCAAAATCTTTATCTATCACATCTCTGCAGCCCAGCTCTAATTGCAGTGAGAAGTGTTCCTGGTCAACAAGCAAAGACACATACTATCACTAAACTTTCATACAGTTTAGCATGTCACCTTGCATTTTCTCTTTCTGCTGCTTCATGATAATATATTACTAACAGCAGCACCCAAAAACTCTACGCGAAATTAGGGACCTTTGCACAAGCAAAATAAATGTATATACTCAGGGAAAATCCCTGAAACAAATACTTCACATTATAAAAAATATGTGGAATTGGGTAAGAAAATATTGCTCCCATGTACAACACTAAACCAGAAGCAATGGAAAATTAGAGGAGATCTTTTCATCTTGAGTTTCTTCTGCCATATCGTCAACTGCAATTCAAAAACAATGGACGATCAAATCAGACAGAAAGAAAATAAAAAATACACCATACCAGACTAATCTTCAAGACCATAGCAAGAGCGCATGGAAAAAACTGAGTGAAGAAAGCTGGTATGTTGCTGTGTAAAGAGACGCATGTTATGGGATCTTCTAGAGCACGGCTGACTCAAAAGGACAAGAATGGGTGTAGTGTGCCATTTGAATGTTACAAAGTCTCTAAAAATATATGAAATAAATTTCCTGCAAAGAGATAGTACTTGGCTTATTGGATACCATCTGTCATATTCACCCAATTACACTTATCTATAATCTGTATACTTCCATAAAGCCTCCGTAGTTTCATAAAACCCAGCCACTCTGGATAATGTTACTGTTAAGCCTTCAGGAACAAGCTTTCCAGCAGCCCTGATGAAATGCTACTGTAAAAGCCCATTAACAGGGTCAGGGACCTGCAGGCTGAAGCCATGCTCCACAGTTCAGTAAAATCCCACCTTGCAAGTCCCCACAAAACAAGGTTGGCGCCTCCATGTACACCATAAGCTCAGTGCACCAGAAGCCTCTTGAGAGAACGTTATATAGATACACACTCTAATCAAAGACTTTTAAATGAAACAAATCTCTCTGAAGGACTGCGAGGGCTCCCCTCATGCTAGGAAACATCACAGTTTTCTGACCCCAAAGCAGTTGCTCAGTCATCTGATTTAGAGTACAATCTCCAGCTACCATCTGTATGGTAAAATGAATAACTTATTTCCTGGGCCATCTAAGCAAGCAAAAGTCCAGCCATCTTTTTCATTGAGGAGCAGCCCAAGGACATTCTACCTTAGTTTGCACTTCTACTGCTAACAGGAGCAACAGCAGAAGCTCTTGGATTTCTCCGATGCCATCTCCATACAGCAGAGAGAGCAATAACCTACCATTACTGGTACACCTATCGGTTACCACTGAACTGACCAGTAAAGCAGAGATACCAGGAACTGCTGCAGAAATTGAGACTGCATTTCTTCATGAGAAGCTTCACAGGAACAAAAACTGTTTCGCTGTGAATCTCAAAAAGTAAATACAAGCATGCCTGTCTGGCAATACAGCATTGCCCCCCTGCCCGTGCAGCTATTCTGAAGACCCTTAAAAAGACTAAAAGAGACAAGGCAAAAGGATAGGGGAAAAAAAGGCAGAAATATGAACACAAATATTTGTATCAGAATTACCAGGACCAAGTTAGACACAAAACACAAGAAGATGCAGAGGATCATATACTGCGCCAATGATGCAAATGGCACTAAAAGTAATGCCTGCAGGGCAGATGGCTGAAAGCAGAGATTGAATTTGTAGTTGCACAAATAATTATAGAACCAAATGCTTTACTTTCTTTTCAAATACTAGCTGACAAATTAGCTTAAAAATCAGTAAATGAACGAGAGCTTCCTGAATTGTTGGTCCTATTTGCTTCAGTCAGTTTTATCTAAATGTCCATTGTACCTTAAGATCTATGACACTCATTATGCCTGTCCAACAGTTCTGTTTTGGGGATTTAAAAAGAACAATAAAAATCTTCTTAGCACTCCATATTTTTCCAGTAAGTCAATGCAGAACACACATTTGTAATTATTTTTTCTCTTCCATCCTTTTTGAGTCACATGATAAGCACTTGCACGAGGCAAAAGAAAACATCTCTATCAACCATCTGGAGGAGAAAACTGAGTGCGCTCTTATGATGTTTGGAAGTGACACCAAGTTGGGGGGATCAGTCAATGTACTCAGGGCAGGACTGCCATCCAGAGGAACCCTGACAGGCTGGAGGAATGGGTCAATAGGAGCCTTACAGAATTTAACAAGGACAAACACAAAGCCCTGCACCTGGGAAGGAAGAGTCCCCTGCAACAATACAGGCAAACTGGAGCAAGACCAAAGGAGGGTAACTGAGGAGGTCTGGGAGCTGGAGCACTTGTCCTGTGAGGAGAGGCTGAGGGAGCTGGTTCAACCTGGAAAAGGGAGAGCTTTGGAGAGACCTAATCACAGTCTTCTAATACCAGGCAGTCCAGAAAGGTTGTGCAGTTTCCATCCTTGGCATTTTCAAGACCAAACGAATAAAGCCCTGAGCAACCTGGGCTGTCCTCGCAGTTGACTGTGCTGTGAGCAGGACATTGGACTAGAGAACTCCAGGAGTCCCTTCCATTCTCTGTGAATAGTGCCCTCTTTTTGGATGTCACATAGAACTAAAACATCAATGTCCCAACTGAGCTACATGGCAGAGTAACTGAAAGAAAATGTAACAACAGAAGCACATCTTCATAATTTTTTAATTCCATGGAAATAATTGTTTAGCTAAACTTCAGCCAAATCCTTAGCATGACCACACAACTGTTTTTTTTTCTAAATAGCACAGTTCATCAAAATAGATCTCCAACTGTTATGACTCAGGGGTATATGAGAAATCAAGTCTTCTAAATGTTTCACTCAGAGTAAGTTTTTTTAGAAAAAAAATCATTATCAGAGTCAGGTAAAAACATATTGGAAGATGAGTGCACTACAGGCCAAGGGCAAACAGCCGAACAGACTGTCAGTGCGGAAGGGAGCATCAGGAGCTCTACAGATACTGTAGATATGCTTTGTATTATTCAGACTCAGCTTTGAGTTCAATCAGAAAACTGCTATTCACCTTCCAGAACAAAACTGAAGTCACTGTGAAAAAGAAACTACAGTTCAGGATCGGAACTGTCTAGGATGACGGCTTTCAGAGATGATGGTAAGAAGCCAGGAAAAGATCTAATGAGAGGAAAAGCAAAATTATTCCTTAAAGCACACTGCATGTTTTAAATAACCCAAACTACAGAGCTGTCACCATTGCCCTGGAAAGATCAGTTGAACTAATATTTGTACAGATTCATTCCGTGCAATTACACAGAGGTGAATAAGACAGCACACAGCAGTAAATTGCAGGTAATGAAAATAACACCTAAGGGAAGAGTGGATGGCTGGGCTATTTCTTGCCCTCCCTCAATGTACACAAACTCTGAATGCAATGTTAGAAAGAAAATCTATGTTCCAAAAGAGAGACGTGAATTTAATAAACACAAATAATGGAACACAAATACACAATAACCTTTGCGTATTATGTGAGTAACGCTAAAATTATATTTAAAGTGGATCGATGAGAAGTGCCTGAGTAGGAGCAAACTGGGAAGGAAAAAACCAAACCCTGACCTCGAGATACACTACCTGCAATGCAGATGGATCCAGATGACAAATGATGTGACTTTCAGGAAACAGGTTTATTGAAAATGCATCGCTGCCAGCCTCAGGAAGGATCCAGCCCTGACAGTCAGCCTGATTTCTCTTTCAGTACCAAACTTCAACCAATTTGAATCATTAAAACAGTAAGATACATGCACAAACAAAACCAACCTGTTCATGTACAAAGCATTCAACCACAATAAATAGTAAATTAAGTGAGCAGAAACTAGGGAAAAGTATTGTCTGGATAAGGAGACTGCACTTACACAAACACTGCAGAACAAGAGTTCTCCTTCTAGACCTCAGAAGATCACAGCGACTCTTCCATTCCAGTACTGCTGCCCTGGTAAAAGATGTCACCTAGAACAGGCCTCTGTCATTGCAATATGGAAAAGACTGTGAATCACTGTGATCAAGAGAAAACTCGTGTAAGATGACTGCTGGCTCTTTTCCCTCCTTCTCTAATACCTGTTCTATGAAACATGGTTTTGTCAAGTTGGGAGCACACTGGATCAGTTATTGTTACATCAAACAGCATAATCATCCAAGACACCTGTAAAATAAGATTAACAAGACTTAACTCCCCTTGGAAACACCTTTACGATGCAAAAATGAAGCATTACAGGTACAGTAGCTAAGCTAAAAAAAGAATGTTGGCCTTTAAAATAACAGTCTTATCATGCAGTATTTAACAAACAAACCACTGATCCCAATGATAGGGTCAATGCTGCAGGTGTTCCGCAAGGCTTCTCCCTGCAGTAGGCGTGTGAACACAGGCACAAATATGTACATCAAATAACGCTGCTGCTGAAAGAGATGGTATCTGAGGTAATCCAGATTCCACTGCCTTCCTATGTGTTTAGGACAAGAAAAAGATACAGCTGTATTTATTAGATTTTTAAAGGAATAGTAAAATTAAGCTATCCATTTAATGAAAATGTGATGGCAAAAGAGACTATGCAGTTTCCCTTAGCTGCTTTCATAATCAAAACTGAAGAAAAATACAGTAAGAATTACAACTCTGATAGGAGATGTCAGTAAAGTGAAACAGCCAAGCTCCTTCTTCCTTTTTATGGGTGGTTTTACAGTTTCAATGGAATACAGTTTCTAAGGGAAGACATGTAATTTCATTATAAATACTAACCCTGAAACAAAATATTTTGTCACTTTTCCCCCCCACACATACTATCTTTATAATTCAGTCTAGTACTCTTTTGTTGGAACTGAAGAAAGTAGATTTTTCATTTTGTTTTGAGTTCATTCTCTGTAGCTATAGTCTATAAAAGTAGCAAATTTTGACAATCCTGGACAACATTTTTCAGTGGAAAAAAGAGTTTGTCAGATCCTAGTGCCTGAGCACATGATATGGACTTCAAGATTGGCAAGATGTTGATGGCTGGCAAAAGTAATAAACCCATTTGGCCTAGGTATGCAATAAAGAAAACTAAGTCACTATTTCTAAAAGCACTCTATGCAGCTGAGGTATTCCACACAGTCTGAACCACATACTTGGGTCCTGACCCCAAGCAATGTTAATTCAATCTCATGAAAGTGTTCCCACTAATTTCACACAACGTAACAAGATGCATGTATATAAATCCTTTCAGATTGGGCTTTTTAATGATAAACTCCTGCAGACAGAGAATTGTTTTCACATGTGCATATAGAGCACCTGCACAAAAGAGACACTTTTTCTGATGAGTCTTACAGGTTGATACAATCCTAGAAAAGCATAGTAACAATAAGGTTGGGATAGTGACTTCCCCTCACCCTGGCCCTTTTTTTTTTTTAAAGGAGACAGAGGTATTCACTCCTTTCTAAAACATGGTAATGTCTACAGTATTCAAAGATAATTTTTTAAAACTTACACATTTCATATTTTCTAATTTATCAGTTCCCTCTGAAAAAGATGATATTGTGAGTAAACAACCAGCTAATCTCTTCCCTTTCCTTCCATGTGCAACCAAAGGTGGGTAAGTGGAATCCACTCTCAAGACGTAGGAAATGGCAGAAAAACTTTACAACACGGTCAGAGTTTTTTGCAGCTATGAAGCAAACAGCTACTGAGTAGCAGTGGCAAATAACCAGTATGGGAGCTTTTACTTTAATAAGACTACAGTATTAATGACTGTCCTGTGAAAGACAGTCCCTCTAATTACTTAAGTCATCCACTCCTCTAGGAGTTTACAGTGAAGGCAAATATGGTGGCCATCATATGGTGGCATTGCACAGTGAAAGATTCCTTTAGGGTACACTATCCAGTATGTAGGAAACCACTTAAGGACTGACATTCACACATGAAGGCTTCCCAGTGCAGCAGACATCATAGAGACCTGTAAGCTCATCCCATGTTCTTAGCCTCCATTCAAAAATTCTGGTCCTTGGAGAACTGGAGAGGGCTCTATCCCACAAGGCTGTGGTGGACAGGGGTCCTGCTGCTGGCAGGGCTGGTCAGAGAAAAATCATCGCACTACATTGATCAGCTCCAGATTTTGAAATTCGACATCCTGAAATTCACATCTGGTCTAAATCAGGAAGAAAACCAAAAGCATTCAAATTTTCTACAGAATACATAAAACACCTACAGAATTGAGCCCCTGGCAGCCCTGGGATCTCTAGTCCTACACCTGTCCACCTGCCTGACTGCCAAAATAAGCGACGTGGAAGGCCTCAGAAGGTACAGCATACTGAGTGAGAAGAAAGAGATGGGTTATGTATCATGGAGGCTGCAGAGGGGGTAGGTGGGCAAACAACCAAAGAAAATCCCAAAAGAATTTTGTCCAAGAAAACTTTTTCAGGATCAGGCTTTCTCTATGAATCATTTTAAGGCAATAAATCAGCAAATTCTGATGCAAGTTCTCCTCTCACCAGCATGTATTAGTATGCAAAATAACCAGTCAATATTATTACATTATTACTATACTAATACAATATTATTACATATTATTATAGGAAGCTGTTGAAAACTATTGAAACTACAGTTCTACCAAAAAAGTCTCTCTTATTAGATTTTCTGGGTGTTTAAGATTATTAAGAAATTATGTTCCACAACTTTAGTCATCAGCCCAGAAAGCCAGCCACATCCTGGCCTGCATCAAAAGGAGCGTGGCCAGCAGGTCAAGGGAGGTGATTCTGCCCCTCTACTCTGCTCTTGTGAGATCCCACCTGGAATACTGCATCCAGCTCTGGAGTCCCCAATGTAAGAAGGACGTGGACCAGCTGGAGAGGGTCCAGAGGAGGGCCACAAAGACAATCAAAGGCACCTGTCCCATGAAGACAGTTGGGGCTGTTCAGCCTGGAGAAGAGAAGGTTCCAGGGAGACCTTATTGCAGCCTTTCAATGCTTAAAGGGGGCTTCTAAGAAAGATAAGGACAGACTTTTTAATAGGGTCTGTAGCAATCGGATAGGGGGTTACGGTTTCGAACTGAGAGTAGATTCAGACTAGATAAAAGGAAAAAAATGTTTACAATGAGGGTGGTAGAACAATGGCCCAGGTTGCCCAGAGAGGTGGTAGATACCCCATTCCTGGAAACATTCAAGGCCAGGTGGGATGAGGCTCTGAGCAACCTGATCTAGTTGGGCATGTCCCTGCTCCTTGCATGGGGGTTGGACTAGATGACCTTTGAAGGTCCCTTCCAATCCAAACTATTACACGATTCTGATATACCTTTCACCTTTCTCTTTGGCAAGTAAGTCTCTTTCAAAGATATATTAAGTTCAGGCACTGTGTTGGAAGAAGGTAGCATTGGAAAGGAGCCAACAGAAGTCAGATAACAGGCAAAGTGCAACAGGTCTAGCACACAGCTGGTAAAATTATCTCTGTTATAAACCATTCTCTATGGCCAGTGGAGAAAAGTATGCATTATTATAAGGCATATAATCTTTTTTCTCCTTTTGTTACATTAAATTATTTTCTCCACATCTGTGTGTAATTCCCAGCTAAGGAAGCTGAACTACCACATGCAAATTTCAGCCTGTGCTGTTTTCCAACTTTCTCTAGTAAAAATAATTGTAGCGAGAAAATCATAGAATCATAAATAAACAGGAGGAGGGAAAAGCATAACGAGGAATAATACTGTATAGAATCTCGTGTCATAGGTCATATTAGGAAAAGGAACAAATACTACTTTGTGACACATTTTAAGAAAAAACCTAACTTATGCCATTATACCATATTTCTGTATTCTGATGATACTTTATATAACCCCAAATATGCTGGTGTGCATTTTTGTGCTTCAAATTGGCAAAAAAAAATAGTCCTTTTACTAGTAAAACACATTCACTACATTTATAAGTACTTGGAAGTGTCACATCAAGTAACAGTCTCAATACTGTTATGCAACATAACTCTTTTTGTTGCATACTAAGATATGTACTCAATTTGAGTCATCTTTGGTGTTCATGAATATTAACTATTAACGAATTTGAATTTATAGATCTAGTTTAGCATATCAGCTTTAAGTATTTCAAATAAATTAACAAATATTTGATCTGTTTTAAATTATACTATTGGAGTATTTTTATTTCCATCTTCATTATGAATCATAAGAGTCCTAACTATACTACTTCTTGACTACTCTTGTGACCACTGTCCTTACATCTGACAATCATGAGGCACCCTTTACCTAAATAAGCATGCTGGAGGAAAGGACATTAGGAAGTATGAACAAGCCCAGGCTCTTCTTGTGCCACACAACAGGAAGATTTCAGCTATTTAAGTCTCCCACTTCTATCATCAAAATCCTGTCACAAAAACACAATCCAAACCAATACCTGTTCACTCAGAAAACTCCAAGCAGTTAATAGAAATCTACTTTGTGATCTTTTGACTCCATTTCTGATACTTCCTCACACAGAGCTTTTGTTTCCAGGATTGCAGCAGTCTTTCTTGATGTAAGAAAAATTCCAGCAGCTAGAATTATCTGTCCTGATACAAATCATGAGCACACATGAATCCACTCGGTGTGTTAAACTTTAAGTTCAAATCAACTACCAAGCTAATATGTTAAGCCAGGAAGTCTTTAATCAAATCTTCAATCAGAATCTCATGGCAAATGCAGCACACTTGAAAAACACTTAGTTCACAAGGGCAGTACCAGAAAGCACGTGTACATCACAAATTGAAAATTATGGGAAACTACAGAAGGTAGTGCGTATACAATACAGACAGTGAGTTACACCTCGGGATTTTCCCCAGTGTTGTACCAGATATAGTATATGCCATTAGTATTTCAGCAAATAAGAAACTCAAAATACCCCAGCAATGCGACCTCTAACTGATTATCAAGTTCTCTCAACCTGCCTCCAATGAAGTTATTATTTAGTCTAATAATTACTCTGAATTGTTCTCTCAACACTTCCTAATATATTGTGTGGAGCTACAAAGAGCTATGTGAAATGCCTTGCTGTAGTGACACATAAAAGGAAAAATATAAAAAAGCATTTAATTACTGAGAAGTATGACAACTAATACATTATCTGCTCTGCGCAGCTTAATATCTAAACAGATAACTGGACAAGACAGTATGTCTGCATATTTAACTATATACATAGATATATGTATATATAAAAAAAACTGGGAGAGAAAATCTGGAAAACTACTGCTTTTTTTTTTTTTAATACAGTTTGGAAAACTATCATCATCAACTGGTACGACTCAAATGTTGGCTCCTTTCAGCATTGGGCAGTTAATTGATATAGCAGTCCTTCCTTTCAAGACATAAAATTTTGCTCTGCAACACGTACAAGACATGCAAGAATGTGTGCTGCCAGCAAGAAACTAGAATTGTGGGAAAGGCTGTGGCAGAAGAGTCAACATACAGACTCGCCATTTCAGAGAACCGGGAATTGGTGTCCCTGAACAGCTTTGGGTTTCCAGCTGAAAATCTCCTCTACAGTATACAGCTTATAGTTGACACTATAAAATCTCTGGAAAATTAACAGCTAATTATCGTGACCCAACTAATTCATATTTCTAACTGCAACTATCTTTTTCAAATTACTTTTCTAGGCTTGAAAACATCTTCACATGAACAGCCCATGTAGTACTGTATGAGAGCCTCCATCTGTTCCCCATGCAAGACATTTCCAAGTCTAGAACACCATTATCACTATATTTGAAGATTATTAAAAATAAATCTGATACATGCACACCACCTAATTTTTAGGGTTGTGATCCTGAACAGACTAATAAAACTTGTTACTACTGAACATAAATTTTGTGATCTGAGCCTCCTCAAATCGCTAAACATTTGCAAAATAAAAGCTTATAGCATGTGAAATGGTGAACACCAAAAGAAAAAGCTGATAACAAATCACTAATTTTTATCTTTGTTTTATAAACTGCTTGTCAAATATTCACCAGTTCCATCAAACAGTAACCAAGGAGGAGGAAAAAAAAAAAAAAAAAAAAGACAAAAGCATAAGATGCTTTTCCGGATTTTTTTGCAAACTCCTAGGATTTGCACAAACATTTTACATGCAAAAAGTAAGCTTTTTTTTTTTTAATAAAGCATTCATAAGATAATTAAATTTAAAAAGGTGTGCCGACTTTAGATTTTTTTTTCTTAAATTGGCAAGCAGCTGTCATCCATAACTGTAAAAAAATATCCAAAGGCATTAGTTTGAAAAAAGATTTTAGCATTTATCCAATGTACTATTTTTTAAACAGTTCTTACAAGAGTTAAGCATTATTTTTCTTTCACCATGTGATAATTGCTAAGCAAATCAAGAATCATGTTTTATAAACCAAAGAAGAGTTATATAAAACAACAAGCATTCCTTGCCAGTCATATACTACAGATTTTCAGTACAATTTGACCTCTCAAAATAGAGAAAGGATAAAATACCAGCATGATAGCCAAGGAATTAAGCAGTGCAATTCTCAGTAAGGTTGTGCCATTAATCCCTGCATAAAGTGTACTGAAAATTTATGCTCAAATTATATATTTCTAGATATTGGTAGAAATTACAGTTCTCTAGAACCATATTATAATTATATAGGATTGCAAATCATACATTTGTCTGTTCCTAGAAAAACCGGATAGTAAAATCTGCAATTCTAATGGCTGTTTTCATGCTAACTAAAGATACCGAGAACACTGCAGTTCATTTACCAGTTAAGATAAAAATTGTTTCCCTTGACTTTTTCTTCTCTTTTGTCTAAGATTCAGGCATTTTATGAAACCACAGAAAGACAAAGAAGTTCATTGGCCAGCAATAACTTAGGAAAAAAACTATTGACTCTGTACTTACTACACAGAATAGACAAACTGTCCTTTTTAACACACAATTCAGACGTACAGAAGATTGGGTATCACTGGGTTTGGGTTTTTTGTTTTTTATTCCCTTCTTTGTTTTTTAAAGGAAAGATGAATGGTAGTCCTACACTGAATTTCAACCTGTGGATTCAACCTGCGGCGCTTAAACAAATCTCCAATACTCAATTATGTTGTGAGAAGTTCTGTTGCCTGTGTGTTTATAACTTGCCAAAACCAGCTTCAAGAGAGAAGGAATAAGTAGAATCTAGATTTTTTTAAATGTCACTATCCATGTATTCAGAAAAAGTACAAATTGTCTCCCATCCCTAATGTTTTAATAATAAAATTTTAAAAGTCTGTATAAAACCACCTCCATTTCTAATTTTAAAACAGGTGCAGCTCTACAGAGACATACTGATGAGAGCCACGCTCTTTTGCAGTGGATTTGTTTAAACATGACAAAAACAGGTCCTGCGGTAATTCAAGATACTACAGGTTTTGGATTTTGTGCTTTCCATTTTTCAACAAAGAAAACAAGCATAATTTAATTTGCTCCAGTGTGCCTTTTAAAAAGTCCAGAGGCAAATCATCTTTGGTTTTGTGTAACTAAACAGATCACAGCTGAAGTACATCAGATTAACTGCTAAGGAAAGATTGTGTTGACAAACAGTACAGAAAAGTTTAACAGCACCTTTTGTGGATAAAAAAAGCACAGTAAAACATACAAATCTATTTGCCCGGAGGTAGTCTTAAGCTTGTGTTTCACTTGTAAAGTGACAGCTGAAAGAATAAGATGTAAAGGGTTTATATTGAACAGAGAGCTGATCAGATGCTGTAACATCAGTAGCAAACCATTACAGGAAAGGGCTTTTCAGTATCCTTTTCATATTTTTTTAATATGTGGCTGAAATTGCCATTTTAATTATTCCACTTAACTTGCTAGAATGCCCATTAGCAACAATTACAGCAAAAGCAAGCTCCACTGGGGACTGAAGTGCCACCACAGCCTTGTCAGCAGACACACTTCTAAGCCTGCCAGTTCCCTCCTATATAACATTTTCAATTAAAATGTGAGTAAAATGTGAATAGAAATGTGTGATTATCAAACTGGTGGCTGTTTTTCTAGAACAGGAAGAAAATCATACCATGAAAGTAAAATTAAATTCAAAACATTTAGGCCTTTGTCAGAGAAGTATTGAAGTTTTCTTCTCTGTCTCCCATGACACATATGTTAATACTACATTTTGCATAAGAGTGCAAGACAGAAAGCAGTGAACAGGTATATCTCTGGAAGTTTCAGAAAGAACTCTCATTTGCACAGGGGTTCTGTAATAAAATTTGACCACAGCACTCAAATTCTTTCACTGACAATTCAGTATCCATGTAATGAGGGGGTTTTGCCTGGTTTCTTAAGGAAGAAAGACTTATGTGTTCGTAATGTCTGTAATTTCTTTTCTTCTGTTGATTAATTTCAACTAAAATTAAAGAAGGGTAAAAAGGTGGTGGCTGGGTAGAGGCAAAGACCTTAAATAGCCTCTCTGTGGAGAGGAAGGTTTAAGGCTTAACTCAATAATATTATTAGAATAATGAGAATCCACACAGGGAAACATTATAAACAGCAGCTATAGGAATTCTGGCTTCAAAAGTTATATTCATTCTAGGACAACTTCTTACAGGTATATGCAGAAGATCCCTTCCAACCCCAACACACCGTGAAGAAAGTTTACCGGGTTCATTTTTTCTTGTCTGCTTATGCATAGTTCTTACTATCTTAATTCAGATTTCTTATAAACAAACAAACAGAAATACAAAAGAAATAAAAAAGAAATAAAAAAGATAATCTGTTGTAGAGGCAAGAAGGATGGAAGTGGAAGATAAAGCAAACAGAATTCCTTCTCTGATCTCGCTACGGAGTTACACAGGGTAACACGCCTCTGCCTTTGCAACATCTCCCAGAGCTCCACACAAAACCAGCATGGGAGTGCGAGCAGCTCCACGTCAAGGTGCATCCAGATCACCGAGGGACCTGTCACACTGCGTTCTCGGGTCATGGCCACACCATAAATCACCAGGTGAGTGCCAGAAAAAGGAGACAACATTCAGAATAATAAGTGAGCATAGGGACTTTCAGAGGAAGCTGTATCACACAAAGCTGGAAACCCCTTTTAACCATATCAGATGTAATAAAATCACTTCTGGCACTGTGGGAACGTATTTCCAAATGCATTTGAGTAAGGTAGAAAGTATCATTTTAGCTATTAGACCATTAAAAAAAAAAAAAAAAAAGAAAGAGTGAAAATAAGATCCCCCTTTTGGTCTAATCAACACTTACCAGTAGATGTTTTTCTACTTCTCTCAGAAACATACAAATAGCTTTGTGTCTTCTGATTTCTTTATTGAACAATAATTGCCCACTGCACAAAATGTCTAACTGATGTAGCACGCAATCACTGTTATTTGCAGATTTTTCATAGTGCTAATATTTCAAGACACAACCTGTGAGTTTGTGTTTATTGTAAGATATGAGGTTCCAAGGTGAGCCTTGGAAGGTCAGCCTGCAGGATCATCCACTGAATGTCATTCAGCGTCATTCTGTCAGATGCAGAGGGCTCCATTTCCTTGCTCTTTCAGGACCTAGCCAAAACTGCAAAAGAATGAGGAGGAGTTCAGCCCAGGAATTATGGAAAGAACCTCCCTGGCACAAGCAACAGCTTCCTCTACGTTACCCTTCAGAAGTGTTTTCCATTCTGGGATAGCGTTGTACTGCTTACAGTGCACACGCGCTTTTCTTTATCTGCGGCAAACTGGGAGCCCGCAGCGTGCCTCTCTGGACTACCAGCCTCACAATGGTGACCACAGCAGCGCTCAGAGACCACTTGCCCACACAGCTGAAGCTACGTGTGCTTGCAAACCGTGCCACTCCCCAGAGAATTTTTTTTTTTTTCTTTAATTTAGGTTGGAAAGGACCTTTAAGATCATGGGTCCAACTGTTAACCTAACACTGCCATATCCATCACTAAACTATGTCCATAAGCACCACATCTCCATGTCTTTTAAGTATCTCCAGGGATGGTACCTCAACCACTTCCTTGGGCAGCCTGTTCTAGTGCCTGACAATCTTTTTGGTGAATATTTTTTTCCTAATATCCAATCTAAGCCTCCCCTGGTGCAATTTGAAGTAATTTCCTCTTGTCCTACCACTTGTTACTTGGGAGAAGATACCAACACCCACCTCACTACAACCTCCTTTCAGGCAGTTGTAGACAGGGATGAGGTCTCCCCTCAGCCTTCTCTTCTCCAGACTAAACAACCCCAGTTCCCTCAGCTGCTCTACATAAAACTTGTGCTCCAGACCCCTCACCAGCTTTGTTGCCCTTCTCTGGACACGCTTCAGCAACTCAATGTTTTTCTTGTACTGAGGGGACCAAAACTGCGCACAGTATTCAAGGTGCAGCCTCACCAGTGCCAAGTACAGGGGCACAATCACTTCCCTACTCGTGCTGGCCACATTGTTCCTGATGAAGCCAGAAGGCTGTTGGTCTTCTTGGCCACCTGGCCAAGCTGGCTCATATTCAGCCAGCTGTCTGTCAACACCCCCAGGTTCCTTGCTGCTGGGCAGCTTTCCAGCCACTCTTCTCCAAGCCTGTAGCGTTGCATGGGGTTGTTGTGACCGAAGTGCAGGACCAGACACTTGGCCTTGTTGAACCTCATACAGTTCACCTTGGCCCATCGATGCAGCCTGTCCAGGACACTCTGCAGAGCCTTCCTACCCTCAAGCAGATTGACACTCCCTCTCAGTTTGGTGTTGTCTGCAAACTTACTGAGGGTGCACTCGATCCCCTTGTCCAGATCACTGATAAAGATAACAAACAGAACTGGCCCCAATACTGAGCCTCACCACACCATTTCTGACTGACTGCCAATTGGATTTAACTCCACTCACCACCACTCTTTGTGCCCGGCCATCCAGACAGTTTTTTACCCAGCAAAGAGTACATCCATCCAAGCCATGGGCAATCAGTTTCTACAGAAGAATGCTGTGGGAAATGGTGGCAAAGGCTTTACTAAAGTCTAGGTAGACAACAGTCTAGGTAGCCCTTCCCTCATACACTAAGCGGATCACCTTGTCATAGAAGGAGATCAGGTTAATCAAGCAGGACCTGCCTTTCATAAACACATGCTGACTCAGTCTGATCACCTGGTTGTCCTGTATGTGTTGTGTGATGGCACTCAGGATGATCTGCTCCACAACCTTCCTCAGCACGGAGGTCAAACTGACAGGCCTGTAATTCCCCAGATCACCCTTCTGGCCTTTCTTGTAGACAGGCGTCACATTTGCTAACCTCCAGTCAACTGGTATCTCCTTCGTTAGCCAGGACTGCTGATAAATGATTCAAAGCAACTTGGTGAGCCGCATCTGCCCTCCTCTGTTCCCACATGCTGACAGAAGAACCTCTGCTTGAATCTGAAATCTACTTTAGAAAGACTTCTGATGACAGTTCCTGGATGGCAGCATAGACCTGAAATAATCAAATATTTATCGGCTTTATGATTATTAAAAGATTTAATTTAAGAAGAGCTGGAAGATTATAAGGAAATACTGCCATTAACTTACTGACAAATTTAATTCAACCCATATTATGCCCAGGCACTCTCCCAGCAGCACATACAATATTCTCTCCAAAATCAACACCAGTCATTTGACAGTGCACTGGACAGAGCACTGCGAATCAAATTTCCAGGTACAAACAACTCACACAAAAAGGGAATGAACCACAGAAACAAGCTGAATAGTTTCCTTAAGTATAGAGTATCATTAGAATACAGAAGTAGGTATTTTGTGATGTAAAAAGATGTCTTTTATTTCACAAAGTAAATAACTTACGAAATGATTAATAGTGAATCAATCATTGTTAGTTATAGACCTATTCTAATGAAGTTCAAATAAAAAATAGAGAAACAATATCATAGCCATTTTGCTGAAAAATTAGCAACAAGACAGAAGTCATCCCACGCAAAGTGAAAAGCAAAATCATACAGAACACTATATTTCTATTTACTGCTTATTGCAATAGGCAGTCATGTTTGGTACTGTTAATCCAAGTTCATAGTAAATGCAATATTATAAAGCTGGCTGTAAACTAAAGCCCTTTGGGCTGAATTTTCATCTCAATGCACGGAGAGTTACTTTGAGGACTCCTTGCACTGTCAACTGGGCATATTTACATTTTATCCTGCAATGCAGTGAAAACTTCTGTGCCTCTAATGTATCTAACGTTTTTCTTCAGAATAAGCTTTTGTAGACGAGATTGAGTTGTTCTTGCCAAAGAACACATAAAAACTGCAATGTGTTATATGCTGTTTGTCATTTTGACTAGGCAGCACAATAGTCATTCTCCTCCCTTGTCTCTCCACATTAAATATTTTCAACAGAAGTTTCAGATTTTCAAATAGGCTCATGGTTAGGAAATAATGTGAGCAGAGAATCAGAGTAACCCTGAGAACTCTTGAAAATCCAGCCACAGACTCTTTGAGGCTCCCTATGCAGCATTACATTCCATCCTTTGAGAGGCCTGTACAAGCCTAATGCTAAAATACAGCCATTCTGCATGTGTTCTTAAATCTTCTGCTTCAGAATCTTTGTATTTTAATGAAACACAACAATCAACTGAAAGTCCTGCAACTGGACAGTCCTGCAACTGGACAGTCATTTCCAATGGGCTCCTAGTTGCCTTTATCTCCTTCAGTTTTATGACTTATGGTACCGCTTCAATGAAATGATAGCTCTCAAAAATTATAATTTATGGTAAGAAAAATTAATTTTCTAAGCCCTAAAATATTTCATACCAAGTCTAGAGTTCATTGGTTTCTTTTGCCAGAAGTCTTTGTAAAAGAATACCAATTTATCAAATCCGAATCTTGTAAACTCAGTGACCTCCAGTTTCACAGGATAAAATTTCAGGGAGGTGGGGGGACAGGCCCAGTCCGGATCAACAAGAAACCTGAAAGTCCAGGCACACATCCAAGGTATTACAAATATCTTCCTAAGGAATACAATACACAGGACAGACTTGAACGCTTGAACTTGCATATCCCACTTTCCAGGCTATGCAAATGTAATTTCATATTTTTTCCAACTGAATAATCTGGAAATTATTCTGACACAGGGTGCATGGGATTGGGAAACTTTTTATCCTTTCAGTACTACTCAGAACAGCCTCTGTCTTGCAAAGCCTCAAGCATACAGCATTAAATGAATAAATAAAAGAAGGTGCCTGAGAATCAAAACAGGAAGGAAAAAGGATTGGAAGAAAGGAAGGAAGGAAGAAAGGGAGAACCTTTCATTCCATTTAAATTTCTCCTGTGCTGTTTTTTCTTGATCTTTAGAATCTGTGAGCAATAGTCAAGCCCCAAGGAAGCAATGAACCATTTTTCAAGCTACTTCAATAGTGCCAGAAAACTACACTATATCATTATTTGAAGTAGATAACATTTAAAAGGCATCTTCCAGGATGCCTCAAATTTCTAGCAACGTCATGATCTTTTTTCACTGATATGATGGCCCAGTTTCTCCAGGTTTTAATACAGCATTCCATAATTAATATATCTGATCTATCCACGAAGAATTATCCTAGTATTTTGAAAATCCAGAGCCTACATTAGGTTGCTCATAGGTGGCTAGTACTCTTAAGAGACAAAAATTAACATTCTCAGTTTATACCAAATAATTAATTTTAAATTAAAAGTTACATTCACATTGTGAACTGTGCTATGATAGATACCCAGCTAGTTGTAAACAAGCTAACACATATGCTGGAAACAATTTAACTATGGTAGTACCTAGCTCCTCACAGACTTAACTGCATTCCTCCTCAAAGGAGTAAATCACTTCTGCATTTTTAATGTTGTTGCGTGCCTTTCAATATCTGTGTCAGCTCATAAGTAGCTCGCCCAAGTGTCTCTCTGCTGCACTGCAGTATGCAGCATGGACATACCAGAGAGATCAAACACAGAAGTAAAGAATTTGACACCAAGCAAGGCTACAGAGTTCTCCTTGTCTCCATCACTGCATAGATTTAACAATGAGCAATGTGCAGAGACACCTGAGCTCTGCCTTAAAGAGAGGCAATAAAACAAAGCTAGTGTTATTCTAGGGCAAGCACAAAAACTTTCTCTAAAACCTTGGACCTCACTTTTTAAATCTGCAGCAAAAGCCACTGAAGTGATTTAAATTTCAGTAACCTGGAAGAAAGTTATCAAGGTCTGACTCACTGGTGTTTAGAGACATCTTTAATGTTATTTAACATAGCTCTACAGATGCAGTGTCCCAAAAGACATATTATTTAGCTGTATAACTAACCTAAAGTTTTAAGTAGGCACATAAGCGTTCATGCAATTCCTAGGTCTGCAAAAGATCGTTTAATGGAAAGTCACACTTCTGGCTTGAGTCTTGGGATGTGTATCTGCCAAAAGTTGTGGGATGCACTCCAAGGTACAGTATCTTAGTCTTTCAGTTGCCACTCAACCTGACCTGAGCAGTTAGTTTAAATCATTGACCAGACAAGTTACCCAGTGTTTAATTTCTACAATACATCCAACGATTTCCTCAAATTTTCAGAAGTAAGAATTGCAACATGATGCAATTTATTTTTTTTTATTACTGCAGACAAGTGAAAACGCTGCTGCAGTAGTATCAGTTAGCAAAAATCTGCTCTGGACATCAATTTTCTGTACTCTTCTTGCTGTGGCACAGGTACCATTAATAGAAATAGCTACCCTTTAACTTTACTCATTTTGCTTTCAAACTGATACAAAATTTGAAAGACAGACCTGCTTTGATCCCTTCCCTAAACCTGGATCAAATACTGACATATCTGTATTTCACTTGCAGATACAATTGCCAACTTAGTAGTAATTTGAAGTTAATCAAGAAATTTCTTCATCTTGTAATTTCTCACCTGCAGGTAGTTAGAATTGTGATTACAATTAAAATCACCATTAAAAACTTCATGCTGTGGTTTCATTACCTGAGTCAAATGGGTTATATTAATTAGGAATTATAATATTCACAGACTTGTGTTAACTTGCATCCCAATGGGAACCATGAGGTTTCCATTAAAATCTGCACTTCAAGACTTAATTTTGGTAAACATCAGAGAACTCAAGCTAAAACTCAACTTCACGAAAGAATGACTCAGGTATTTGTGTTGTCAGAGAGCAAGATAAGTATGTCACTCAGAAACAAAGTGCGCTCGCACATTCATATTAATGTATTATAGACCGCTTGCCATTATTGGCTCAGATAAAATATGAACTCAGAGAAGGTCGCGGAACCAATCCAATTCGCTTTTAAGTCAGCAGAAAGGCTCTTGTGGCACCTCTTTGCGACTGCTTCCTGCAAGCAACCACACAACTACATGTAAGGCAGAGAGGGTGGTATTAGACTCTACACCATCCCTACGTCCAGGTATAAGGACAGTAGTCTGACTGCACAGAATCAGCATCCAAGACCTGCAAAGTTCTTGTACTGGCAGAAGTTACTATCCTCTAGCTGTATAAGGCCCTACTGCATTTCCACAAAGGAAGTGTTTTAAATTGAGTCACTTTTTCCCTTTAAGGATAAATAATAGATAAATTTGTAAGCTCCCAACTTCCTAGCAATCCAAAAGTATGAAAGCTAATTCTGCTGTAAACACTGAAAGGGAAAGTAAAGATCTATTTTTGCTTCTTATTAACATAAAAGAAGAAAATGCAAATATATCTAGTAAATAATTTAATTAGAGCAAACTGAGCATTTAGAGACCTTCCTAAATCTCACAAAGTTACACAATGTAGACATAAATGAAACTTATTCAGTAGATGATGCACAATACATCCACATTTACTGAACAAGTATAAAGTAAAAAAAAGCTAGGTTACTATCAAGTATTAGATAAAACAAGCTGGTGTAAAACAGCTTTGTCAGGAAAAAAATATTGTTTCATCTTTCATCACATGTACTCATCCTGTTTGAAAATAATTACTCCAATCTTTCCACCTTCTCCCATAGTTACCTTTGCAAGCTCTATACACCCTTCTCTGGGAGCACATTTCCTTACCTAGTTAAGTCACTGTCCCCTTCCTATTTTCTTAAGGACAGGATAGTCAAAAGAAGCCAATGATCACATTTCTAACAAAAATGAAAGCAACAGGAAGTATGCCAACAATCACCCCGATCTTTTTGCTTGTATTTTGTGCCCTTTTGTACCTGTCTTCTAAACTGAAAATTCTTCAGACTGAAGACTGACTTGCTGTATACCTGTGTACTATTAGCATTATACAAACAATAACAGAGCCCAGAGAGGTGTTATATTCTCAGCTGAGAGCCCTCATAACTTGCTGGTATTGTCCTGACACTACGTCAAGATAAAAGAGATCACAAAATTACGAGAGAACAGTTCTTCAGTTCCCCATCAGCATCCCTTTGCATGAGACAGAGAAGGGCATCTCCTAATCCCAGTTACTGGCTTTCATATACTGCAGTAACAAAAGCTTCAGCAATAAGCAAGATATAAAATAAACACTGATTTTAACATCCACATTTAAAGCAATAATCTTTGAATAATCTGCAGCAAATACTGAAATTAATTCTTGATAATCTGAAAAAAAAATTCTGCTTAAAAAAACTGCAAACAGTAATAACTACTTAAGTAATCCAATGAGAAGTTGGGATGTATTTATTCAAAAGTTACCAATAATAAAATACAAATCAAAGAGCAAACATTTACACAGAGGGCTGCCATAAAGCTGGCAAGTCAGAATCCTATTTTCATGAATAATCTCAAATCGGGAAAGAGAGAAGAAAGATTAAAAAAAAGAGGCAAGGAGAGTAAGAGGTAGGGACAAATGGCAAAAAGAAATCTGTTAATAAAGAGAGCAGAAAAGCATGAATTAGAAAATAAGTCATTAGTATGAGGGGGAAGAGGAATGAGGAGGAAGTGTGAAAAGAATCCAGCTCTCTAGAATGGCATTTTTTGGTTACTAATAAAAAGTGCCACCTTCCCGAAAAGTTGTTGCTTGCATGTCTAAATAGATGCCGCTTTAAGGAAAGTCCAAAAGCCCTCCGGCACAAAAGTCCAACTGAGGGAGCTGCAAGAACCACCATAACATTTCATATCCACTTTCCAGCTGTGATCCAAATCTGGCACAGATGGCTTGTAAATGACTGTCACTGCCAGGAACCTGCAAATGATTGTTGCTACCAGAAACCCACTGGCCTATTAGGAAATGAGTTTTAGTATCAGTCTGGATGTTGATACTGCAGAGGTGGTTGAGGGTCACAATACTGCAGGATGGCGCAGCTGCTTCTCTGTCGTACGGCCCAAAGTGCACCTAGCAAAGCCCCTTTAGCCCCTTACTTAAACCCACATTTGGCACACTGGAAAGCACAGGATGACTATATTTCGCTCCCAGCTCTGCTGATGATCTCCCTTGAGCCTTGTCCCATTTCCATTTAAGCCAATTCCCTGCAACTTCCACAGGTCTATTTCCCTCACTGGTAAAACTGAAGTGATGATACTTTATTTTCCTCGCCTCTCTTTTCTGCCTGGTTGATTTAAGCTATCAGCTTCAGGGTAGCAATTGCCTCTGACAATGTGCTTGTACAGCTCCCAAACACTGATGCTGGGCAGAGCAGGACTTTGATCTCAGCTGGAGTCTCCATGAGCTACAGCAGTAACACCCTGTATAAAAGCACAGACCTCCATCAAGGGAGAGTTCTAACTTAAACGTTTTAAAAACGACTAGGCTAATTTTATATATCACAATGGCCTGAGTCAAGACAGCCTAATTTAGAGCAGAGGAGATACATGCTCTTTGTACCCTTTTCTTTAGGAAAAACTGCACACTCAAATTACCAATGCCATTCCCCACAGCAGGCAGCTCAGAGCATGCATGCCTGCACTGTGATGCACTCGGTCACAATCTGCACCTTGCAGTGGGGTACTCTACCTGCACTACTGCCTTCAAAATGTCGAGGCTT
Organism: Chlamydotis macqueenii; assembly: GCF_036417535.1. Taxonomy (NCBI): domain Eukaryota; kingdom Metazoa; phylum Chordata; class Aves; order Otidiformes; family Otididae; genus Chlamydotis; species Chlamydotis macqueenii. Next base: position 57,282,631 of record NC_141560.1, on the reverse strand, counting down.
AAAGGTAGATAATACCCCCATATCTGAAATAAATGTATAGACAAATGTGTGGGGCACCCTTGGTCTTCAAGCCTGTTCCTGTTCCAGGACTTGTTTACACATCACACTTTCAGAAATCTTATCTGCTCTAATTGCCGTGATTCGTGAATTTACAACGCAGCTGTGCTCCACAGTCTTCATCCAACTGTAATCCTTCACTTTGCAAATAAATAACTAGTGACTGTTTATAGCTGTACTATGCACAGCCTTAAAACTTCAAAGCAAATTGATAAAAGCTACAAAAAATTGAGTATAATAAAAAAGCCACAAATAAAATAATGTCTATTATTACCATCATCATGTACATATCAAGACGTATTATGCCACTGGAAATGCAGGCTGTGTATTCTGTTTTAGACAGCACCCTCCACGCGAAATGCCAGACCCCCCGCGGCATAATTCACAGGTTCCCCTTGGGCTACGCCAGGTTTACGTGCAGAACCGAGTCCCAGTAGACTTACACAGACCTTTCGCCGAGAACTCTGGAGACCTGGGACAAATTTATTCTTATGTGGACTGTACTTTTCAGCTGACAACATTTATATATTTCTCATTAAACAGATTAGATGGTTTTGTAAATGCTGCTTTTTAAGTTACAGTATTAAGATTTATTGTTAAAGAAGTAAGTGAAAATATAAGAACAAATTACAATAATAAGGTCTAGGGCCTTACTGTAACAGAGTGTACTGATATTTTAATCTTAGCTATCAACAGTTTCATTTAACTATAGTTATGTAGTATGAAGAATGTGCTCGCTTATTCAAGACACACCAGCATAAAATAAAAATGAATATGTTAATTTCAGAAATTCTATAAATTAAAAATGAGTTCAGGAAAAAGATATGAAGCAGAAACATATTTTTTTTTCACAAAAAAAAAAAAAGAACTCCTGTGAATCTGTAATGATTCCTAGATATTTCTGCTTTGAATTTTCTACTGGAAATTCCTAAAGGATACCAAAGGAAAACACTACTGTGCTTGAGAATGTAATTCCTAAAGAAGGTAAATCTTACTCTTACCTGCCATCAGGAACCACCCTTGGGACTGGGAGCAGCTACTGCAACTGATTTTTCACTTGAGTCTAAACTATTTTGATCCTTTATAATAAAAGATGGAAACATTAAAAATTAGTTTAATTTAAAAAAGAATTCCTAGCTCATTGTACCTGATATGCAGTTTCATAGAAGTAAGTGCTTAATCATGTTTGACTTTCTACCTAAAAAATAGTTTCATGAAAATATTTACTTTTTAAAAATTGTATTTAATAACATTAGCAAACTTGAATCTCTTCATCCTATGACTATTAGTGTTTCAAAAGCAGAATACATAAGAGAAGAAAAAATATTAAGGGAAAAATGCTGAAATTGCATACTCACAAATAATAAAAATCTTTTATCCACCTCACATGAAAAAGCTAGCACTGAAACTGAAAGAACTGCCTACTGTCTTTTGTTAACCAACCCAAAATGTTACCAGCATCTTAAAAGTCAAAGTATAATCTGTTTTTTGAGTTTGGGGCATGCAGGTGGATTGCTTAATGAGTTGTGCACAATTCCCTCTGGCTCACTTGTAAGAAAAAATAAGACTTTTTACTAAAGAAAATAATACTTCTCTGCTTAAATTAATTCAGGTATATAGCTGCATGTACATTAAATTGCTAGAAGGAACAATGTAGGTTTAGGAGTCATGCTACCACTTTAAAGTCTGTGCCAAAGCTGAAACAGTTTTGCCAAGCTCAGAGAAGGGCTTGCAGCATTTTCTAGCACACTTACATCAGCGAGGCTCAGGCTATGCCCCATACATCTTTACAGACTTCAGCATGACCAACGGCCTGTGCTCTGTCCCTCACACTAGCAGCAGTGCCATTGTTGGCTGTCACATGCCACCCAGCCCAGAAAGAACGCGGGGAACTGGCCTCCAAGCTTTGGAAGTCAGCAACCATTGAACTTACTACAGTAAATGGGAATCTGAAGCAATGGAGCAGAGAAGTGTGGAGCATTCTGCTCCCAGAGAGATGATGACCTATTCCAACGGGTGCAGATCAGAACTCTCCCTCTCCTGTCTATTTCACTCCTATAAACTGGTACTTTGACCTAATTTACTAATAAAGTGTTTTCATGTGTAATCTCAGTCACATATGCATTCAGAAACTATTGTTTCTCAGTTAAGGACATATAGGGGATCCTGGAGGATGCTTCCAACGAGCAAGTTCAGTGAAATTTCCAATGATAATTCCTGAAGAGGTAGACTCTCTCTGTAGACTGAAAAATAAGTCAACTTCTTGAGAGAACTTCTTGTTAGAAGCCTAAACAAAGACACTTCAGAGCAGAAGTGTAGTTTGTTTGCCTTTTGGTTTGGGGCGGTCCTCCGCACTTTCTGGCCATAAACAGATGGTTAACATTTAAGAATAGTATTGCATTAGAAAAGATATGAGTATCATCAGTTCTGTTTTTCTCTGAATATCCACTGCTTTGTCTCCCTTTGCTTCTCTGAACTGCACTGAGCAGAAACAGAAGAGATGTTTCATTTCCTTCTTCAAGCCCACTGCTACAAAACCTCTCAGCAAACTTTCGGCATTGGCCTCTGCAGAGCCTTGTGTACAGTGAGAGAAGAGAGAAACAGTTACTCTGCAGCTGGGAAGAGCCATGAACAGCTGTTCTAGTATTTTTGCCTTCATTTCGTGGCTTCAAATTGCAACAGAACGCATCCGCTAGTCATTTTTGAAGCCTTATTGCCTTATGTCTTTTTAAAACACATGATTGGAAAGAGCTATTGGACACACTGGCAATAAGGCACACTGTGATCAGTTTTCTTTCTTTCTGATTCTTCTCTTGATTAGAACTATCATGTGCACAGATTAAAACAGCAGACTTCCACTTGTGCCTCCAATGTTTTATTTTTTTCACATTATTAAGGATTTATTTCTGTTTACGCGGCACTCATTGTAGCATATGGTCGCTACAAATACTGTCATTTAGAATGGGGCAAACTACAACTGACCTATTCAAAGAGCTGTCTTTGTTTTAAAATGCACTCTGTAAATATTTTTAATTACATTATTCTACTAAAAATGGGTTATGTTACTGCATCTACCTTGTTTTATTTACAACCAAATGAATGAAACAAACACGCTTTGCTGTTTTACCTAGAATGCCTTTTTTAAACGCCCGTGATTTCTTTCTGTAATAATTCAGTTGAATGAAAACTGAAGCCCACCACGCTACCGTCACTCTAAAGAGCAGGTTCAGAAGTGGATCTATTATTGCGCCGCAGCACAGCGCATCCCGCCCGGACCGAAACTCCCCCCGCCTCGCTCTCTCCTCGCACCGCCAATGCAGAAACAAACCGCTATCGTACTGGTCAGCCAAGGCCCCTGCTCCAAACCCGGGTGCTCGGGGCGGGCATTGGAAGGGCACCGCCGAGCCCACAACACCCGAGCCGAGCCCAGCCCAGCCCAGCGCTGCAGGGCGGCGGAGGGCGGAGCGGCCCCTCCGCAGGGCAAGCGCAGCTCCGCGGGGCCCCGGGGCCGACTCCCGACTCCCGCCGCCCGCTGACGCACGGGGCTCTTGGGCAGCAAGCGCCGCGCGGCGGCTCCCGTAGCTCATGGCAACGGCGGAGCCAATGGCGGCCGTCCGCCGGGCGCTGCCATGGCGATTCCGCTCCCCGCCATGGCGGCACCGCCGGCCGCGGCCGCTTCGCGAAGAAGCGGCGGCCGTGCCCCGCGCGCTGCCCGCCCCGTCGTCCCCCGCCCCGCTCTCGCCGGCACCCAGCGGAATGGGCAGCGAGCGCCCACCGGGTCCCCGCGGCCGAGGGGTGGCCCTGTGGCGGAGACAGGGAGGAGAGCTCTCCCGCTAACGGAGCTGTCCGTCCGCCGCGGGCCTGACAGCTCTCCCCAGAGACCAGCCCCTGAACTTCGCGGAGAGGGACCGGCCCGAAGTTGGGAGGCGGCACCGGGGCCCCCCTCCGGCAGCGCCTGCCAGCCGCAGGCACGGCACCCGCCACCTTCCCGCCGCGCCCCGGGCAGGGTCCGGCCGCCCCAGCCCCGCCAGCCAAGGCGCGAGTTCCGGCGGCGACCCCCCGAGGCCTGCCGAGGGGCAGCGGCTCTAGCCATGGACCAGCCCTGGTCCCTCCGGCAGCGCCCGCACCGCTCTACTCGCTGCCCCCGGCGAGGGTCCCCGCTACCTGTAAGGGATCCAGTCCGCCTGGTGCCTTGAAGTCATCTCTCCCTGGCGACGCTGCCCGGAGCAGAGGAGGGCGACGCGGCCGCTGCTGCCCGAGTCGGAACCCGCCACGGCGCGGGCAGCATCCTTCGACGGGGGCGGACGGCGCGCCGGTTATCCCGGCAGCGGCCGCAGAAACATCCCCCCGGGGAGGACTCCCAGCGGCGGGCCGGGCTGCATGGGGAGAGGGGCGGCCGAGGGCAGCAGGAGGCGTCTCCCAGCCCTCCCTCTCTGACTGGAGCGGTAGCTGAGTCGAGCACTGGCGCGGGGGAGGGGGGGCGGAGGAAGGGCCAGCGGCGGGCAAGGGAAGCTAGGGCAGCAGAGCTGCGTCCCCACTGCCGCTACCCGCCCGCCCCCCCGTTACCGCCGCCGCGCTGAGGCATCGCCCGGGCGAGGCAGGCCTCGCCGGGCCCGCCCCTGCCCCGTCAGCCGCGCTGCCACTGACTGACGGCCGGCGTCCGCCCCGCCACTGGGCATGTGCGGGATGTCGCGGCCGGCCAGGGCAAGGGCTGGGCTTGGCTCGGGTGGCGCCGACGCGCGACGGCCAAGGGCTGCGCCGGGCCCAGGGGCGGGTAACGGCCGGACAGCCCTCACAATGACTGAAGGCGGGGGGGGGAGTCATGCGAGAAGAGCTCAGCCTGCTGTTACGCTCTTCTCAGTCCAGCCCTACTGGCAAAATCTATAAATTTCAGTAACTCGACCCAAAATGGCTGAGGAGCCAGGGCCTGAAGTCTGGTAGGAAAAGCTTAACGTGGCCCTTAAGAGAAAATTTCTGTTTTCTGTTTGCCGACACCAGATTGGTGCTTCACAGTAAGGCAGACCTGCTGGGACGTGGTGGTGGCAGCCCACCTCTGCTGGCCCTGGAGCGGCCGCAATGCATAATGTTCCACATCAACCCTGGGGAAGCCATGGCGGAAGGTGAAGGCTAGCTGGGAGCAGAGCGCAGTCACGGCTCCCTGAGGAGCCCAGCTTTTGCTACACAACTCTCTTACAGGCCACCATCTGCTCATACCAGCGAGACCAGCTCCGCTCCAGCTCTGCAGGCACAGAAGTTAAGCCCATTTACGCTATTGACCATGTAAATACCTCCTCCTGCCGCTTATCAGTGTCAGACTATACACTTACAGAAACAGTTCCTGACTTCATGGAAAAAAAAATGATCTGAAGAAATTAGTGAAATTAATTAGTGAAAGATAAGGATTAATGAAAAATATAATCTCTATTTGCTTTAAATACTGGCAGTCTGGCCCCTAATATCTCTGAAGTTTTGATGTAGGCAACAGTTGTACTGAGTATGGAGGAGAGGTTTAAAGAAAAGACTGTTATGAGTTAGCTGAAGTCACCTTTTCGCACAGAACAGCATTGTGGAATAAACCATCAAAGAGTTAAGTGGCACCGACTGCACCCTGGAAAGGCTAAAATGGGGAGGGGCACATAAGTGAAAAAGAGGAGAAGCTCTGACCTGCTAAGCCAGCCCCCAAGTTGCAGCACTTGCCTTCTGCTTGATGGTGTGAACTCATGTGGAAGAAGGGTACAGTACAGGCTATTCTGCAAGATATTGCAGAATTAGAAGGAAGGTTGAATGATTAAGACTGGGGAAAGGTGCACATCTGAACAGCGTGAAAAAAAATGTTCACCTGAGAAAACAGAGATAGAGAGTTTAGAAGTAAGTGTCTAGAAATAGTAGAGAAGAACAGTAGAAAAAGAAGTTTCATTCTCCTGGTTTTACAGCATAAAAACCAAGGAGACAGTTAAATCATTCTTAAAAATAGATCAAAGGAGATTCTTTTTCACACAACGTAACTGTATGGTAGAGTTCACTACCAAAGAACATAGCTGGGGCCAGGAAGCCAGCAAGAGTCAACAGAAAATGGCATGCTTAACAGATCACAGAAATGTTACCGTATTGTTCACTGCCATGAATTTTTGAGAGGCTATTTTGTTTTAAAGCCAGAAACTGGAATTTAAACATTTTTCAGAAGTCAAAATGAGTTCTACCTTTAAGAAAGAGTTCTCTCTCATCCATGTGCTGCTTTCTTGACCAGCATCAGGCACTGGACTTGACAGACCTCTGTTCCAGTCGGGTACAATCTGGAACTGTGAAACAAAGGGCTTCACCACCACCTGGCAGTGTTACTAGAGTGAGGAGGCAGCTGCAGGAGAGAGATCCCATCTCCCGGTACTAAGCTGCATGCTTTTTAAGCATGCCCATTTACTGAGGCTTCTGTAGAAAAGAAGACGTGAAAGACAAAAACTGGAAGAGTTTCATGTCTTCAAAGTCAAAAGCTCTCAAGCCTGATGATTAGAATATCTATTTTCAAAAAGCCGTAAGTGTAAAGTCTGACAGATGAGCTAATGCACATACATCAAAAAGATCCCTCTGAACCTTTGAGTGATATGAAGTGTGGAAGTGCTTCACTGTCATTTAAACAGCCCAAGACCATGCTTGTGTTAACAAAGACAAAGCATATAGGGTTATTAGATGTTCAAAATGGGAGACTGTCAGGGTGTCCTTGAAGATGGGGGTGCACAGAGCATAATGTTCATCTCGGGAGAGCTGACACGGAGGAGAAGAAAGATCAGCAAAATTGTATGGAGAGAAGGGAAAAACAATTCTCTGATATTTTATCTGCTTTTGTAGGCTTTACTTATGCCCCCAACCTCTTCTTCATCCTGCCCCACCCTGATTCTCCTTCATCCATTTATCATCTTGGGTCACTTGCTTTTATACTGTGTCACCCTCCAGCTTTGGTTCTTTCTCACTGGCAATGCTCTGCCCTCACTTCTGAAGGGGGTGAGCTGAGCAGAAAGGTGAAGACTAGCCCTCCGCAGCTGGCAGCGTTAAGAGCAGGGTTAGTGCACATCTCTAACTCTGAGCAAGGTCCTGACTCACCAGTCTCCTATGATGTCACTCTGCTTTGTCTACATGGCACACAGAGATAACTGAGTAACAGTGCAAGACTTAAAGATAATTCCTTGCTAGTGTAACAAGCCTCAAGATTGCCCTTGAGGTGCAGATCCAGTCACTGACATTTCTAATAATTTTCAACAGCTCAGGGAAGATTTGGCTTTTGCAGGTGCCAGTTTCCCCAGGTGCTACTAGAACAAAAACTAGGAAAAAATACCAGCGTGTGGCATGCAATGATGCTTCGTAGGTGTTCTCTGTAAAGAGAATTGTACTTCTCAAAAGCCATAAGCATGTCATTAGTTTTGGTTACCGGCCTGGTGGGCAAGGTAGTCTTTTAGAAAAACAGTGCTTTAAAGGTTCAGTGACAGATATATGACAGAGATGGAAAACAGCAATGTAGATACAAACCTAGCTCCTCCACTGCCAAACATGTCTGAGTACCATCTTCCTCTGTGCACAGTGTGCTACCTTTCCAATTATTACTATTTTGTCCTCTATGTAAAAAAACTGTCCCACTAATACATTTTTTGATGGAGATGATGAATAATACAACACAACTATATCTAACAGTTGAAAACGCCTGCATTTGCAACTGAAAGCCTTCTGGCAACCTGGGTAGAGGAAGACATCAAAGCAGGAGGACTCCGTTGAAAGGGAGCTGGGAGAACCTAAGCAGGCAGTAAAATAAGAAACTCATGTAACCTCTTCCTAAATCAGCAGATTAATATCTTTTAAAAGTCTAATTTTCCCATGATGGGAAAATTAATTTATTGTAATTTAAGCCATGAAAAAAAAATCAAGTAGTAAATGTATATACTGATCTGGAAAAGTGCTCAGAGTATCTTTTATAGAGAGTTTTTAATCTATGTATATTCCTATTGTTCCTCTTTCTAGAGCCACTGGTGCTTCTGTACTTGTGAGCACGGCACTGTTCAGAGCTTGTGTGCTACAAGGTAGAAAAGTCTGCATGTTGTGTGGCTTAGAAGGTTTCCTACACCTCATAGCTGCTATAGTAGGCTATAGTAGGCTTGGCATATGTATTAAATTAGATTCCTGTCTCATTTGCCTTTTTTAGCTGACCTGAAAGAAGGTTGATTTTAGGAAAAGGAAAAGTGTAGTAATGAACACCATAGATTTTCTTATTTGTGGACCCATCCTGGTTTTATGCTGTGGTATAACATGTGTCCTAACTCACAGTTCCTAACCCATTCATAAGACATCTGAGAGACTAATTTGATCTTTACTTTTCAGATCTTTTAAAAGGGCAAAAGCTGACTGTTTGTTGTCTCTGGATCAGCTCAAGCATAGTGCATAAAACACTTCTGTCCATCATTTTAAATCTTATAATAGCACAAACAGGGCAGATTTGGCCTAAATATGTAAGTATTCTGGGTTTTCATTTATTGACCTGGACATTTCTAATTTTAAGCTCCAAATGACAAGGAATAGGGATGTGTTTGTGCTGGCATAACTACAGAAGTGGTTGTGTTTAGATTTTTCCATACCAGGATATCTAAAATCAAGCTATCACATTTGAAGTAAGACCATGCCAAATAAAACTTATCTGTGTTTATTACAAACCTAGAGTTCCTAACAAAGTTCATGAACTTTTCTGTATAAAGCTCAGATCAGTTGTGAGCGTATCTAGGATATTTTGTTTGTTTGTTTGAAAATCAAACTATGCAACTGACTAGGACCAGATGCAAAAGCTGATGTTTTGTATAATGAGCTGAAATTCAGCAAGTTCAGTGGATTTTTTCCCAAGTTCTAGAATGTGTTGAAACAAATGCAGAATAATCTCCAGAGATGACAGTAAGGGGGTTAAAACTTTCACAGATCAAAACAAAGAAAGTGCTCACAAAAGGTGAATAAAATCACAGTCCTGAGCGGTAATTTTAGCCATAAACACTTTGGTAATACATTAAATGATAGAGATAATTCTGCTCATTGTTGTGGGCTTTGGATCAGACTTATGCCAAATTCACTGTCCCTGTGCTTTAAACAGAAAGAAGGCCAGATTAAATCTTGTTTCCTTAGTAAGAAAAAAAAAGGCTTTTTTTTTTATATCCCAATTTCAACTGTAACAAGAATATTTTGTGGTAAAGGTGAACAATTTGGAGGTGAAACTCTGGGAAGGAGGCAAATTGGTGTATGAAAGATTTATTGCAGCCCTTTACATGGTTGATCCTCTCCATCTCTCCATGAAAGCTCACTTTTCCTTACTGTATTTCATCTATTCTCATTCCAATATGTACCTTTCTGTTTCTTTATTGTGAGGCTGTGAAGCATAAATACCAATCAGTAACACACTGAAATAAAATCTATTCTGCAATAACAGAATGGAGTTCCCTCACCACTCAGAGTGATTTTTCACTTTAGTCCCTTCAGTTTGAACTTGCCTAGCTCCACTGAGATCATGTCTAATACCAGATTTTTTATAATTAATATCAAGCTGACACCTACACCAACATATTCCTGTAAAATAAGTAAGTATGAGAAAATGTTAGCTTTTGAGGAATGAAAGTTGTTAAGCTCACTCTGCCAGCACTGGAACTCAAACCTGGTACACCACTGTCCTGGTATTTGCCTCTGGTTTTTAGCTCAGTCTGATAACAGATCCTATAACAACACTTAGCATCTCTCTCAAAATCTTGCACTGGATATAGCCAATGCTCTGATTCGCCACTCTAACTAATAAACCCTGTTACTAAGGTGAAAACAAAGTCTCTTGCACAGAGACTAGGCTAGCCTATATGACTGCTGTCCCTTAAGTCACTGAAACGTAAGAAACTAGTATAATCATAATCAGAGCTCCTGTCATCTTTGGAATTGCTGTCCCACTGAATGCTCATCTAATTCCAATGGGACTGCTAGAAGTGGATTCTGCTGCATATTCCCTTCAGACTTCCCTTTTTACTGCTCTCTAACATTATTCCTACATCCTCATACCTAAAATGATTGTTCATGAAGGATGAATTTTCCTATGATAGTGCTTAAATACAAAATTGGACAATGCTATCCCATTTCAGCACACCATTTCAGCACACTATTTCAAAAGCTTTTGCTTTTACAGGTTTCTTTTCCCTTTGAAGGTTATTATTAAACCAAATTTTACACAGTAATTTTGCTCTCATCTCTTGCACTGATGCTTTTTGAACTTTTCTGAACCATTCACACTATTTACCTGTCACTCAAGGCAGCTAGAATACCAAATAAAAAAGCTGTATTTTCAAAAAGACTCCCCCATCCAAAGTACATGTTTCTCTCCTATAAGACAGGTCCAAATCCATAGCAAACCATATGCCAGTTTACTGCTCATGAAAATTATAAGTTACTTTTTTTTTGTTTTGTTTTCCCTTCTAAAAATCAAGGGTAGTTTTCAGTTCCAAGTCCTCCTTTTTTTTTTTTTTTTCTTTCTTCATGGAATCACAGGATGAATGGCAGTGGAAGGCATCTCTGGAGATGACTCTGACTAGAGCCACAGCAACTACAGCAGATTTCTCAGAGCTGTGTTCATGCAAGTTTTGGTTATCTCCAAGAATGGAGACTTCGCAACTTCTCGGGGTAGCCTGTGCTGCTATTTGACCAGCCTTACAGTTAAAAGGTGGTGTCTTATGTCTAAGTGGAATTTCTTGTATGTAAATTTGTGCCCGATACTCATTTTGTTCCTCTGAGGTAAAATGCATCATTTTGCACTCAGCCAGCAAGAGGAGAACATTGCATATGTCCTCATGGCAAGTCCAGAGAGCCCTGAGGTGTCCTTTCAGAACAAAAGCAAGATCTTGCAACTCAGACTAAGGGAGCCATGCTGAAATTCTCAGGAGCTGTTAGCAAACAGTAGCATGTCTTAGCCTGCTGAAAGGATAAACTTCAAACTGTTTCTTCATATTAAATAATCTTTCCTTTGCAGCATGTTGAGTAGGCAACTGTACTTAATACTGCAACAACTCAGGATTAATCTGAAGCTAAGTACATCCTTCATAATTGTTCTGTAGAAGCATGCATAGGCATTACTTCCAGTGAATGTAAAGCAAAAAAAAATCCATTGAAATTATAGAGCTAAAACTGTCTACCCCAGCTGAGGATATAGTTTTAAATGTTCATGCTTAGCTGTTGGGGAGCAAAACAAAAAAAAAAAACAACAAAATCCTGTCTAATCTCAGAAATGTTTCCAACTCACAGATGTTTCAAATTCAGACGTGACTTATCTGGCCTTGGAAAGCTGTTAACTTCACCTGACAATGAGCCAGAAAATGGAAATGCTCCCAGCAGAACATGTAAGTAGAACCAGCAGTGCTTTGCCATAGGTGTTCGTTTGGAACGTAATGATAATGACCTTGTCATTTAATACACTCTAGATTTCTTCTTCCATCAAACATGATTATTCAAAGAAGTCAGTTTATTTAACAAAAAAAAAAAAAGACACAGGTTTTGAAAGAATTAATGTTCCATTACACTTCAGCACAGAGTTTCAATCAAATTAAAATGAGGTTGAGTTCACTGTACAAGGAAAAAATATTTGAATGGGGTTTTTTGAGTCAAAGCAGCTAGAAAAATAGGAAACTAGCTTTAGAATAGCTGAGCATTTTTATAGCTAGAAAACATTCTACAGTCTTCAAAGTCTTCTGAAGATATTTAAGATTAAATAGTATCAAGTTACTTTCATTTGCTTACTTTAAAATGGTCTAGCTAGTAAAACTTTTCAAAAGGAGCAGGAATAAGTATTTAAATTATTGTTTTTCCAATAGAATGGGTTAAATGTATTTGAGGTTCTTTTCCAATAGAATGGGTTAAATATATTTGAGGTTGCAATGGAAACGCCTAACTTTCCTTCAGAATTTGTGTACCTTATTAGCTTGACTTACTGCAGTCTGCACTTCTGACCAATATATGACACTGTTTGTAATATGACTGGTTTACATCATTTTTGTCATGTAATAAAATGCAACATTCACATTAGAGATTATAAACTGGATTATTTAGTTTGAGCTAGATTATTTAGTTTGCCTGCAGGTATGTAGAAAGTCTCTGGATAAGCTAGGAATTGATCAGTTGATCTTCACCAAAACATCCATTTACAGTGCATACAAATTATATTCTGGATATCACCTGCCAAGCACTTTCTGAGTCTGCTGTATTTGCCAGTACAAGGACAGGATGAAAGTGCATTGCTTACTCAGTGTTTCCCTGAATTACAATCTAATGCAACTGGTAATAATTTCAAATATAGAGATACACTAAATTAGCTTAAACATCTGGCTAAGAATTTCTTTTTGCAAGAGCTATTAAAGTTACTGATTTCACTACACCATTTTGACACTTTACCTCAATAAATGACTGAAGCTGTGGCCAAATAGTTTCACATAAGCTAAATGTGGAACACTGTTCAGTAACCTGGTCCAGCCTTAAGAGATCTTTTTTTTGTTACGTTTTAGCATATTCTTATAAAATATTTTTCACCTGGGTCGTGGCAATCCCAGGCACAAATACAAGCTGGGCGGAGAATGGATTGAGAGCAGCCCTGAGGAGAGGGACTTGGGAGTGCTGGTGAACAAGAAGCTCAATGTGAGCCGGCAATATGCCCTTGCAGCCCAGAAGGCCAACCGCATCCTGGGCTGCATCAAGAGGAGTGTGGCCAGCAGGTCGAGGGAGGTGATTCTCCCCCTCTACTCTGCCCTGGTGAGACCCCACCTGGAGTACTGCATCCAGTTCTGGAGCCCCCAACATAAGAAGGACATGGACCAGTTGGAAGGCCACGAAGATGATCGGATGGCTGGAGCACCTCTCCTATGAGGACAGGCTGAGAGAGTTGGGGCTGTTCAGCCTGGAGAAGAGGAGGCTCCGGGGAGACCTTATAGTGGTCTTCCAGTACCGCAAGGGGGCCTACAGGAAAGATGGGGTGAGACTCTTCAGTAGGGCCTGTTGTGATAGGACGAGGGCTAATGGTTTTAAAATAGAGGGAGGTAGACTTAGATTAGATATTAGGAAAAAATTTTTTACAATGAGGGTTGTAGAGCACTGGAACAGGTTGCCCAGAGACGTGGTGGATGCCCCATCCCTGGAAACGTTCAAGGCCAGGTTGGATGAGGCTCTGAGCAACCTGATCTAGTTGGAGATGTCCCTGGTCCTTGCAGGGGGGTTGGACTAGATGATCTTTGAAGGTCCCTTCCTACCCTAACCATTCTATGATTTTATGATTCTATTTTAGTTCACTGTTTACCAGACTCTCAGCGATTTGCCTCTCAGAATTTAACAGATGCTTGCTGGGCAGCTCCCACCTTCCACTAGAGAATGCCAGGGCAGTTTCTTTTTGACTAGTGAAGAGGTAGCTCCTCATGTAGGCACCTGGGCACTCCCTGCCTACAGCCTGGGAGTCTCCATGGGTTCATCATGTGCAGCCCAGTACCCACCTCCAGCACACCAACTCTTCACGCCCACCTGTGGTGTAGCCATCCTATATCCACTTGCAGAGGTCCCTCAGGCACTCCAGGTGGTCCTATCTGCTGCACATTTAACAGCCTCTCTGAAAGGTAGCACCTGAAGGGTCTGGCACCACACAGATGAGGTCCTGCCACCTCAGAAGGAAGGGTACATGTATCCAATCCTGAATTATTAACAATTCTTCTGTAAGAACTGTATCAGCTGCATCTGGCAGACCATGAGCACATTTTCCTCATTAACTTCATCAGTGGTTCCAGCAGAGTCCCCACACCAGCAAGTACAAATCAAAGCAGTTTTTGTTATTTTTCTGTAAAAATGTTGGAAGAGCTATTGTTTGCAAAATATATTTCCTGGCAGCCACACAGGAAGATAAGCTTTTAAAATTTTCCTTCTAGATGTAAAAAGAATTTAAGCACCAATTAATTACTAAGCAAATCATATACTCATACCTCCAAAAAGCACTGTAAAGAAAACACGAAGGATCATTAAAAGACTTCCACTTAAAAAAAAAAATTAATTTCTTAAAATAGTTTTCTTGGAAGGCAGAAGATAAAGTAAAGCAACATTTCTCATGTAATTTGGGAATAAGAATTAAAAACAGGAAAATAAATCAAATAGCAAAACTGAGTTTACATCTCTGTAGTAAATATTGTATAGAAATTATGTGGATACAAAATTCTCTGAGCCTATGCAGATTTTCTTACAGGGAGATGACTGTATGAAATCTGTCTTCTTTTTCTTCATTTTGCATTGCATAAACCAATCTTTTTTGGCCTTTTGGACACTTTTCAGACAACATCTAATTTCTCCTGAATTACTGTAGGTAATATATATATCTGGATGTTCTTCTCTCTAATATCCAATGCAGAGATTGCTACTTTGACTCCTTGGGATTTCTTCACACCTTATCAATGACAGTTCCATGCTTTTCTAAGCCAAATCTGCTGCACGTTCCTTGCATTGATACTACATTTTCCTCACTATCCTTCCAGTTGTGTGGTCAGCTGGCTTCACGTCCCTGGTTCAATTCATGTGCCAAACAGAATTTTTCAGGTCTGCATCGTAACATTGGTAACCACATCCTTCAACCTCCCTCAGGAGCAGCATGTTATAAAGCCAAACTGAGTGAGTGCAGGGATAATTCCAGATTCACCCAAAATGTATTATTTATGACTAAATCAAAAGGAGATTGTGAGATCAATGCAATATTCCTTCAGTGAATGTGCAGGTACCGTACATGCTATGGAGAATGTGAAGCCAGAGAGATGATCTACATTGGTAAAAGATGTGATGCATTCACTTTAAAAAAAAAAAAAAAGTGGAAGCTTAGTCATGGGTCTGGATTTAGTGAGATGTCTGGGGAGAGGAAAAAAAAGTAAAAGGCATGAGACAATTCAGGATGTCAGTCTGTTACTGCCTTGCTGCTGGTACCACCCATCATGCCCATTCCTGCCTGAATTATGTGGCAGTGTCTTAGTTTACTTTTCTTCCTTTCACAGCTCTGCTCCTTTTCTTGAGTTTAAAGAATTTATTAAGATTCTTCAGGAAAGATCAAGGTTCAGTTCTTGAGGAAGGGATTTTTACTGTCTCTGCAGTATTGCACCACCTGCCCCTGGACAGCATAGTTAATCTCTGAGGGTCAGCATGCTTTGACTGGAAGATAAGCAAGAAGGAAACCTGATATAGGGGAGAAATAAAGAGCTGTGGGGAAGGAAGTATTTTAAAAATGG
This sequence comes from Chlamydotis macqueenii, assembly GCF_036417535.1. Taxonomy (NCBI): domain Eukaryota; kingdom Metazoa; phylum Chordata; class Aves; order Otidiformes; family Otididae; genus Chlamydotis; species Chlamydotis macqueenii. The sequence continues at coordinate 57,267,293 of NC_141560.1, read as the reverse complement.
GAGTAGAGATTAGAATAAAAATACCAGATTTTCTGCATTTACTAGAAGTCTGTTCCAAAACTACTGATGACCCTTCTCCCAGAGAATATTAGTATGTTTAGATATGTTGTATAGTTGTATCATATACATACATGTTGTATCTCTAGCAACCATAATGAAGCAATTGTGCATGCTGGATATTTGGCATAGAGTTTTTGCTGCTGTACCTGCTGTGTGACTCTGCTCCCTCTCATGGAGTCCTAACCATAACAACTCCCTTGAGAATCCACTCTGCAAAAAGCACTGCCTCTTCCTCAGGAACTGCTGAATCAGTGCTATATTGTACTGTAGTATCAGAGAGATGTATTGAGACACACTGACTCAAAGACCTACAGAAATTCCCTTCTGTGCCTCTCAGCATGTTTTCCAATTTAACTCTCAAGCAGACCCAGTTAACAGTAAGACCTTTCCTTTATACGGAAATGTCAAAGTTAAACCGACACTCATTGAAGGAAATTAAGTCAGGGAGAAACAGAAAAAACACAACCAATCCAGAAAATATTGAAAAAGTTCCCTAAGGGGTAATAGGTAAATTGATGTGGAAAAGGAGAAAACAACAGACAGAGGGAAAAAAATATAAACCCAGAGAATGGGAGACTCAGGTCTAGAAGACAGAGTTGGAGTTAATAGACTAAATGCAGTCAGAGGAACTACACACAAAAGGTCCATATATCAGCGGGCTGGGAAAAAAAAAACCCCAAAGTTCTACAAGAATGAAAAGCCTCCAAAAATACCACATATTGTGATAGGATATTGGAGTAAGCCAGTCAATTGGAAAAGAGTCACAAATTAAATACACAAAAGTATGCAGCACCTGAAGTGGTGTAGAAGCAGGTGGTGGGTATTGAGACTTTTTTCTATTTGCCAACTTCTTACCACTTGATGGCAATGAGTTTTGTTGCACAAAATGTGCCAGCCATACAGTAAATGAGCAACACTTGAAAGGAAATATACTGCATATTTTTCTGAATGGCAGATTTGAGTTCAAACCATCTTTTAAAAACAAATTAGTCTGTAGCGAAATATTTTCTGGTGCTAAATTCTATTGAAAGTATCCAGACCACTGTTCTTGGAGATTATGTATTTCCCTGCCATTTGCCCTAGCTATCGAATACTAGTTGAAGAGTTCTTGTTTTTCCCTTTACTACTCACTTTGTGCGTAGACAATTCAACAGATCTAAATGTATTATTGCACCGAGATAAGATATTGTAGGGCAGTCTGTGGTTCAGATGCAAATTATGTTCTGGAAGGGAATAACTGGAAATAAATAGACTTTTCCAGAAGTCCTCTGGAATTGTTGGCGGTATTTATGCACATTTATTCTATGATCAGCCTAATATGATCAAGATAGGGCTTCTGAGAGGAGGAAAACACAATTATACTAGCCCGCCTCAACCTGTATTATACTATGCTCTCCTAATGTCCATTTAGTACCAGCTTTCCTTGATACTATTTTTAATTATTTGAAATTAAATTTGACTCTGGATATTTAGAGAAAATTGTTAATTAATTCAAATATTTGGAAGAATCAGTGAATATAATTTCCTTTAAAACAACACCTGTAACTTAACGGTAAATCAGAAAAGAATACTGGAAAATTTGTAGTTTTTCTTATTGGCATCCTGCTTAACAAAACTTCCACTGTCCGCTGGAGACTTTAGGGTGGCAGTAAAATAGAGGGTGCCTCTGTGCATACTGCAGCTACCCTGAGATTAGTCTACTTATGTCCTTCAGTATAGCAATTGTAAAAAATATCAGCTACTTTGAGTACCTGACTGCTTACATGACACTGGCACACATTGACCAAACACAAAATTGAAACTCCGGCCTCTTTTAACACCTACCAATCAATGCTCTGTGTCATTGCATAGAAGTTACTTTCATTCCCAACTGACATGAAATGAATTCTAAGTAGGTACAAAGGAAAATGCGCCTCAGTCCCAATTGCAGTCTTGAGTAGAACTGGTTAAATATATTTATCTTGAAAAACATCAGGTTTTCAGCAGCACGAAGTTATTTCCAGAGATGCTCGAGTTACGTTTCCTATTCTGTGATCACCTGCATCCCTGAATCCCTATCACCCTTTTATTTAAAATAAAATATTCACTAACAAAAGTAGTGTTATGAACACCTGTAGCCCCTGAAGAACAAGAGAACTCCAGGCATCAAAGCAAAGCATCCAAAGAGGCAGTAAACTAGGAAACTGCAATTTAACAAGGGCACATGAGTCTGAATTTCAACTGAATGAGATTCTCAGTCCAGGGCCCAGTTACCTGATTTTGCACAAGTCACTTCACCCTTAGGTCCCTCTTTCCTTGTGCAATGTTTACAGTGTAAACACGCAAGGCAGTCAAAGGGTGATGCAGGACAGCCCCTAGATGTATTTGTCTGCCCTAGGAGTGCCATTATCTGGATAGGGAGCTCTGCAGTATAAACCCAAAAAACCAAAAAGCAAACATGGAAACAAAATCTAACTCAGTTTACGCTAAGCTGAACTTGAAAGACATCATAATTTAAGCAAGTTTAAATCTGTAGGCTTTTTAACAAGGCCAGGTCGCTGAAGTGCCTACTGAGCACACAGTCTTGAGGTACTAAATATACTGTTCCCCATCACAGGAGTGTTTGTCACTTAACCAGTCAGTCCTCATTGGCATGAAGAATTTCTCCCATTACCTCACAATAAGCACCTTCAGCAGAGAAGTTTAAGAAAACAGAACACAGAGGTCTAATCCAAAGTTTTATGTCCTAAATGAGAGTCAGTTAAATCAACTTACAACAGACTCTTTACTTCAAAGTGGAAGAATGAAACTTACTTCATTACATCAAAGGAAATGCAATGGTTTTAATCATATCCCCAGAGAACAGCCAGGCTGCTGACTGTTCTGTAGTTTACTCGCCCTGGAAACACTGGAGTTCAGAAGTTATTCAGGAACACATCTGGCTGGAAATGGCTACTTCTATTAAGAAGCCTTGCAAAATTCCAGCAGCAGCTGCTGAGCATGTTAGACTGAAGACAAGCTAGGGTTTAGACTCTTTCCATACTTCATTTCAGTGACATACATGGTGAAAATTCCTCCAGGCAAAAGATTAATGCATACAATCCTCCATAGCAGTGCATATAGATGACAAGTTATGTGCATCAAAATAATACAGAAAACAAAGATGGAGATATAACTTCTATAGAGAAGAAAAGCTATTTTACTGACAACACTTCTGATAATCTATACTTTGCTAACTCATCTTAAAAGAAGAACAATCCTCTCCTGTGCCATTATATAAAGGCACATGGAAGCTATATGGGTTCCCAATTCCTCACATTTCTCCAGAAGAAAGATTGGTATTTTAGCCCAATCTCTGCCATGAGTAAAAGGTGTCCCTAATGGTAGCAAAAATGGAAGGTGCAGCGAGAACAAAACCTTTCCTTTACAAAAATGTTACCTGCTAGCTATAGTCCATCTGTTCATAAAAGTCAAAATGAGAAAAAAAAATCAATTGTGATTTAAATTTAAATTAGATTTCAAGCCCAAAGCTTTTTAAATTTCTTTGTCTAAGATTGCTGGCACACAGGCTTTGTATTTAAGACTTGCGTGATCTATAAAACATTATATGTTTAGGTCTCTTTTTTAGGACAAATTTGTGAATGTTACTGATTTTTTTCCCCCTTTTACTCCCAGTCAAAATGATATCCTAAACTCCAGTTTCCATAACCCGGGCCAGTGTAGCAGCCCATAGCCCTTTTTTCTTCAGACTGGTCCAGGAAGGTAGTTTGCTGCCCCAGCCCTCTGCCAAGGCAGGCTCCTACCCCACAGGGGGATCAAGTGGTGGCTCTCTGCCTGTGTCTCTATCCCCTTACATTTCAGAAGCAGACGGCCCTGAAAATCAAGTTCCATGTTCCTCGCTCAGATCAACGAACTGCAGGAAGAAGTTGCATGAAAAGATAATGATAGCAGTGAAATAGAGGTCACATCAAATGAAAAGCTTGGTTCAGCGTATCTCAGATTATAAGACACTATGCATAGATATTAGTAGGAAGCAGAACTCATGAAGACAAATTGATAGGTATTCTCACATGCAAGGGATGCAGCTTGGGAATTAATAGAATTGAATTTGATCTGGCAGCGTAAATATAATTTTTTTTTTTCTGGGAGAACTGCAATGCAAAGCGCTAATACCATAGAAAGACCTCTTCAGTGTTTTTAATTGCATTAGCAATGTGAGGTCAGCTATGTGTCCTTTTGGGAGATCAACTTCATGTTATTATTCTGCAGAGAAAACTCTCCATTCAGATGGATTTATCAATATTGTCTATGTTACTTGAAATATATGCTGCAAACCTTGTGGAAGCAGGGAAAATATTGTATATAACAATAAAAACTGCAAATCAAACTCCAAATTTCCAAAGGGACTAGCAGAACTTCACTGAGTTGGAGTAAGTGATGAAGATTTACACCAGCTGAGAGCTTGGTCCACTATTTCTGTAATACTACATAAATCATCATAAAACATGACAGAAGCAGTATTAATGATGAGCTGCTAAAACTTAACCAGGGTCTCCCTCAAACATTGCTGCTTCAGTCAGTGCTATATGTGATACTTCTGGAATAAACTGCTCCTTCATTCCAAATCCATCAAATTTTATATTTTTCCTCTCCTTGAAATGGTGGATCTGTGGCTGGGACAAACTTTATAGTCAGGTCTTTGCTGGTCCTGAGCTAAGTTCATGTTGAGAGTATAGCCTTCCTCCACTTCTGAGGACGCATGAACTTTGTGTGAGAGTCAGGTATTCTGACGGGCAAACAAGTTTCTGCTCACTGTGCCCGGAGGATGAACAAGCTGATATTAGATGAGCATGAAGGGGAAATCCAGAATAATGAAGAGGGTAACTCCCAGAACCAGCTTTCCTATCCTTTGCCCTCCAGGCAGCGAGGAAAAGGCTTTGCAGAGAGTGCGAGAATGGCGCTTTCACACGCTTCAGCAAGACAGTAGCTTTGCCCTGCCCGCAGTACTGCTAAATAAAGGATGGACACCTATCAGTGCAGGAAGAAATACAGCACCTGCTTTTGCAAGGAGCCACTGTTTAAGCAGGCACCAACTGTTTTTTTTGAAGTTAAAATATATACACTAACTGCTTCTTAATGATTTGAACTAGAACTGTAGCACATCCCCTCAGACAGTGAATTTCTCTCCTTCTCCCACCGCTTTCCATGAAGTCAGACAAAGCATCTGGAGAGCCTGTGGTGAAACTGTCCTTTGGGGCAGACCTGCAGCTTCCCATGCACTTACATGAAGGCATGTAGGGGAAGAAGAGAGCATTTAGCCTTCTCTAGAGCCTCTTGAGGAAGAAGCCCATCCCCTCTCACTGCTGTGCTTAGCCACAGCCTTTTCAAGACTTCGGGCCTGCAAGTGGCTGAATGAATGATCATGCAGAGGCTACCTTTTTCAGAGGAGCTTGGGAGGCCCTGTGAAAATGGCACCTGCACTGAGGATCCCATGCATTCACAAATCATGCCATGCTTCTCCAATGCTGCAGAACTGGCTTTAGAAGTCATACTGTTCCCAAATAAGTTGAGGCTATTTTGAGCTGCCTCTTGGATTTTAGCTTTAGGATTCTGATTTTCACGTTTCTCTGCAACAGAGTGTGCTGGAAGTATTTTCCCTGTAAATGGACATGCTTAAGAAATCACAAGTGTTGAGACTTTAGGCTGCATCTCACAAGAGTCTTGCAGTGCTGCAAAAGCAAGAAATAATGTTGAACAGACATGTAAGAAGTCCAGCTGACTTCAGTGAAAGTATTCAGTATGCAACAGTGACTGTGTTCACAGGTTACCATGAAATAGTATACATTATAGCCATATGTATATAGCATTACCATATTAATTCTGTTGCAGACTACATCATTTGTATAAATAAGTGTCATTTAGATCAGTAGCATTCTCCATTCTTATAGGTTATGTGAAAAAGAAAATTGAAATGAAAATGTTTTTTAAAGCTACTTGTTGTGAACACTCTTGTCAGTCTTGAACTGAAAGATGCTGACTCAACAGCACTTTCATAGATGAGAATTTCCCCAAAAAATGGAGAAAAATAGGGGATAGGAAAGTTAAAACCTACATCATCGGGCCAAATCTTGGCCCACAATAAAGCTATTCTATGAAAATGTTGGTGATGAAGAGCTGATATAGGAGCACCTCACAATTGTCAGAATGACATTACCTCAGATTCACACCAGTGGTTGGTTTAGCATGCTGCCTCCAGTCCGGAGGCTAAGCCACCTATTCAGACCTAGTCAGTGTGGTCCATTTGGTAAAAGTCCGCATTCGCTGTCAACTCCAGGGTCTCCGAGTTGTACAAAGCTACACCAAAGGCTGAACAGGCCCAGGAATCTTCCTGCTGCTTGATGCAAAGTATTAGACATTTGCTGCAATAGGCAAGCAGACCCTGTAGCAACTACGCCCTTGCTGTCTTTTTCCTCCAGCAAAAAAATGGAAATTTCACAACTAACTTGGAGAAACAAAGCTTTTCCTAAGAACTGTTTCCTTAGAGGACAACAGCATTGCTAGAAATTGTTGCTTGTGTGGCTTAAACCACAGAGAACATAAATGGTTGCAGATGGAGCAGACTTTGCATTTTCATTTGATTTATCTTATAAGTTTGTAAGAGAAATATTAATAGCACACCAATGGTAGCAATTACGATAATGAATGTAACAGCTGGTACAAGCAGCTGAGCATATGTTTCAGTTTTATACTTTTCGTGTACGGCATGAGGTGGCTCTGAGCAGTTGCAATCACTGTCTCTCACTTTTCTTCTCTGAAGATTCTATTTTCAGCAAGTCTATGCTTGTGGCAAAAACATGGAGAGCTACTTTTGTAAATATGTTGCCTATCAGGAGGTTACAGCTCTAAGAAATAGATAACATGTTCAAAGTATGGTCAGTCTCCCAAGCTACTCTGGTCCTCTCGATGAGTACAGATTCACCACCAAAGCAAGTATCTTTCAGCTGTGCATCAAGCAGTTTTCTCCCCTCTTCCTAAAGAGAAAATTGGGTGGAGGGACTCCTGCAATAGAACTATGAAGCAAGAAACAATTCTGCTCACTTGGAAACATTTACAAACAAAATGCATGTCTGGGCTCCCACGATTGCCACCTGTCTGCTCCATCTCTGAACAGACACCTTGAGAGCAAATGAAACAGAAGCGTAGCACAGATACTAAGAAAGGGCAAAGGAAATAAGAAATTGTTCTGGCCCAGTAATTAGGCCCATTAGTCTTAATTAGGAATGAACAAGGCTCTCTGCAGCACATGGGCATCTAGCAGCCATCGGACTGATGGGTTTTAGTCAAACAGGTACGATGATGCCAACCTCCCCAAAGGCAATTCAGTTCAGGGCTTTACCTCCAAATTCGCAAAGGCGGCCAAATTTGGCATTCAGCATTCCTATTTTAAACTTGGAATTAAAGCCTATTCAAATGCTTCACTGCATTCCTATACTTTTCATACTAACACAGTCTAGGTACTAGGGAGCCTGAGGCACTTCCAAGCTTCAGTAAAGCCTGCAGGAACTGAACTGAATGTGGAAAACAAAGAAAGCATGAAAGGCACTGGGCACTTCTGGTGTGTGAAAACTTAAAAGGTTACAATGACTGTGCCTCTCATCTGTTCATCTACTGAACATTCAAGGATAATGTTCATTTAATCAGAATTCTTTCCTCCCCTGTCTGAGATAAGAAATTTCACATTTCTCTTTAAACCAGGCCTCAGACTGTTACCCAATAAATCAACCAAAATACTACAAAAGCATTTTGTTTCTCCTGAAGAGCTACATGTTCTAAAATTACCTCAAATCTATCTCAAAACAAAATGCTTCCAGAATTCCCAGGCCAACGTCTGCATCTGTTAGCACATTTGGACTTTGCCTCTTGGAAACTCAAGTCATAGAATCATAGAATCATAGAATGGTTAGGGTTGGAAGGGACCTTCAAAGGTCATCTAGTCCAACCCCCCTGCAAGGACCAGGGACATCCCCGACTAGATCAGGTTGCTCAGAGCCTAATCCAACCTGGCCTTGAACGTTTCCAGAGATGGGGCCTCCACCACCTCTCTGGGCAACCTGTTCCAGTGTTCTATAACTCGCATCGTAAAAAATTTTTTCCTAATTTCCAATCTAAATCTACCCCCCTCTATTTTAAAACCATTACCCCTCATCCTATTGCAACAGGCCCTACTAAACAGCCTTTCCCCATCTTTCCTGTAGGCCCCCTTGAGGTACTGGAAGACCGCTATCAGGTCTCCCAGGAGACTCCTCTTCTGCAGGCTGAACAGCCCCAACTCTCTCAGCCTGTCCTCATAAGAGAGGTGCTCCAGCCCCTCATCTTTGTGGCCGTCCTCTGGACCTTCTCCAACTGGTCCATGTCCTTCTTGTGTTGGGGGCTCCAGAACTGGATGCAGTACTCCAGGTGGGGTCTCACCAGGGCAGAGTAGAGGGGCAGAATCACCTCCCTCGACCTGCTGGCCACACTCCTCTTGATGCAGCCCAGGATGCGGTTGGCCTTCTGGGCCACAAGGGCGCATTGCCTGCTCATGTTAAGCTTCTCATCCACCAGCACTCCCAAGTCCTTCTCCTCAGGGCTGCTCTCAATCCATTTTCCGCCCAGCCTGTATTTGTGCCTGGGATTGCCACGACCCATGTGCAGGACCTTGCACTTGGCCTGGTTGAACTTCATGAGGTTGGCACGGGCCCACCTCTCCAGCCTGTCAAGGTCCCTCTGGATGGCATCCCTCCCTTCCAGCGTGTCGATGGCACCACACAGCTTGGTGTCATCAGCAAAGTTGCTGAGGGTGCACTCTATCCCACTGTCCATGTCGCCAACAAAGATGTTGAACAGGGCCAGGCCCAGCACGGACCCCTGAGGGACGCCACTGGTCACTGGTCTCCACATGGACATTGAGCCGTTGAGCAGCACTCTCTGAGTGCAGCCATCCAGCCAATTCCTTATCCACCGAGTGGTCTGTCCATCAAACCCATATCTCTCTAGTTTAGAGAGAAGGATGTCGTGCGGGACAGTGTCAAAAGCTTTGCACAAGTCCAGGTAGATGATGTCAGTTGCTCGTCCCTTGTCCACCAATGCCGTCACCCCGTCATAGAAGGCCACCAAATTGGTCAGGCACAATCTGCCCTTGGTGAAGGCATGTTGGCTGTCACCAACCACTTCCTTGCTCTCAATGTGCCTTAGCATGGTTTCCAGGAGAATCTGCTCCATGACCTTGCCAGGCACAGAGCTGAGGCTGACCGGCCTGTAGTTACCTGGGTCTTCCTTATTCCCCTTTTTAAAAATGGGGGTTATGTTCCCTCTCTTCCAGTCATCGGGGACCTCAACAGACTGCCATGACTTCTCAAATACGATGGCCAGTGGCTTGGCAACTTCATCCGCCAGTTCCCTCAGGACCCGCGCATGGGTCTCATCAGGTCCCATGGACTTGTGCACCTTTAGGTTCCTCAGATGATCCCGAACCTGCTCTTCCAGTACAATGGGCGGTTCTTCATCCTCGCAGTCCCTGCTTGCACCTTCTACAGCTTGGGACAGGAACTCTTGTCGGTGAAGACTGAGGCAAAAAAGTCATTGAGAACCTCAGCCTTCTGCATGTCCTGGGTAACCAGGACACCAGTTCCCTTCTGGAGGGAGCCTACATTTTCCCTGGACTTTCTTTTGTCCCCTACGTACCTATAAAAGCTCTTCTTGTTGCATTCTATATCCCTGGCCAGATTCAGTTCTGCCAGGGCTTTGGCCTTCCTTACCTTATCCCTGGCCACTCGTGCAGCCTCTTTGTAGTCCTCCCAGGCTACCTGTCCCCGCTTCCACCCTCTATAGGCTTCCTTTTTTACTTTCAATTGGTCCAGGAGCTCCTTGCTCATCCACGCTGGCCTCCTGGCCTTTTTGCCCGACTTGTTTTTCATCGGGATGCACCTCTGCTGAGCTTGGAGGAGGTGCTCCTTGAATATAGACCAACTTTCCTGGGCCCCTCTTCCCTCCAGGGCCGCCTCCCATGGCACTTGGCCCATCAGGTCCCTGAAGAGGCTGAAGTCCGCCTTCTTGAAGTCTAGGGCAGAGAGCTTGCCATGTAGTTTCCTTGCTGCCCCGTGGATCTTGAACTCCACCATGTCATGGTCGCTGCAGCCAAGGCTGTCCTTTAGTTTCACATCCCCCACCAGCCCCTCCCTGTTGGTGAGCACAAGATCGAGCATGGCACCCCTCCTTGTTGGCTCCTCTATCGCCTGCAGGAGGAAGTTGTCGTCCACAAGTCAAAGTTGACTTTCTGACCCCATCTTCTAAACCAACAGTACTGGTTACCCTATGGTCTTGTCCTGAAGAACTGTTCCAGCTTACACTGCCATTATGAAATGAAATGACTGCATTTTAAAAACTCCTCTCTGTCAAATGCTTAGGGTGTGAACAAACATAGGTTTTACACCTAAACTTTATGTGCATTCAGCAGGACATTATGCAGCAGTCCTCAATGTCAAAGGATGGAAGGGATTGTAAGGCAGAGACTAGAGAGAATACACCAAGATTGTTATTGAAGGGAAATTAATTTCCTGGAGGCAACAGAAACAAAACACAGTTTTTCTGTGCCAAAATACAGCTTTAGGATCTTTACTGTTCTGACATTGCTGGAATGTAAATCTTAAAGTACAAGGCTCAGAGAAAAACAAAGACAGGTAGCATATCCATTAAGGTCTGCAAAAAAACAAAGGGACAACTTAAAGGCGATCTGTCAGTGTAGTAGCAAAATAGGCACAGTTGCTGACTTCAGCAAGGAAGTAGACAGCTGCATTTTGAACAAATGAGAAGCTCTGAAGAAGAATTGCGGGCAGCTGTGTTAGAAGGACATTAAAATAATAAAGTCCTGTAGTCACAAGGGCAAATATTCCACATACAGGTGAGTCAGACTATTTCAGGACATTAGGTTTTTGAACCTCACAACTATAAGGGACACTTAGAACCTGGCCTCACAAGTCTCTGTGGTGAACACATGATCAAAGAAAGAGACATCCTCAGATGGCTCAGCTGCCACAGTGTCATTTTCAGACACTTTTGTCTGGCTTGCTGAATCCCATACAAATCTTCTCAATGAAAAGCAAAGCAGAAGTCCTATTTTTGCTCAAATCGATCAGTGCTAGGTTGATGGGAATATAGCCCTAGAAAGTGTTGGCTAAATGTCACCACTGCTATAAAGTCTCTTTTGTTTAATTTTGTTTTCTTTAACGACATGGAAGAATGACTATGGTCTTATTGAGAGTCTAGAATGTCATCCAGAAATCTTGTGGTAGTGTGACCCCATTGCAAAATTGTGGTAAAAGCTGTACAACAACAGCAGGTATTCTGATAAGTCATACATCTTTAAGAAAGTGTGAAGAACAACATCAATAAATATACACTGAATTGTAGCAGATCAAAAAATGCACTTGACATTAAAAATTAACATAAGCTTCAAGATTATTCTGCGTGGCCTTTTCTATGGTGTGTTTTAAAAGCACGAGCCGTAACACAAACACCAACATCAGGGTCAACTGTCTCACTGCACTGTTACAGGATTTTGCTGTTCATTTAATGCTGAAAAGGAGGTGGCTCACAGTCCAGATGACACATCATCCTTTTTTTCCCTTTCGTTTTTTTACTGCATTATCTGCACAACAGTGATGTCATGGCCTAGTGGAAAGACACCGTACCATGCATCAGGATATCTGGATTCTTCTCTTGGCTCAGCTGCTGTCTGACACTGACTTTGAGCAAGTTCTTAATGCTTATTTTGTCCATTTTGTTCATTCAGGACCAGGTTGGTCTCTGCCGCTATTAATGCGGTGCGTTATGTAACCCAGGCTTTAGGTAATGCATTAAGACAAGCTGTAAATATGCAGGAGGAACAATACTACATACTAGTATGGGCATTACAAACAGGAAGGAATGCCCATACAAGCTTTGGGGGGAGAATTTGTGCCTGCTTCAGTTCAGCAGCTTGAGAGCCCTTCATGATGCTGTGCCTTGCATCCACAGCTGGTACAGGTAATCAATTCACCAGCTGTTTTCTGGCCAAATTATAGCATTATCACTTCAGACCAAGTGGAAGAGGAGCTTGGTGGCAAAGATACAGTGTGGAAGGTCATGTTCAAAACCAGATTATTTGCCTTTTATTCAGGGCCTTACAAATTTACTTGTGACAGACAGGTTTGCAGGGGTAGCACAACTTTCCACAGGCTAGAGAAGAAAGAATTACCATGCATAATAATAATAACGTAAAGAAAATCCAATGCAACATTTTGTTTAAAATAATAATTCAAATGATGCATTAATACACTTGATCCAGTTTTTAATTCTTTTGTTAAAAATTACATGTCCCAAACTGGAGATGTAGTAACAAAAAGCATGGGGGGGGAGGGGGGCCGGGAGCAGGGGAAGGAGAGATGACAATGCTTGAGACTTCAGCCTTGATACTGTTTTCCCAACTATAATATTTCAGACACTCCCCATTTACTTATGTTCTGCTCTGGGTTCATTGCTGCCCTGAGTGATGTGCCAGCTACTGAAAGCCTCTGATGAAGCCAAACCTCAAGGGGTTGCCTGTAGGCTAAATACTAAGGCATATTTTTTTAAATCTTGAGGTTTATTATGTTCTGGCACCTGAGACAAAGAAAGCAATGCATTAAATACAACGTATTTTTCAAAGCGATTGCTATGATCAGAAGCGTGTCACTGCATAAATCTACCACTGAGTGAATAGTAAGTGGGAGCATACAATCCTTGCCCCTAAATGCAATTATAGACCATACCTGTGGGGCTGCTGATTTCATTCTCCATTAAAAAAAAAATGAAAATGGTGTAGTCTCACATGCTTTTCAGAGCCAGAAACACTTGCTGTACCATTATCCCCATATAGCTTTCTCTTATAATATAAAATGCACTTTAAATGTATAGATCTTCCTTGGTTTTGTACAGTTGATTACTCCCAATGCCCTGCCTCACCTCCTGCTTTGTGTAACACAATCAAATTTTGCCATGTGGAAAGATACTGTCCCGGTGAACCAAAGAAAAAAAAATCAATAAAACAAAAAATCCTCACTCAAGATAAAGGTTTCAGTCTTGATGTAAGAAATCGCTGTGTTGTACATACCCTCTAGACTTAGTTTTCAGTATTCCTTACAAACATTTGTTCTTTACGTCATTGTCAAACAAATACCTCAAAGAGAACCTCTGTTACCTTGTGATAAGCTGACCTTGCTTTCTTCTTTAATATACTATTTTTTGATTGCACAGCCAATTTTTCCATTTTTTTTTGGTCAATGAGCTCTCCTATCCTTTCCTGTCAGTCCCACCATTTCTGCAGAAACCAAAAAGGGCACAAACTAAAGCTAAGATTTAGTTTAAGACTTGGATTTAGTTTAAGACTTGGATTTAGTTTAAGACTTAGATTTAGTGTAGTATCTGTTCTTATCAGTTTAATATCTGATAGATCCTCAATGAGAGGACTTTATATTAAATGGATTTTTGGGTGTTTGATGACTGGAAGAGAGGGAACATAACCCCCATTTTTAAAAAGGGGAGCAAGGAAGACCCGGGTAACTACAGGCCAGCTAGTCTCACCTCTGTGCCTGGCAAGGTCATGGAGCAGATTTTCCTGGAAACCATGCTAAGGCACATTGAGAGCAAGGAGGTGGTTGGTGACAGCCAACATGGCTTCACCTGGCAGATCATGCCTGACCAATTTGGTGGCCTTCTGTGACAGCATCGGTGGACAAGGGATGAGCAACGGATATCATCTACCTGGACTTGTGTGAGGCATTTGACGTTGTCCCACATGACATCCTTCTCTCTAAACTGGAAGACATGGGTTTGATGGACAGACCACTCGGTGGATAAGGAATTGGCTGGATGGCCGCACTCAGAGAGTGGTGGTTAACGGCTCAATGTCCATGTGGAGACCGGTGACCAGTGGCGTCCCTCAGGGGTCCGTGCTGGGGCCGGCCCTGTTCAACATTTTTGTTGGTGACATGGACAGTGGGATAGAGTGCACCCTCAGCAACTTTGCTGATGACACCAAGCTGTGTGGTGCCATCGACACGCTGGAAGGGAGGGATGCTATCCAGAGGGACCTTGACAGGCTGGAGAGGTGGGCCCGTGCCAACCTCATGAAGTTCAACCAGGCCAAGTGCAAGGGCCTACACATGGGTCATGGTAATCCCAGGCACAAATACAGGCTGGGCGGAGAATGGATTGAGAGCAGCCCTGAGGAGAGGGACTTGGGAGTGATGGTGGATGAGAAGCTTAACATGAGCTAGCAATGTGCTCTTGTGGTCCAGAAGGCCAACCGCATCCTGGGATGCATCAAGAGGAGTGTCGCCAGTAGATCAAGGGAGATGATTCTGCCCCTCTACTCTGCCCTGGTGAGAAAATATGTTGTTTAGACATCCAGTCTGGAGTACTGTGTCCAGTTCTGGAACCCCCAACATAAGAAGGACATGGACCAGTTGGAGAGGGTCCACAAAGATGATAAGAGGGCTGGAGCACCTTTCCTATGAGGACAGGGTGAGAGAGTTGGGGCTGTTCAGCCTGGAGAAGAGGAGGCTCCGGGAAGACCTGATAGCGCTCTTCCAGTACCACAAGGGGGCCTACAGGAAAGATGGGGAGAGGCTGTTCAGTAGGGCCTGTTGTGACAGGACAAGGGGTAATGGTTTTAAAACAGAGGGAGGTGGACTTAGATTAGATATTAGGAAATTTTTTTTATTACAATGAGGGTTGTAGAGCACTGGAACAGGTTGCCCAGAGACGTGGTGGATGCCCCATCCCTGGAAACATTCAAGGCCAGGTTGGATGAGGCTCTGAGCAACCTGATCTAGTTGGAGATGTCCCTGCTCCTTGCAAGGGGGTTGGACTAGATGACCTTTGAAGGTTCCTTCCAACCCTAACTATTCTATGATTAACATTAAATCATTAAAGCTGGGTTTCATGTAATGCTGTGAAAATTGTCAAGAAGTGTAATGTGGCTCTCTAATTAATTGATAAAAACCATGAGCATAAACCTCAAACAGTATGGGTTTTCATTCATCTGTTCAGTCAATAGCAAAGCTCCTTGAGATTTCTGTGCAAAAGATTAGGTCCCTGATATCATGAGTGGCATTTTTAAACATAGCGCCATGCTTCACACTCTCAAGTAACAGCCTGAATGTCAGGTAATTTGCCGTAGGCTCTCTAGTGTGAAGACAATCTTCAGTTTTTCAGCACATTTTTACAAAGAACCTTCTTATTCCTGCAGTCAACATTTATTGGTGTTTACGTGATTTAACAAATAATGCCTGCAGGCAATCCCATCTAAGCTACCTGCAGTGACCCGTGGACTATACTGCCCCTCAGAAAGTACTATCACATCTGTACACAAATATATACCAGTAAGTTTGCACCACCATTCAAGATAAAAACAATATTGTACTACTTACAATAATAGTGCTAGGCACTGGAGAAAGTTCAGTTGCAAGCTATTTTCATGGTATATTCCTTCTGAATACAGAGCTGGTTTAACCTTTGCTGACAGCAATGCCTTGATAGTCTGCTCAAAGGTGTCTGGATGTCTAAACTACATATTTTCATTTTTCACTGGAGTGAAGACTATGTATCGTGTCATGTAACTGAGAACAGGGTGGTTTTGTCAGGGGTACATCCAAAGGTAGTGGGCTTGGCAAAGGTCCTCTAAAAGTCAAAGACCTCTAGCATGTTTCACAGAAAAAGCAGCACAGCAGCTTTTCTTCTGTACCCAGTTTCAGGAGAGACTGAGCTGAAAGCCGGGCAGATACTCTACCAAATCAGCACGAGAGTCTTCATCATGCAATTTATCCACTCCCTCAAAATCAGCAATGAAAAAAAAAATCCATGTATTGTTTCTAAATTAAGTGACTTGTCAATGTCTTAGTAACTAGTCTATTTTTATAATACAGCAGCCTAATGAACGTTCATAGTCAGCCTGAAGAAGCTGGAGAGCAGAAAAGCAACAGAAAACCCAAGAGCTGGAGCTCAAATGCCAAGAAGCAGTTTTGCTTTCAGGACGCGGTTATCTGAGCTGTGCAGTGCCTTTATTGCAGCCAGCACGGAGCAGTCCAGAAGTCCACAGGAGCACTGGTCTTGAAAATGAGAACATAACCCAAATTCTGCCCTGTTGTACAAGAAAAAAATTTCACTAAGAAGCCTACTGAAATAAGCTTTTGCCAGATTTGCACAGAGATAACAAGGATTAAAAATTTGGCCTCCCATATGCTTTCAGCAACAACCAGATGGATAGTGTCATATACAAATATCTGACTTGTTAAAATGAGATTAAGCAATGTCAGATATGTAATTTTGGTATTTAAGTATTTTAGAACCAAGGTAACTATTTAGCACATTGCATTCAAAATGGCTCAGTACCCTGGTGCTTCCCAGTGCTGACTCAGTATGGTGCAGATATCCTTTGAAAGCAGTGAGCTCCAGCAAATAGAGAACCCTCAAATCACTGCAGCAAAGTACAGCTTTTCCTACACATTGTGATAATGGTTGTAATTGATGCATTACGATAAGAATTTTATTTTTTCCTTTACTCACATTTTAAAATGGGTTATTGGACAATACAATATTTTACCAAGACTGGAGGGGATGGTTGGTGTGGGATTTTTGTAATACCAATTTAATTTAAGCAAGAAATCTAACTTGCAGGAATGTTATTTTAGTACTTTTTTTAGAAACACATAGATTTTCTACCATGGATTGTGTGGTCAAAATCCAAATGCAAGAATATCTTTCCTTGAACATAATTCTTTTAATTGTGTTCCAGTGACTTAATATTTACGCATTTAGAAAGTAACTACTCTGGCATTTTAAAAGGTTCCTGTGAATGCCAAGCTGACAATTGCTTGCATATCATTCTAACTGAAACTGCTTCACATTGTTCTGCTGACTATAACAACTATAATTACTCTTTTATTCAAAATGCTCAATGTTTCAAGAAAGAATATAAAATCTGCCCTTAGTATTCTAATGAGTTTGCTTTCCACTAAAGAGCAAGTCCTTAACTAGTACAACATGTAAATTAACAGTATGCCAAGAGTTGCCCTAAATAAATATCACCCCATCATTTGCAGTTAATTTGACTCAGTCTGACAATGCCGAGCTACTAGGCTTCTGGGTACTGAGCTTGCAGAGAGGAAGGCAGCAGTGTGACAAGCTGCTGATTATGCTTAGACAAACAGTTATCTGTCGTCCTCGCCAGGCCTTCGCTTGGTTTTGTCAGTATGCTCAGTGTAGGCCTATGGAGAGGATAGATAAACCTGGGTATTTAGTCAAACTATTGGCTCTTTCTTTGTTCAAAAGTTACATTTGAACATAGCCCCAGTGTTCTAAAACCTATTCAGTATTTTGAAATTACTCAGCAGCTCACAGGGAATACATCCCTGAAACCAATGGAAATATTACTGCTTACTTCACAGAGCTAAGAATTTTCCTTGCTGGTCTGCTAATTTCCTGTGAAAAACTCATAATGAGTTTCTGCTATTTGCATTACAATTAGAAAAATACTTAACTGTTTCTCCTTAAAAACAGTCACTTCATGTAAATCAAGCATAGGAACACAAATTTTATGGACTAAATAACATTTTCAGAAATAAATAAGTTCATAGCTTTTAGATCAATTTGACATAGTATAAAAATCTCATGTGAACACTAAATAAGATGTAGCAGTCTCCTCAGTGTGAGAACAGCCTGTTCAGGCCACGAATGTGAGCCCTAGTGGAAATTCATTTTTGAGAAATACTCCATTACTTACATTACTAGATTTTTATTATTATAGGTTAGCGATGTTTCAAAGAGACTTTGTGAAGGAACTTTTTTCATACTGATGTATGAAAAGCTCAACATGAGCTGGCAATGTGCACCTGCAGCCCAGAAAGCCAAACGCATTCTGGGCTGCATTAAACGGAGCATGGCCAGAAGGTCGAGGGAGGTGATTCTCCCCCTCTACTCTGCCCTGGTGAGACCCCACCTGGAGTACTGTGTCCAGATCGGGAGCCCCCAACACAAGAAGGACATGGACCAGTTGGAGAAGATCCAGAGGAGGGCCACGAAGATGATAAAAGGGCTGGAGCACCTCTGCTATGAGGACAGGCTGAGAGAGTTGGGGCTGTTCAGCCTGGAGAAAAGGAGGCTCCCGGGAGACCTTATAACGGTCTTTCAGTGCCTCTAGGGGGCCTACAGGAAAGGCAGGGAGAAACTCTTCAGCAGGGCCTGTTGCAATAGGACGAGGGGTAATGGTTTTAAAATAGAAGGTGGTAGATTTAGACTAGATATAAGAAAGAAATATTTTACAATGAGGGTGTGAAACACTGAATAGGTTGCCTGAAAAGGTGGTTGATGCCCCATCGCCGGAAATATTAAAGGCCAGGATGGACAGGGCTCTGAGCAACCTGATCTAGTTGAAGATGTCCCTACTTATTGCAGGGGGTTGGACTAAATGACCTTTAAATGTTTCTTCCAACCCAAACCATTCTATGATTCTATGAAAATTATGGAACATTTCCTAAGGAAAAAATACACCCTGGCTTCTATAGCATGCAAAAAGGAGAGCTGAGGCTGGAATAGGAACAAGGTTTACTAACTGTGCTTGTTGTGAAGAAGATGAGTCGGGAAGGATGTGTTTTTTCTCTGTGGCATTAGAAGCAGCTAATTGGTGGCATTGCTTGCCTTGGGATACTGTGAATGCTAAAAGCTTACACGTGTTCAAAAATTGGTTAGAGAGATGGCAGTAAAGTCCACTAAGTGTCACAAAGCTGCTGCCTCTGGTTCAGAAGTGCCTAAGGGGCAAATTACTGGAGGCTGGAAGAGCAGTAGAGCATACGTGATCAGGAGAGCATACATGAACAGTACAGCATGGGCCTTCTGCAGGCGTGCGTTTCCTACTCACTGGCTGTGGGTGCTGCTAGCAACAGAGCAGGGGACTCAGTGCATCCCCAGGCAGACCCTGCACAGCCTCCTTGTGACCAGTAGTCACTCAGGTGAAGAAATATATTTTGAAATTCCTGAAGGAACTTAAAGCATGTTATTGACTGTGAGTCAAACCATCAGTGACTTTGCAAAGCCAGTATTTCATTTCCATGTGCGTACAATCTCCCGCCTTGGACGTGCCCTGAGAGCAGCAGGCAGGTACGCACTCAGCAAACAGCATGGTCACTGTGCTGTAAGAAGAGATCATTTTGGCCCATCACTCCAAGCTGCTTGCTTACCCTCCAAAGAGCTGCACAAAATTGTATTTTCCCCCTCTACAACAAAATAAAAATGTTTGAATTGAAAAACGCTAGAATTTGTTTCTGATCTCTGTCTCTGAAAATCTGATGAAGAAAAAAAAGACTTTAATATTTAATATGAAGACTTCATGTGCCCTGGAAAATAGTGGAAGACAGCTGTGAAAAATAAATGTATTTAAGGGCAAATTCATGCCCTTAACTTCTCAGAATAAGACATAGTGAAGGAAAGTGGAGAATTTCTCCTACCTCACTGTCATTTATAAAAAACTAACAGAAAAAAATAAACCCCACCCGAAACAAAACCCAAAATGCTTTCACTTCTTCTCCCAAGCCAAAATAAAAAGTTATAAATTCCATATTTTAAAAATGGTCGACTAATTATGGGAATGAATAACTACAAATGTATGTTTACAAAGTCTTCAACATTGTCAGTAGTGTATTAATGTTTGAATTTTTTACAAATGCATCAGCAAACATTTCTCCTTTGCATGCACTCTTATGTTTTTCATTGGCCTGTACAAAGACTCCAGGTTTAAAATCTCTCTAGTTTAAGCTCAGTATCTTTTATTTTCACCACACTAAGCAATACAGATGGGTAGTTTAGAGATTAAGAAGCTTTCAAAAATACCCAGTTTCATTAATTTCTATGCTCCCCATTTATCACTGCTAGACTGCAAAGAGAAATGGGAGCAAAAGAAAAAGTGTATTGCACAGATTTATGGATTGCCTGTGGATTTTGTTTCCTCCTACCAAACTCTACCACAGCTATAAAAAGTGAATAATCAAGTGGCCTGATTACCTTTTAGAGCTACAGTAATCTAATTGGTAAATCAAAATGATACACGCATGATAAAAATAATGCGACAAGATCAATGTTACAGAAGGTTGCCATGCAAAACCTGTCCCTCCAGACAAAAACTGAAATAAAAATACTTTCTCTGTTCCCAGCAACACTTAGTCTAATTTCCTTGCAGGTCAAGGTAGCCTAATTAGCTCTAAATAAGGAACACCCAGAAGAGTTTGTTCTATCATACATTTTTTTAAAGCCTTTGAACATGTGATTCACTAAGCTGAACTCTGGAGTTTGAAATTCAGACTATTTTGGTGACCACGATACTGCCCTTTCCCTCAGATGTAAGGGCATACCAGCTCTTGCAACACTCCAGCTCCTGGATGGTTTCTTTTTAAATCTCTGTCTTGATTTAAGCCCGATGAATAAATACTTCTGTGGCATGTTTTAATTGCAGATCCTTCACATCCTTTCAGCTCAGCCCTTCACCTGATGAAGCACCACCAGAAAAGGATGGTGGCAGAGCAGAAAAAAAAACAGGCTGAATGCCAAATAGACAGAAGCATTTCTGATGCCTGAATGAAATCAACACAGTACTTCAAATCTTGAGGCTTCCTTTGAAAAAGCAGCAAACAGAACTCCCTTGCATTACGTGTCTGACCTCCATGCTGCACATCTGCTGCACAGGGCTCTGCTTTCTTTAGCAAAACCACCTCCTTATCAGAAATATTCAGAGGTTCTGTAGCAAGCAAACAAGCAACAAAACCTCACCCTACATTTCTGAGTTGTTTGTGACAAGGTCTCTACACAGTTGACGTTAGTGGCCCTGCAGACTGTGAAGAGCAGGGCTGCTAGTTAAGGGCACAAATCTAGACACAAAGATGAGCTATGGTGTTCTCCACTTGCCAAGGACAACTGCAAAATCCAGATGTATGGTATTTCAGGCAATATCCATGCACACAATAATGTACTATACTAAGAAAACAATCATATTAGTTTCCATATGCTAGTGTCTGTAAATAATAATAATAAAAAAGCATCAGACTGATAGAACTATTTCACATTTATAAAATATATCTAGAAGCATGATCCAAGAGCCAGTAAACCAGTGGTGGTTAAATTGGTGTCTTTCAGCTCAGGCATCATCATGCAAAGAAGCAAATGTTATATTTTAGTACTTGTGAAATGCTGACATGCATACATAATCAGGAATCACTTTTCCAAGCTGTTCTCTTCCTCTTTCAGTTTAAAGTGGCAAGAGCCATATCTAGACAATCTTACAGTAAGTGTCACTGGCCACAGATAATACTGCTTTTTTTTCATAAACATACAATATTTTGAAAAACTTGGATATCAACTGAAGCATGGCTTTTAACTCCAAAGTATTAGGTGATTTTGGAAATAGCATACTGAAAGAAAGAAAACAACATGAGGCATCTTGAAAAACCAGACACGGGCTTTAGTAAGTGATCTTTACTTTCATTCCTACATAGTGCTACTGGCTATTACTGGTTTATAACAATGACTATTTCTGATTTGTGTCTCATCAGAAACCTTCTGGATTTTTCCCTCACATACTTTCCTTTAAACATTTCTTCATAGATTAAGCAATTGTTTTTATCAGGATGCTAATTTTCCCCATTTACAACAGTGAAAATAAATGTCTACATCCTTTGGTTATAATTCAGTTGATACTGATCTGTAATTTTGGATATTCTTTAAGATAAACTAAGTGCTGTAATTGTCTGCACAGTTGCACTTTTCAGCAGAAGGATTATAGTTTGTTCAAAAAATTACATGGAAGAATGAAACTCAAAAAATAAAAGGTAGGAATAGACAGTTAGCATGTATTTCACATTTCTTTTTCTGTAATCTATAGGGGAAAAACCATCAAATCAGAAAGAATAACTTCCACTCTAAATTCCTATTGTTGTTCTACCTTCCAGACATATAGAGGCTACATTATTAAATGTTACTCAAAGTTGTATAAATGAAATTTTTAAAACTACTTTTTTTTTTTCTGCTCTGCAAGGCAGCGCCATTTTATGTTAAATTCTTAGATTAAAAAAAATTCTAGAAACCACACAGCTTGGTTTTCTCAAGTATTAGAATGTCCCAGAAAAGGATTTTCCCTCCCAATATTTCCGTGCTGGAAGCCTACACAGTTTGCGACCTGGCACACAAAAATTCAGCTATTTCACTAACTGCTTTTAACCACGTTGCATTTCTAAATTAGCACAAATCTCTCTGAATTTTCTTCATTAGAATGAAGTTAGAATGGACTAAAGGAACTCTTAACATGTCCATACTCAAATTGACAACAGTGTTTAAACCTCAGTTACGGTGTTTAAACACGTTTAGATTTTTGTCATCTGTCCATCACATTATCCATTACTGTAGCATCTACACCTAGACTAGCTTGTACAGCTGGTTTCTGCTCACATATGTAATAACTTGTCTTGGGGCAAAACTCTGTGGAGTGTTGAGACACAGAATTTGCCACTGTCTTAGGGAAAACAAGTTAATTTGCAATTAGTTAACTGGCATTGCAGAACTACAAGTTACGTTTTAGTAACGAGTAAGAAAACACCTTAGCAGTACATTCAAAGCTCTGATAGTCTTGGTGCCATCTGAAACGTCAGATGCTGTGGAGACAGCCTGACTCCATCAGAGGAAAGCTTTGCCTTCTCCACCACCTCTTGCCACTGAGCCTGATGGGCGAGGGCAAAGGATGTGGCCCAAAACACCCAGGACATTGCTAGACCTCAGAGGTTCCCTTAGTGTCATGGATGCTGGCAACCCCAGACTGTGCTGAGAGCTGGGCTGGCCAGGGGAGCACGGCAGCAGCTCTTCCCATGGCACACAGTGCGAGTGGAGCAGAGGTGGAGGCTGGACACTGAAGCTCAACACAAGCAGTCACACGTTCACACCCGTGGGCCACTGAATTCTGCCTTCTTGGCACCATTCCCTTGGTGCAAGCATGACTGCTTGCTATGGCAAATACCAAATAATTAGGTTAAACAAAAATACAGACAGCAGGAGGAGAAAATTAAACATTTCCAATAGGAGATTTAAAAGAAGAACCTGCAGTATGATATTTCATAGAAGGCTAATGCATTTATCTCATTTCTTTGAATAACAAGATTACCACTTGGTGTATTTATATTTAAGATTGCTTTGAGATTGCTTAGTTAAGTCATGTTTGAGAAAATGCTAAGAGCTGTCACCAGAACTAATGAAAAGTATTTATAGAAAACAACTTTAATACACTTGAAAAAACAGAGACAACTTGGAAGACATGCACAGAAACTGAACAGGAATTGGTCTTTTGAATCCAGACAAGACTGAAGAAAATAATTTTATCTGTATTTCCTGACTTTTAAAGTCTTTTCAAGCCACTAGTAACAAAACTAAATAACTGAGAGAATAATGAATTTCCAGTTTTTCAGTTATGCAAAATGGATAACAGATTCAGTAACATGATTTTAATCTGAATGGAAAAAGGGCTCTATAAATTTCATCTCATTCTCCTCCTTTCTCTTTCCTGGTCATATTATCCTTCCCATTAACTTCAATTGCCACATTTGAACTGACATTAGCCAAATCGACTTCTTTACTGATGCTTCTTAATAACCATGCTCAACTTCATCCTTGCGACTTGCTTATCTCTCTGTCACAGTCCTTGCAGTTCCAGATTGTCTGTAGAGAGCTTCTGCCTTCCTTCTTACATACTGCTTTCCAGCTCTTTATTCCCATGACGCACCTTCCCCTTTTCTAGGCTGGCTGAATATCTTTTCATATCACTCTTACTGATAGGGATCCTTCTGTCTGTAACAGCTTTCCTGAGAGGTACCCTCACTGGCTCCATCTCATTTGAAGCTTCAGGTGAATTTCTTCTAACCATTAATCCTAGATTGTTCATTGTTAAATTAGAAAAGCAGATTAGAACTTCTAAACATTCCTTCAGTACTTATCTGAGAGATGTCATTATTGAAGTTGTACATTTAGCACTTGGAGTAGCCAGCAAGTTGCTTAGGGAGGAATGAATTAAACTTCTCAAAGGAAGTCCATCCTTCCTCCAAAATCCAAATTAAAAACTTATTTCTATTAAAAAAAAAACCAAACATTCTTTAATTGCTTTTGGGTAAACATGAGGGAACTAAAACACTCAGCTTGTTCGAAAGCTGATTTGCATTTTACTTCCAGACCAACTGGAAAGGGAAATCAGAGAAAGTCTATATGATCAGCCTTCAGAGTCATTTAAATCCTAGAACTGCAAGCTTATTTTATCAAATGAGACCAGCCATCAGGATTCAGGTTTATTACAAACAACTGTTTATCCATAGCTAGGCATTAATTGTGTCTGGGTCATGAATATAGAGACATTTCCTCCTGTATCACCATTTTAGAATACCAAAATGGCTGGATCCATTTAGACACTGCAGGACAACGTGATGAGAGACTGACTTCTCCCCTTCCCAAGAAGTTAAGACCATAACTGTATAACCTAGTATATTCTTCTGTGGACTGTGGTTTGGCCCTTGATTGAGGTCTAAAAGTTTGCTAGTGTAACATTTTGGGATGGCACTTGCACACCCTGTTACAGGGATTCTACCTGCTAGCACATGCCCTCTCTCAGTACAAAGCACAGCAGCAGCTCCTTTCTGAGGATGCTATAAAAAGGTTCACAATCAAGTTCCTAAACTGTGGCATCTGTGATAGTCCATCTCCATCTCCTAAGAGAGGGTAGGAGAGCCAGTACCACCTGCCCAGTGCCCAGGCTTAATGGCAGAGAAAGGCCAGATGGTTGGGTGTCCCCGCTGCCCTGCTATGCATTGGCTCCTGCCTGGGATGCGGGCTTAGAGATGAGGACATGGGAACTCACCCAGTGTTAACATCCCTTCACTGTGTCCTTTCCTTGCACCAGCCTCCTCCCTCCTTTGTTGTTATATATAAGACATAAAAATATTCAGGACATTTGAAGGATGTTGCTTTGCTTAGGTAGCATATTCAGGTGATGGATAATGGAGTTTCTATTGCAGAAAAGCTGTCATCACACTTTTCTTTGAAACAAATAGTATTTGATTGACAGCTTGCTAACAGACCTATTGCCACAAAAGAAGTAGCAAATTCTGAGTATGCTGTTTTCACATTGTCGACATAACTCAGCTATGCTGATTGTAATATTGGAGATAAAACAATCAAGGGAGTTTGTGGTGGGTTACTTGTTGTTTGTTTTTTTTTTCTATAAGAAGACAATTTAAGGCACAGACAGGCTTTGAATTATAAACAGCTGATCATTGTTCTCTGGCTACAGCATGGTCTGATTATTCAACCTTAGTTTTAAATCTGCAGTTATGACTAAGAAGAGAGTGGGCTTATGGGTTGAAATAGTACAACACTCATCACGCTGCCAGCTGACCACACATTTGGAGGTAGCACTGCATGAACTGCAGAGCACTCCCACTGACCTCACATGTTTGTTAGCCCCAACTCGGCCTGTCCATCTCTTCAGTCCAGCTGGACCATCATCTCAGTAATAGACCTCTAGGCAATCCAGTCTGAATTTTCTGACCAGTCTCCATATCCCCTGCTGGTCTGGTTGGAAGAGGTTTTTAGAGAAAAAAAACCAATTATTTTTTTTTTTTCATACAGCAGAATTTGTTCTACAGGAGCAAGAAAAATCTGTCTTCTGTATATGCATCTCCTTCATGTCTGTAAGGCATGGGGAAAACCTCCTCTTCCGAAGAACAGGGCTGAATCTCTTTTTTATCCCTCTTCCAGTGTGGAGGCCTAGTGAGTGACTAGAAGAAAGGCAGAGCCCAGAAGGAGAAGCAAAGCTTGTAGCTTTGTGATGGCTGGAGAGCCTTTCCCATTAGAAGCAATCAGACATAGTCGTACACATGGGTCATTGAACTATTGGACTGCAAAAAGGTAAACTGAAGTAAGCCTGTTGTCTCCTAAGAGTCATATGAGATGGTGGTGATGGTGGCTGATGGTGGTGCCTCATGGAAAGGAGCAAGAGTTGCAGAATTCCTTGGCAGTCGCAATACTGGCTGTGGAGAAAGGCAAGAAGACTTCCCCTTTTCAAAGTTTTCATGTCAACAGATTGGGAACAAAACAAATTTAGAACCATCCCTGTTTTTCCTTTGTTCATCTGCAAAACTTCCTTTGTCACAAATCACAGGCAAGCTCGGTATGATTCCACATTACTTAGGTGCATGAGCTGCCAAAATGGTATCGATCCTGTACCACACGGTCCTCCAGACTTAAACACTCTCTTCCTCATCAGGACAAACAAGTTCAGGCAGCAAAGCCATGAATACTGCTATTGTGTATGCTCATATCTAAGTTAGTTCCTTTGGTGCTCAATGAGCCTCAGTGCTGTATTGTGCGGACATACCCTTGGGGTAGCATTGGCTCTTCCTTGCCCTGTGGAAGGGAGCTTTCAGTCTCAGGGGTTGTAGTAGCAGGAAGAGGTCCCTCCATGTGAGGAGGAGACAAAAGCTGATTGGGGTTTGGGGGGAAGGTAATTTCCTGGGGCTTTTTGAACCTTGTAGGCCTGCCTAGTAAGCACACATCGCCCTTGACAGACAATCACCAGTACATGGAGCAATACATGCACGTTGACTTCTCTGTTCAGTATTTGCTACTATACCTTTCCTGTTCTGCACTCCTTCCCAAGAGAACACCTTCTGGCTGGCAGCCTACAGCAGAAGCTTCCATCTTCTGTAGTCAAATAAATAAATGACTTCATTTAAAATTACTAAATTTAAAGCATTTTTGCCACCCGTGGCTAGAAAACTGCTGCCTGTATCAATTGCTTCTCCATTGAGGAGTGGTGTTTCAGTTTTGTCTCTTCTCAAGGAGTGGTCAGATAAAGTCCAGGTGCCTTTTTTACAGACAAATAGAGAGACTTAAAAAAATTTAAAGTTAGCAAAGGCTTAAGCATAAAAGTTCCTGATTTAGTCCCATCTTTCATAGTCCTCCAAACCTAAAATGCATCCACCAAACTGCCTGATAAGCCATGTGTGTGCTTTACTAATCCCAGTTTTCATCTTATCTTGCCGACAAAATAGCAGCACTCCCAGAATGACAAATGCTATCTCACTTCTAGAAGCTGGCATTCAAGGTGACTGAGACACAAGGAGAATTCATTTTTCCCACTATTGTTGTGGCTGATTTCTAACTCAGCACTGACATACAGATACCCAAGACACAGATATAAATGCCCAATAAAGGAAATAAAATTCTTTTCTCAAAGAATGAGATATTTCTGAAGGTAGCAATAAATGGATGAAAGACATCAGTAGAAACATCTGAGCAAATTAAATAATTCACAGACAAGACAGAAAATTGTCTGATTTTTATGGTAAGAGTGTGTGCACCATGTATTCTTTATACCTCTTTAAATAAAGTTATTCTTAAATAGCATAACAATGAAATCACTCTGGGTAACTTTACAAATATCAATTTATATACAAAATGTATAATAGTCTACGTTAAATTAGATTGGCTTTTCTCTGGACTTTGCTCTGTTTTAGACTCCCATGTATTTAATGAAGCTCTAATGTTCATTTTCTAACATGGTATGATGCAATAGTGTGACTTAGACTTCTTTCAGTTTTATAAAAGATCAGTAAGGCAGTAATGAGTAAATAAACATTTAAAAACAAACCTAAAATTTACAGCCAGCTCCTGTTTATAGAGCCAAATCAGAGTTTCTTGTAAACATGCCTGCAGTGTCTAAGGCTACTAATCAATGTTTTCTCCTTATTATAGTTGTTGAGGGTTGCTGACAGTTTAATAACCAAAATTTCAAGGTAATCTGAACTGAAAGCGTTTCTGGTAATATAGGCACACCTGATACTGTATTTTCACACAGCAAGAACTTTGCAGGGTGTTATTAATTACTGTGCACCTGACACCTCATTACAGTCACAGACCATATTTCACCAATGGTTAACTGAATGCTTTTCAAAGTACCATTTCTAAACAGCACAGAGTGACACTGAAAAACATGGATCAGACCCCAGGATGTTAAGTAACACTGCACCTAGCGATTTACTAGGCTCAACATGATTTCCAGAATCAACAGTGTGAAGGTTATTTGGTTTGCTATTAGCATGACAGGTCATCAGGCAAGTCACGTGGCCTCTTCTCCTGTAGAGGATCAGCATCTTCTAATACAGAAAAAAAGATACCGGGCTGAGTTTCAAACAAAAAGGAGCAGCAGGAGGGCCTGGGGAGCAATTGGCTAAGTGTGGCTTTAAGCGTTCCACCTCTGACTCTGCAATATGACAGCAGATTTTCTTCAGGATACAGACATTCAGTTTGTCTGCAAGCCAGCTTGGTCTTCCAGAGACACTTCAGTGCTATCTCCCAACTTGTGTTATCTCCAGCTCATTTCCCTAGGATAAGCTTAAAATAAAAGCCCAAGCCTGATGGTAAGGGGTGAAAAGAAGGTGGTTCTGGAACTCAGAAGTAGTGTAAACTGGCATACAATTGATAACATTAACTTGATAAATTCCATTGTGCTGAGCTGTACTCCATGTGTGACTGATGCAGAGATGCTGGAGTGCTGGGAGAGAAGACATGTGTTTGTGACAGATGGGTGGATGTTTTGTAGTGTTGAAAAAGAAATGACATCCTTCTCAAAATGTCATTTTCCTTCTTACGCTGGCATCCCTGGGTGTCGCGTAGCTGCTAGCAGAACAGTCTCATCAATGAGTGATGCCTCAACTGAAGGAAGCCACAGAAAGCAAATAGGGGCTGCAAAATGTATGGCCAGTTAGGTCAAGGCTGATTAGGATGACAGCAATTGCTGCCAGTTACAGAGGTGATTTGTTACTCCACTGATGCTTCCTGATCTGGCAGGCACTTACAAGACTTCCGCACTTCCCAAGAGAAGGCAACTTTGCCTCCCTGTAACTAGCACTGACCTTCTGAGATAACCCACCGGGGCTCAAGGCACAAACAAGGCACAACCAGAGCAGAAAGCTCTGGCTTGCTGAAGCTTGGGGCTATACGCAAGCATCAGTTCAGCTGGCTATAAGCCAGGACTCAGTCTGAAAAGCCTGCTTCTGCCAAACTGTGCTGTCTTAATTCAGCCTTTTGACAAAGGAATGACATAAAACCCTCCTCGTTCTGGTGCTTGGTTTCATTTGAAGCAAGCACCCAGGCCTGCAGGAAGGATCTGCAAGGCTCCCTAGCTAGCCAGTGGTATCCCACCCTACAGGCCAGTGCTGCAGTATTATATTTATTTCCTTAACTGTAGCTCTTGTCCATAGACTAGTTATTTCAAGGAAAGACGGTGCCTGCTACAACAAGGTTTTACTCCTGGTTATCCACTGCTCTAAGCAATAATAAAACAGAACAATCCATCGCTAACAGCCTGGGTAACCTAAGACTTCAGGACAGCAACCACAAACCTTCACTGCCCAGGTTAAGTGATGCTGCCTTGCTCTTGCACCCTTCCCTAGGCATCCGTTGTTGGCCACTGCCAGCAGACCTGTTAGCTGAAGCTGTAGGCAGCTACATCTCCATGTGGGCATAAATGCCACTCGCAAAGAACAAGCAGAGCAGGCACTGAACACAGACGGTTGGTTGACCTTTGCTTGAATTATGCCTGGAAACACTTTGAACTAGGAGCATCTTAGGAACCAAGCCTGGGTTCTTGGAGCTCTGTTCACTGCCTTACTTGAACTGGCCGCAGCAGCAGCAGTGGTGGCTCGGCCTGAGGCATGACTCACCGAGCTGCTGCGTTGTTTCAACAAGAACCCCTCGTGCCCACGGGGCACCTACAGCATTATTGGGGCAATGCCACGGAACAGCTGGTGCCCACCCTCCTTCAAAGCCGACGAGCTACACAATGCTTGTTTCTTCTTCTTCCTCCTGGCTAAGCTGAGTGGAGAAGAAAAAGCCAGAGTTCACTGATTATTTTATCAGCTGCTTTTCCCCCGCGGAGAAGGAGGGAGCCGCCGGCGGGGTGCAGCAGGGCGATCGGAGGGGCAGCAGGGCCCGGCTGGGCGGCCACTCCGCCGGGCAGGACCCGGGCCCGCTCCCGCGGAAGGTCGCTCTCCTAGGCCGCCCCGCGAGAGAAACCCTGGGCCCGCACGCCGTGGTCAGGCCGCGCCGCCCGGGAGCCCCGCAGCTCCCGTTCCCATGGCAACGGCGCGGCGTTACCGTGGCAACGCGGCGCGCGGCGGGCCGTTGCCGGCTAACAGCCGCTCCGCGGCTAACGGCTAACTGCTAACGGCCGCTGGCAGGGCGGGCGGGCAGCGCTGCGGGCTGCCAGGGGAGGCAGGTACCCGCCGTAATCGCGCCAGGGCGGCGGGAAGCGCTGGAGCCGAGCCTCGCGGCCGGGCCTCCCGGCCGGGACATCCCCGCAGCCCCGCCTCTGCGCTTGCCGCTTCGCCGAGGTACCCGCGCGGGTGTTCCCCTCAGCAGCGCGCACCGGTGCAGTGCCACCCGCGGGCCCTTTAAAGAGACGCTGTGGTAAAGCCTGTAAGAAAAAAAAAACTGGGATTCCTAGAGAAACAAACTGCATTGCAGAACTCACTGGCTGGGTGCCCGTTAGAGCCTACGAGCCCCTCCATTACGGGATGCAAACACGCAGTGTGCTCCCCTCCCTCTCACAGGAGCTCTGCTCACCGGCATCCTTATGGGGACTGCACTGAAGAGCAAACACCTTAGCAATACGTGCCCAAAGCAGTCCACAAGAAAAAGAATAAAAATTAATAATAATCAGTCACAAAACGAGTTACATGGTCCCAGTAACATCTGCTAGTTCTTTCAGTTCAAAAGAGGGTTTTCCAGTTGCAATAGAGCCTCTCTGCTTAGTTTAGAAGGAAATGGTCACTTGAAAGCCATTAGAAGAGCAAATCCTGGCCTTTATTGAGATAAACCAGTTAATTTTAGCCTTAAGTGACTGTCTTATCACAGACTTCCCTAAAAGCAGCTCTGCTATACAATTTTAAGTACCTCCTAAATCATATTTAGCATCTTTCCTCCTCCCAGTAAAGAAGCTGAAGTAGTAGTACATTAGACTCTAGCAAAGATAGCATCTAGTTTAGTCTGTCTTTTGTGGAGAGTCAACAATACTAAAAATAATTATTATATAATAAAATAAAATAAACTGACCTGCATAAATTATACATTAATTGATTTCTACTGTGTTGGGTTTTTTTAACCATTCAAAAACCCAGGCTGATCCAAAGAAGCAAACCACTGCATATTCCACATGATGAGCCAGAGACAGCTTTTGGTGTAAGACACTTACTTCAGAGAGTCTGCCTCCTGCTTACATGAGGTAGTATCCAAAAGCATCCTTTGAGAACGCAAAACCAAGGCAATTCAATATCCATGAAAAGATCTGGGAGCTGCTTGCCTAACTGCTTAATACCACATCAGCACAGCTAAGCGGCTTCCATTAAAAATGCAGTTAAAAAAGAACCACAAGTACCTAAGCTTTACCACAGTCAGACACGTTAGCCTTGGAAAGCCATCTGACCTCCTGCCTAAAGAGACTTGGAGTATCACCCCATAATTGCTGTGTCAAACCCAATAGTTTGTTGTTAAAATCAAATCTGCTTTTCAGAAAGACAGCCAAGTCTTGATCTTGGGCATGTAGTAACACGTGGGCCATTACACAATAGAAGATGATGTGCTGCTTTTTACAGCTAGGATACTTCTCTTTGATAGTGACATTAAAATTGCAACAATTAACTCTAATGAAATTGACAATTAGGTCTTAATGCAATAATGGGCTGTAACATAATTAAGTAGAAGTTATCTGAGTGCTTTTTCCTAACATGCACATTCAAGCCTGTACTTTGATCTATAATTTGGCAAGAAAAAGAAAAACTGTAAAACCAGTGGCTTGGAAAAAGCCACTCATGCGAAGCTTGCATGAGGCCAGTTTCTTGCTTTTGTAAGGAACCTGTATTTGCATCTATCTTCCATTAGGAGGAAAACACTAGAAAACTTTTCACTTACAAAGGCTGAGCTTAGAACTACCTGGTTTACTAGAAGTAAGGGACAGGAGTCTTAGACCAAGGCACAAACAGCTGAGCTACCAAAATGCCTTCTCTTACACCACAGTATAGAAAAAAACCTCATTACCCGTTAATGAAGTTTTGCTTAGGGCACCATAGAGCATTGTCGTCGCTTCCCACTGAGCCTGGACAAAGTTTAAAGGACTTGTCCAAGGCAGCAGGGAAGTCTGACACAGACCACAGATTTAAGACAAACCTCCAATCCTTAGTGCAATCCCGCAAGATCCTACGGTCTTTGTGCTGACCAGGAGAACCAAGAACATGGAGACACACACATTTAAGAGCAGAGTCAGCTTTAACTAGAGCAGAGTTGGTCTGATACATGAGGAGTGTATGTTGTTTCCTATAAAGGGTAAAGAGGAAGCTTGTAAAAGTCACAAGACAACAACATATTAATCCAGATTCTCAGGATACTTAACCTTTTTAGTTAAAGAAGGGCTTCCGGTTAAGAAGATCCACTTTCCTGTAAAGGCATTCTACTGCCAGGTTTATGGAAGAAAGCTTGAAGACCGTAACCTCTGAAATGTTCAAAAGTCTGGGAACAAAATAGAGTATCTAAACTAATTTTTAAAGGATTTTTGAAAAATGCTTACTGTTGATGTGGAAATTCTCAGACCTGCCAATACTTTCTGTGCCAAATTCTCAGAACTGCTATTATTTAGTGCAGTTTAACATTCAATCACAATAATTGCCATCTAGAGGGCATGGTCCAAGAACAGCTATGGGCTCACAATTTCCCCTGACAGGAAAGAAAGCAAGAACATGGGAGTAAGCAAAGGACTAGATCCATTTAGTTTATTTTCTTATCAATGACAAGAGATTTCTGTTATTTCATTCCCACGAGCCAGTTCTGCTTCACTCTGATTTCTAGCAGTCAAAGAGGAGGGTTAGAACGGAAAATTGAGTCCCATCTGCACAGGCACAGCTCTAATCTTAGCTATGTATCTCCTAAGACAAATAGTCACAGAGTCCTTATGCTCTCTGGGATGACAAGCTGAGAAGACATAGCTCTCACTCAGAAGCAGCTCCATTCTGTTTCCAGGCACTCACATCTTACACTTCAAAATAATGAGAGCTCCACCATGGACTGTGGGCCATTTCCAGTGCACCCCAGAACCACTCAGTGCCACAGTCAGCACTGCTCTTTTGGAAGATGGATATTCACTGTTATGGTCACCTGCCATTCAGTACATTCCAAGTGCCAGGGCTAGCATGTGACCAACAAGGCAGAGGAAGGGTATTAGATACATTGTGTGCTTCTTTCTCATGTTAGGCTTGACACCAGTTTAAAGGGTTATTACCTCCTCTCCTTGGCTTGTCATGGTTCCAGTAATGAAGATGCATATTTCCTACCCTTCACTAGCATATCTGATAGTAGCTTTTTGTGCTAATGCCTCCATCCAGTAAAAACTGTTTTTCTTTGAATTACATGCCAGGAGGTTGATTCTTGGCATGGCTGAGTTATGTTTTTAATCCAACAACAAAGTCTTGTATATGTGAATATAGATAAATACATGAATATGTCCACATTGCTCTTTTAATATTAGACTTGATAATCTGAGTGGAAAAATGGGTGGTGAAATATTCTTGGCTGCTTCTCACACTGTTCCCTTTGGATCTTCTACTGGCTGCTTTCAGGAAAATTAGTGGACTAGTCAGACGTGAAACAGCCCTAAACCTTTAGAAATTAGGATTCCTGAAGCTTCTGTTTTGAGCAGTATCTTTGCCCTATTTTTTTTTTTAACTGAAATGGAGGTACTAAAATAGGATATTGAAGAAATCCATTCCCTATTAAAAAATAAAAGTCTGAGGGATGCAGAACAGAGGCAAGGAGAAAAGCTGGTCCACTGTAAAATCCACTACAATTTCTGTATTTCCACAAATTCTTTCCCATAGACTCTGTCTCAGAGCCAAGATACTATTTTTGTAGTTTAGCCCATAAAAAAAGAAAACTGTAAACATAATACAAAATATGCACACAACCATAACTGCAGAAATACAGAATTCCTCTAAAAGTAAGCTGATACCATGATGTAACTAACAGAAGCAGCACTCACTAGCACAGCAAAGGTGATTTTGAGTGGTGTGCAGTCAGCACTTATTCCACATTCACAGACCTGCAGTGAAGTGTCTCAGAGAACCAGCACAGAGCAACACTAATACACCCTGCCTTCCCCAACTGTTCTGAACGTCCTACCAACTTCCCTTATTGGAATCTACACAGCAAAGCCATTTTCTGAGACTATTCAGTGTTATCTATGGATTTCATAGCATTTATGCATTTCGGGTAGCCAATCATCTCTTTTACGGGCAAAGAAGCTAGAACACAGGCACTCAGCCACAAGTTCAAAGTCAATCAGAAAGCCAGTGACCAGGTCAAGAATGTAAGAAAAAGTTATAAAATTGCTCCCAGATGATCTTTTATTTTCATCTGGAAGTAAGCTCTAAAAGCCTGTCTTTGAAGTATTGTGAAATTCTGTTGGACTTCAACCCCCCATACGTTGTGCTGAAATTATAAGCATTTTAAGGGTTAAAATTCAACATTTTTTTTTCAATTTGTCCACTTAGAGCTTGGTTTATTTAATTCAATAACCTTAAGAATTAGGAATAGGCATACATTTCAGATTACATTCCTCTGTCCCCTCAGCTTGGACCTTCAGAAACCAATTCCTACGTATATAACAAATGAATGTAAGAGTGATAAAAAGTAGAACCATAAAAAGGTTTGTTTTTTTTTTTTGTATGTGACTCTTGGCGTAGTAGAATTTAAACACGGTTACAATTCTCAAAAGACAACCACCTTCAGTCAAAACACACATAATCACACATTAACAATCACTTATCTACTGTGGTGTTATACCTGTAAAAATGAATGCAGAATTTTTATATGAAGGCACAAGTGGTAGTTATCCTGTCTTAAAGTTAAGAAATACGTTTAAAATACCACTTGGACTTTTTTCCTTTTATTTAACAAAAGAACACTTTGTATTTTAATAGGATTCTGACAGCCTGATAAATGCTATTCATCAATGTTATTTTCCTTTAGAAGAAAAGGGTACAGCTAAGGAAAAATCAAGTTTTGTCTGTTGCAGTAATTTTATTTGTGTGTTCCTTCAGAGCCTTTCAAGCAGAACCCAAGATATTTTATTCTTGATGAGTTTTAGCTGAATATGTCTCGCCTTACCTTATCTTAGCCACTATACAGAACAGTAACCTGAAGATGGCGATATTTCTCCCTTTTTAAGGCTGGACCGGCAGCTGGCGTTACTGAAGCATTGTCCTTCATTCTGAAGGCAGCAAAGTGAAATTTCTTTACCTTTGAGGACATTAAGGTGTAGCTGCCCCCCCGAAATTTCTGCATTCCCCTCTGTTAAACATTCTTAAGGTTCTTAACTGCCATTATCAAGTCTTGCACCTTCCTGTAAAAGAAAAGTGAACTTCAACTAGCAAGTCATATTTTCCAGTTATTGAGAGCTTTTTGAAGTGTTTGTTTTCTCTTCATAATCTGAATGACACTAGCTTTTTGCCATAGCCATTTGTTGATGTCCTGGTTTCAGTTGGGATGGAGTTAATTTTTTTCCCTAGTAGCTCCATGTTTTGGATTTAGTGTGAGATTTGGTATGTGAAGAGCATTGATAGTACACTGATGTTATTAGTTGTTGCTAAGAGATCAATTTCAGGATTCAGGTTTATTACAAACAACTGTTTATCCATAGCTAGGCATAAAGGTCATTTAGTCCAACCCCCTGCAATAAGCAGGGACATCTTCAACTAGATGTGCAGGTGCAAGAAGCTGGGAGGGGTATAGCCAGTACAGTTGACCCAAACTGGCCAAAGGAAGTATTCCATACCGTAGACATCATGCTCAGTATTTAAGTGAGGGTTGGCCAGTGGGCAGCTTGCTCTCTCTGGAAACTGCAGTTCCAAGATTTGTTGCTTGGGAAATTGCTGTTCTGAGATTGCTGCTCAGGATGGGCTGTATCAGATTGGTCATCAGGTGGTGAGAAATTGTGCATCATTAATTTTGTATATTCTGTTATAATAATATTTTATTCTTATCATTATTTTTCTATATATTATTATTATTATATTTTCTTTTGCTGTCCTAGTGAACTGTCTTTATCTCAACCCACAAGTTTTCCTTCCTTTCCAATTCTCTCTCCCATCCCATCTGGGAGGGGGCAGGGTGAGCGAGCAGCTGCATGGTACTTAGCTGCTGGATGGGGTTAAACCACAACATTTTATCCTACTGAAAAAGATTCAAGGAACAAAACTAAAAAAAAAACACTATAACACACAGGGTTGCAAAAATTATTGTATATTGATGAAAAAAGATTATAATTAGATCTGGAGGAGGAGAGAACTGTTCCTGTGAACCCTTCCAAGACACAGGCAAGCCATGCCTGAAGAGTTTTACAGGGAAGACAAGTTCTTCACATTGAAGATTTTATTTGTGCTAAAAAGGTTTGCACTGACAAAGGGTGACAATACTGACAGGCTGTGGTCTGTAACATCCATGTACAAACTATAAGATTATGAGTCAAAATTTGTGCAAGAGATCTCTGATGCTAATGAAAGAGCAATGTGAGCAATGAACATTACACAGCTGGTTTGGGGCATATGAGATGCAGACTAGTTTTCTCCAGGAGCTGATTCAGCTAGAATTTACCATTTTGGAGTTTTCAAGGTCTGTTTGTAAAACCTAGTGTTTGCAGGTTGTCCCTGTTCTTTGTATAAGGGCTCATCCTATCAAATATCCTTGAAAGGAATTGTCATTCCCCCCCTGCTCCTCTGGATATTTTTGCTGTTTCTCTGTTAGCAGTTGTCTGGGTGATTGACTGTGAACTGCCTGTGTTAACCTTTATAATCGTGAGAAGGCCATCTTTTCATCATTAGCAAACAAAATTTACTCAAGCCTGCCACAGAACAGTGTGGCTTTATAGCTGTCATTTCCAGTTGCCCTTACGAGGCACATGTTCAAAGAAGTCTATTGCTGATCGTCTTTTGTTGTCAGCAACAGTTTCACAGCTTTTCTTAGCTCAAGTCTAGCATTGCCACAAGCCATCTTTTTTTTTTTTGTTTTCAAACAGTGTGCTGTACTCTACAGGCTTTCAGGTGTCTTCATCTATGTGTGTTATTCAGATGCTTTCTGGTATAGGCTGTTAGGTTCTCTGCCTTCACTTGAGTGTTTCTAGTACAAATCAGTAAAATTGCCTTCAAGTCCTGAAGATACTTAGGAGCTTGCCTTAGCTAAAGACGTTTTTGCTTAAGGTTTCAACACCTTGCTCTTAATAGCATGACTGTGAATTGTTTGAAGAAAGCAAGCAGCTGAAATATGCTTGCAATGTAGCAAAACTCTATTGGAAAAGGACACTTGGGACTAGCACCATGTCAGGAATACTTAACTTGTTTAAGGACCTGATAGAATATTTGGCAGGATCAAGACAAAGAACCCAAAAGACAGAAGCTTTGTTAGTTCAGTCATAAACAACTTGTCTCTTCAGAGCTACTCACAACCGCACAGGCAAGCTTCACTCGGGTGATGTTGCCATTGTGCTGGGATATGGGCAAAACAGAGGGAGAGCAGTGATCCCTACCTTCATAGAGTCAATATTTTTATAATAGCAGATACAAGAGGTAGGTCAATAAACACAACAGGCTGATTCAGGAAATTAAGCAAGGTAAGGATCAAGGGCTGCCACGGGGATATTAGCTACAACCTGGATTCATCCCACACTATGTTTATGTGGCTCAAGGGATCAGAGCTGGAGGATAGTTCTTATGTGGACTGAATTGGCCCTTGAGCTATACATCTCTCATAACTACATATGAAGCTGAAGGCAACTACTTTTCTCACTTGGATCAGGACAGACCTGGGCTTGAGCATATGTATTTCTCGGTCTTCAAAGCTTCTCAAGCCTAACTGCACTGTAATTTACTGACTGGGACGAGCAACGGACATCATCTACCTGGACTTGTGTGACACATTTGACACTGTCCTGCACGACATCCTTCTCTCTGAACTGGAGAGTCATGGCTTTGATGGACAGACCACTCGGTGGATAAGGAATTGGCTGTAAGGCCACACTCAGAGAGTGGTGGTCAACAGCTCCATGTCCAGGTGGAGACTGGTGACCAGTGGCGTTCCTCAGGGGCCCATTTTGGGCCCAGCCCTGTTCAACATCTTTGTCAGCAACATGGACAGTGGGATAGAGTGCACCCTCAGCAAGTTCGCTGATGACACCAAGCTGTGTGGTGCCGTCGGCACGCTGGAAGGCAGGGATGCCATCCAGAGGGACCTTGACAGGCTGGAGAGGTGGGCCCGTGCCAACCTCACGAAGTTCAACCAGGCCAAGTGCAAGGTCCTGTATCTGGGTCGTGGCAATCCCAGGCACAAATATAGGCTGGGCGGAGAATGGATCGAGACCAGCCCTGAGGAGAAGGACTTGGGAGTGATGGTAGATGAGGCAATGTGCCCTTGCGGCCCAGAAAGCCAAACGCATCCTGGGCTGCATCAAGAGGAGCATGGCCAGCAGGTCAAGGGAGGTGATTCTGCCCCTCTACTCTGCTGTGGTGAGACCCCACCTGGAGTACTGTGTCCAGTTCTGGAACCCCCAACATAAGAAGGACATGGACCAGTTGGAGAGGGTCCAGAGGAGGGCCACAAAGATGACAAGAGGGCTGGAGCACCTCTCCTATGAGGACAGGCTGAGAGAGTTGGGGCTGTTCAGCCTGGAGAAAAGGAGGCTCCGGGGAGACCTTATAGTGGCCTTCCAGTACCTCAAGGGGGCCTGCAGGAAAGATGGGGAGAGACTCTTCAGTAGGGCCTGTTGTGACAGGACAAGGGTAATGGTCTCAAAGTAGGGGGAGGTAGATTTAGATTAGATATTAGGAAAATTTTTTTTACAATAAGGGTGGTGGAACACTGGAACAGGTTGCCCAGAGAGGTGGTTGGTGCCCCATCCCTGGAAACATTCAAGGCCAGGTTGGATGAGGCTCTGAGGAACCTGATCTAGTTGGGGATGTCCCTGGTCCTTGCAGGGGGGTTGGACTAGATGACCTTTAAAGGTCCCTTCCAACCCTAGCCATTCTCTGATTCAATCACTGCTCCAAAACCACTATACACAGTAGTTATGCTTTGGTGTATGAAGATACTGTATCACAGTTGGAGTGCTGTCCAACAGCTGCTAAGCATCCCAGACTCCTGGTGAGGTTGATGAAGACGGAGGATGCTTCTCATGTCACCAGCATAAGCCCATTGAAAATAAGAGACAAAAGTCTTTGTGAGAAGGAAAGCATCCCAATGCTGAGCAGTCATATATAGGCACTATAGACACTAAGTACTATTTCTTAGATGTTCCACTATGGATCTGGTCATGGTACTGGAGGTAATTATATTGCCTGAATCAGTGCAATTAGACCTGAACTTTACCAAAGTAACTCCTGCATTTCCTGGTTCCTTACCTTTATACTCTTGGTTTGATTCTTACTGCTACCAATTCAGTCTCATATGAAGTTTAAACCCAGTTTAAGAGTCTTTAGATATCATTAAGCTAAAACAAAAAAGGAAAAAAAAAAAAAGAACAAAAACCAAAATACAGCAACAAAAAATATTGGATATGGTGTTTTCATATTAAACAGAATAGAATGTACATCTAGGACAATGTGGAATGACAGATGTTGTTCAGACATGGGTAGCAGGCATTTCTTCTGAGTAGAAGATGTCTGGTTTGTAATGCTTCTCTTCTTGCATCACCCAGTGCTTCTCCCACTCTCCTTGTAGGCATCTCTTAAGTCCTTCCATTTAGGAAACCGTAACTGTCTTCCCTCCATTTGCTGCTTCTGAAGTGCTTCTCCCTGCCCAGTGGGCTTATAAACTTAAGTACCTTAGTATACTTTATTAGTAATAGGTGATCTTCTATTAGAACATGGACAAAACTGTTTCTAATCTATGTCTGCCAATCCACAAAAGAACCATTATTCTTGAAAAATGTAGGCAGAAGGAAGTCCTCTATTTGAGGAGATGCTATGGAGAAAGTATAATAACAATAATCAGTTACTCAAGAGTGCAATTTAGAGAAACATCAGTGGAAGAGTTGCTCTAATTAGTGTTTGTTATATCTGTTGCCATGCTTATACTGCAGATGTGCCTTCTGCCCCATAGTATCTAACAGCAAGGACACCACACAGGGACTGGACTCAGGGAGACCTTTTTTTTTCTTTTTTTTTTTTTTTTTAAAACAAAGGTGCAACAGTTTGCACCACCTGAACTAGTGGTGCAAACTAGCTGACTAGTCCTGAGGGGCTAGCTGAAAGTCTCCATGAATGACTTGAAATAGAGACAGGTAAGGAATGAAGATGAAAAAAACCAACAGCTAGGAAACAGAGCCCCTTACATAACCTGCAAAACAATCTCATGCTTCTCCAGCCCAGTGCAAGCAACAATGCCCACTGCCAAGCAGGTAAAACCAGAGAGCCTGCAGCCACAGCCAGAGGCAGCTGCTGAGGAATCACCTCCCTTAGAATTGGATCCAACACTCTGGGGACTGTGTCACTGGAGCCAAGTAGGGGGGGATAAACACCTCACCTGGTCTGCTTGGGTACGTTCCTTCTAATGCAGCCCAGAACAGTTCGCCTTATCTGCAACAAGAGCTAACTGTTACCACAGTTTCTTGTTATTAGAGCTGATATTCAGCTTACAGAGACTGGGACAGACCATCCTTTCCTGAAAAACAGCCAAGGAGTAGGTGGGTGTGGGACACATCCTACTCTAAATGATGCATGACTTGAATCCATTTCCGATGTGGCCCAATCACCAGCACCAGCTGGTGTCTTGGCCCAGCAGCTGTACCAAGAATATTTAAGATTGTAACCTTCTCATGTGATTACAGTGCTATCTCATAGCTACTTTGTATGCTGAGGAAAGGCAGGCACTCAGCTGCTCCGAAAGCAAAGCTAGAGTTCAATCTGCCCAGCTCCTATATGCTCTTGAAATACTGCCCCATGGTTAGTAGGCTTGTGCCAACAGAACCAAATCCTGTTTACTCTTTACTGCAAGGCATTTCCCACACCTCTTGGCTAATTGCTCACTCTTTCTTCTACCTCCTTTGCTTCAGGCTCTAGCCAATTGTCAGCCCCTGGGAGCCAAACATTTACTGAATAAAAAACCCAATACATGACAACTAACCTCTCTCAGTGGTTCTGTCAATGCAACCGCTGCCTTTCAAGCTGATTTCACTGGCTAATTAAGCATGGAGACACACCAGACTGCCAACACTGAATGGTCGCTGCAGCATCCATTAATCCATCAGGATTCATCTAATGGGCTAAAAGCTACAGCTTGAGAGCCCAGAACAGCTTGTTCACTGGAATGGAAAACCCATTGTTTACTGTGCTCTAAAATTCCCCAAGTTATAAAGAGAGAAAAAAAAAAAACAACCAAAAAACTCTACCTTCTCCAGCCTTGAAAACATTA
The DNA here is from genome assembly GCF_036417535.1 of Chlamydotis macqueenii. Classification (NCBI taxonomy): domain Eukaryota; kingdom Metazoa; phylum Chordata; class Aves; order Otidiformes; family Otididae; genus Chlamydotis; species Chlamydotis macqueenii. Next base: position 57,225,620 of record NC_141560.1, on the reverse strand, counting down.
CTTATAAATTACCAAGAGAGAAAAAACACCTGCTCCCCTTTTATCATTAACATTTTATGTATCACACCTTTTCATTTCCTTCCAGACATTAAAGCTCCCAAGGTCATTCAGAGGTAGTTAAAAAGTACATGGCCACCCTAAGTCTCATTTGCCTACAACAACATTTCATCTGTTGTTTCCACCAGGGAAAAAGTTTGTTTTCCTCCCACATGTATGGTCGGTTTCCTTTGTGCATGTGCACATGTACTTTGGATAAAGTGGCTTCCCATGTGGTTGGTAGAGCATTCCCCTTCCTGTTGACTGAGTAGTTCACACAGAAACTTTCTGCAGAAAATGACTGTGAACCATAATATGTTCTTTGTATGGTTTCTTACCTTCTGCAATGACTTAGACCATTGTGAAGACCCTGAGAAACTGGTCAGAATCTAGTTACACAATGCATAAGGCAAATAGACCAAAAAGAAAAGGGAAGTAAGTCAAGGACAAGGATGCTATGTATCAAAACAACTTGTAGTGCCCCACATACCTCCGTGCTCACATTCTCACTCCAACTACATCTGAATTTGAAAAAAAATTCTCCTCTCACAGGGAGGAAATAAAGTCTCCTAAACAGCTATGCAGATAACACAACTTGTGTTTATTAAGGACACTAGATTGTAAGATTAGGATTGTAATTGGCGATGCTTATCCTGATCAAATCAGTACCTCTGAACACATTTCTGATAACAAAAATCTCAACAGAACAGACATTTGTAATGAAAATATTTTCAGACTAAAGAAAGAAGAAAGAATTTCAGTTATGCTATTTGGCATAAAAGGACTAGAAGGCAAATTACTGTAAGTATGTTTAAGTTGCAGCTCTATTCAAAGACAATTACCACTGATGTTTACAGAATATAAAATGGAAGTTTCACTAAGTACTGAATTCTGACCTCAGGTATAATTTCAAATCCTTTGAGACAAGTACAATATTACAAAAATGTATTTTTGATACATCAGAGGCAAAGATTTTACAATCTGAAAAAACTGACAACCTATTTTATATTTATATCCCAAATCAAACAGCAAAGATAAAAAGAATAACTTCTTTCTTGAGCTAGTAGTATTGGGTTAAGCTCCAACAGAGTCAACCTCTAATGCTGAAATTTGGCTCTGATAGCTGAGGAAATAATTAGTGAATTTGGATTGTGAAGAGAAGAAATTAGTAAACTTCAGCAAAAATATTATGTTTATAAGGGTCTATTCCTAAGAAGATAGCCAAAGAATGGCTATCTGGATTGGGCAGGTTTTCACTGTAGACTGAGTATTTAAGGGAAAAAAAAAAAACAAAAAAACAACCTTGAGAAGATATCAAGAGCTGAACGTTGTTTTGAACGTTTTCTGCAATGGATTACTTTGTTATGGAATTTTAAGTAACATTTAAATGTATTAAAGTGACAGACTCCCATATACCTTTTTTTTTTTTTTTTTTTAATGGGACTCCAATTCCCAGTTACAATTTTGCAGCCAGAAAGTGTAACCAGTGGTGCCAGTAGAGCAGGCGGTTAAAGAAGTGCTGCTGCACTGGGGAAAGGGCAGGACATAGTCCGCACCTGGGGATGCATGGGAGCATGAGACACCATTGACCATTCAGGGAGCAAAGCCAACTCATCTTTTGCAGAAAAAAAAATGTAACCAGGAAGATATTGGAGAATACCTGTAAGAAAGTAGTTTTGGCTGAATCTCTTCCTATTTGTGGCAGCCTCTCCAAATCTCTTTCAGGCTCCCTCAGGTCAGCTGCCTTGCCTGTCTTCAGCTATTTACCATGCTGCTCTTCCTGTTCTCTTTACGCCCATTCCTGCTGCATCCTTCTGTGTAGCCCACTGTAACTCTAATGCCAGAAAACTCAAACAGCTACAACCTACTCATTCGCATTTTCTCATCAGTTGGCTATACATTATCCTGCACCTTCTTGTCCTGCATCTATCCTCTCTTATCCAACTAGCAACCTGCACAAGGCAGCAGCCACCTCCAATCTTTCTTTCTGCACCACCAGGTGCAGTGAGGACAGATCCTGATCCTCCCACAGTCACACTGGAGGGCAGGTAACAGAAGGTTGAAACCTGCAAGAGCCCTGACTGTGAGGGTCTCCAACAAGTTTCCAGAGTCACCACAAGATTCTGTAAGGTGCCACTTAATATTATGTCCACACCTAGAAAATGGGAATGTCTTAAAAATTAGATGTTTCTCTGATAAGCAATTACAAAAATACATTGAAGTGTTGCATACATTCATAATTTGAGTTTTCCAAGTCACAAAATTTAAGAAAGTACATTTTTCAAAAAATCAAGACGTGCCAGCTTTTCCTGAAAATTCTCTCCTGTCTCAGGGATGTAAAGCACCATGCTACAGGATGGATTCACATCCTTCCACTCTCCTGGTAAGGGCTTCTTTTCCAGTGCTTCCAGCCAATATTAGACAAGAAAATGCTGTTTGTTACGCTGGCTTCTAACACCAGATCTCCACACTAAAGCATCTGTGTGCAGCATTACCATGGTTCTGTAATTTCATCCACATTCCCAATCAAGTTGCAAGAGCTATTAAGCACAAATTCATCTCATGCAGAGCTCACTACAGGCTGGCTTTTTGCTGTGTGAGCTCATAGCACAAAAATATACTGCTGATTCATAAGGATCAACATTCCTATAGTTAACAGCCAGAGTATCTTTCTATACTTTGTGCAGCTTCAACATATACAGAGTACTGAAACACACACAGCAGAAATTATCAAATCTCCAATATAAGCTCCAATCTTTTCTATCTCTGCCAATACCACATGTTATAAGGATATATCTTCACGGCCTGAGGTACCTCCCTTTTAGCAGTATTTTTCCGCTTCAGTTAATTAATATCTGTTAGATATCCAGAAACAGAAAATGCTTGGAAGCTGCCTGCAATTGCTTACCAACTCCAGTATGATAAAAATATAGACCTGAACTGAGTAAGCTTGTTTCACTGTAAAATAGAGGTAGCTTCTCTTCACTGAGTTGATATCATGTAATTAAGTCAAGATAAAAGAGGGAGAGCTTCTTTAGATGAATAAATTCCTAAAAGGCACAAGCTGCTAGTTAATGAAAATCTAGAACATCTAAGTACAGAAATACTTATCTGGCAAAATCATCTGTTTTCTCCAACAATTTTTGCTGCTAAAATATTTTTACAAAGAACAGTATGGTATAGGACAATAACTCTTGAGTTTATATTTCTCAAGAGACTGCACACAATTTCTGAAGTAGGATACAGCCAAACAGCCCAGCGCTTCTGAAAATCTGAGCTTTTATATACAAGCCATTCATCCCTACAATCAGTCCCCCTCACAGGAGAATTTCTCACCTACAGAAATTTTACCTGTTAAGTACCCATGCCTATCTTATCAGTGATACAAGTGACTGTGTTCATGCCACAACCCAGACTGAAGAGTTATATCCCAAACTTCAAGCTGAAATAAATGCTTACTTGCAAAGCAGATTTCTGTTTTTCCTTCCCTTCATCTAAAGAAAGACTAAATCAGTCAGCTACTCCCCGAGAAACAGTATTGGCCTTGACGGGTTCTGCAGAACTCTATGTTACTGCAGAACAATATGAAGAGACAGATATTCATGTGCTATATATTGCCATTTGTCTAGAAAATATTGAAATCAGGGCTGCAACATACTGGAAATTTAATTGTTGTTTGCTTAATGAAGATCAGTAGCATTTTGGCATTTAATGTCTTTTGATCCTAATTAGGAACACCCTAAATCACATCCTTTAAGGTCTACTAGGTCAGAAACACCTCAGCTATATTTCAGAAATTGTTGTCTCTGTTTTGATGCCCTAGTTTGACCATAAACAGATATGCACCAGGTCTTCATGCTTCTCTCTACTAGCAAATGCCTAAAAGCATGTGTTTTATAACCAAGGAAAAAAAATCACTGGGATAACTTTCTATATGACCATATAAGTAACCATTTCTATGGTTGTCTGCAATTCTTAATGCAACAAAGTAGCACACACAAGTTGCTGTATGGAGAAAATGAGTTAAATTTCACCAGTGACAGATGGTAACCAATGATCCACTGGTAAACAAAACCACTGCTCTGTCACTAACAGAGCACAGCAGACTGTTGCTCTAACCCTGAACCCTGAAGTGTTTATTTACGCTTGCAGAGGTGACAGGAGAATACAAGAACACAAACCCTCATGCTTGTACGGGTAGTTATTTGAGTTAAACACTGCGAGACACAAAGGCAGAGAAGAAGCAGGGATGGTTGTTCAGGAACCAGTCCTCTTTGCTCACAGCTGTGTTCATGCCCACAGATGTTCTTGGGATACACTGGTCCTGAGTACCTCCTCACTTTGCCATTATGGAAACCTTGCATTTTATTACACCTTTTTGTCAGGATCCATACACTTCTATTGATTCCCCATCAGATGGAAGAGCCTTCCCAGTCTCCCCTGCCTGCTCACTGAGTGCAGTGCTTCCAGATGCCAGGCCTAGGCGGGATTTAAAACACATGGCTTCACTCTAAGGTGGCTGAGAACTGAGCCTGAATTTTACATTAGGATTCTTTGGATGGCATCAAGACAGTGGAAGATTACTTCTGTAAGAACATTCATATGCATCTATGTTACCCAATTAAAAAAGCATATTTTTTCGGTGTATCCCTTAAAATAACTCTTAGCTTTCTCTGATGATGTAATGAGGTCTGTCCAACATTTTAATTTTAAAAGTGGTTTTGGATAACAAATCCCCCTCCCTCAATCTTAAGGAAAAAAACAATCAAGTCTATAGGAACAAAATCAATAGCAGCATTAAACCAGCACTGTCACTGGTTGAGGGGTTGAGGAAGGCTGGACATTCTTCAAGAGGGAAGTCTTAAAGGCACAGGAGCAGGCTGTCCCCATGTGCCATAAGATGAACTGGCGGGGGAGATGACCATATGGCTGCACAGGGAGCTTTTGCTCCTTTTTTCCCTGAAAAAAAGGAGAGTCTACCACTCTTGGAAGAAGGGGCAGGCAACTCAAGAAGAGTGCAGGAAGCTCGTAAGGTCATGTAGAGAGAAAATTAGAAAGGCAAAAGCCCACCTAGAACTCAATCTGGCCACTGTTGTTAAGGTTAACAAGAAATATTTCTACAAATACATCAACAACAAAAAGAGAGCCGAAGACAATCTCCACCCTTTATTGGATGCAGGAGGGGGAACATTATCACCAAGGATGAGGAGAAGGCTGAGGTACTTAATGCCTTCTTTGCCTCAGTCTTTTATAGCCAGACCAGTTATTCCCAGGGTGTTCAGCCCCCTGACCTGGAAGATAGGGATGGAGAGCGGAACGAAACCCCCACAATCCAGGAGGAAGCAATTTTTGACCTGCTATGCCACCTGGACACGCACAAGTCTATGGGACCGGATGGGATCCACTCGAGGGTACTGTGGGAGCTGGCACAGGAGATTGCCAAGCCACTCTCCATCATCTATCAGCAGACCTGGTTAACAGGGGAGGCCCCAGATGACTGGAGACTTGCCAATGTGACGCCCATCTACAAGAAGGGCCAGAAGGAGGATCCAGGGAACTACAGGCCTGTCAGTGCTAGGGAAGATTATGGAGCGATTCATCTTGAGTGTGCTCACCTAGCACATGCAGGACAACCAGGGGATCAGGCCCAGTCAGCATGGGTTCATGAAGGGCAAATCCTGCTTGACCAACCTGATCTCCTTCTATCACCCGGTGACCTGCCTAGTGGATGATGGGAAGGCTGTGGATGTTAAGTATCTGGACTTTAGCAAAGCCTTTGATACCATCTCCCACAGCATTCTCTTAGAGAAGCTGGTGGTTCATGGCTTGGACAGGTGTATGCTACGATGTGTTAAAAACTGGCTGGATGGCCAAGCCCAGAGAGTTGTGGTGAATGGACTTAAATCCAGTTGGTGGCCAGAGTGCCACATCTACACGTTCTTTGAACAACTCCCGGGATGGTGACTCCAGCACTTCCTTGGGCAGCCTGTTCCAGTGCCTGACCACTCTTTCAGTAAAGAAGTGTTTCCTAATATCCAACCTAAACCTCTCCTAACGCAGCTTGAGGCCATTTCCTCTCGTCCTACCACTTGTTACTTGGGAGAAGATACCAACACCCACCTCACTACAACCTCCTTTCATGTAGTTGTAGAGAGCAATGAGGTCTCCCCTCAGCCTCCTCTTCTCCAGCCTAAACAATCCCAGTTCCCACAGCTGCTCCACATAAGACTTGTCCTCCAGACCCCTCACCAGCTTTGTTGCCCTTTTCTGGACACGCTTCAGCAACTCAGTGTCTTTCTTGTTCTGAGGGGACCAAAACTGCACACAGTATTTGAGGTGCAGCCTCACCAGTGCCACGTACACGGGCACAATCACTTCCCTACTCGTGCTGGCCACACTGTTCCTGATGCAAGCCACAAGGCTGTTAGCCTTCTTGGCCACCTGGGCACACTGCTGGCTCATGTTCAGCCAGCTGTCAACCAGCAGCCCCAGGTCCCTTTCTGCTGGGGAGCTTTCCAGCCACTCTTCTCCAAGCCTGTAGCCTTGCATGGGGTTGTTGTGACCAAAGTGCAGGACCCAGCACTTGGCCTTGTTGAACCTCATACAGTTCACCTTGGCCCATCGGTCCAGCCTGTCCAGATCCTTCTGCAAAGCCTTCCTATCCTCAAGTAGATCAACACTCCCACACAGTTTGGTGTCATCTGCAAACTTACTGAGGCAGCGTTCAATCCCCTCATCCAGATCACTGGAGTTCTGAAGAACTCCAACCCCAGTGGAACAGATGGGGAAATATTATGCTAATTTTCTCTTGGTTTTTAAACACAGACCAAGACAAATCACTTTATTTTCTGTTCTGGGACTTGGTTCTCACTCCTCCCCTGTTGTTAGAGCTCTCCTGTGATGAATTAAGTGAGATATTCCTCATGCATCAGTTTCCAGAAGAGTTGCCAAGTATTATTTCCTTTTCAAGCTTCTTCTCATGTAGTACTAGTGATCTTTCTGTGCACTGTTTTATTGAATTTGTGTAGCGGGGAGGCAAGGCTTACAGTGGTGGCTTCTGTGAAAAGCTGCTAGAAGTTTCCCCTTTGTCTCGTGGACTTTGATGAATCTTGGCCAAGGCCAAGTCCAAGCCAACGCCAATCGGTGACAGTGATGATGCTTTTGTGATAATGTATTTAAGAATGGAAAAATAAAACAGAAGCAGGGGGCAGAGAGGGGGAGGTGCGAGCCTTGTGGGCCTTGCAGGCCTTGCCCTCTGGCCTCCCACCACGCAGCCATCTGGGCCTGACTTGGACCAGCCCAGCTGCAAGAAGTGGAGAGGAGATGAGATGTGAAGAGAACCTGAGAGGCATCTGCCTGAGCCAATTGCGAAGAATTTCTTGTGAGAGGAACGGCTGCAAATGCCAAGGTCATCTGATAAAAACAAGCAACCCTCCTGCCTACCCACCAACACCATTTGTTTTCTCTTATGCTCTGTGTGGCTTCCACTGGCAGGGGCAAAATAGTGCATATGCTGCTTAATGGAAAAGCAGTTTATGCAGAAAGTTTGCTAGTTCTTTGACAGGCAAACACACTTGTTGATTAAATATCACTAAGAACTCAAGTCAAGAGCAGTTAGTGGTCAAGGCAGAGCCCGGGTACTTTTTGGCCACGAGGTACCCTCAAGATGATGGAACAATTCCTATGTTTTTGTCTGCTTGTATTTATACGCAAGAGACAGGAAAGCAAGGCTGGGCTGCCTGTAATCATTAATTCGTTTTATCTATATATAGCACATGCAGTTAATCAAAGAGATTTAAGACAAAAATATTTCTTTGACACCTGTTTGGGTGAGTGGGAAATAACTACAGATGGCCACATAGTCTTGAAGACTTGGTCCTGCTGGGCTATGAGCACTGCTGTAATTCCTTTCCCTCCAAATGTAGGGCTATCAAGTTTCTCTGGAACTGCCCTGAAAAACAAAGTGAGTGCCTTCCTGGTCTGAAGCCAGGCTACAAGTCAAAGGGGTACAGAAGGAAAGGCATCTTTCCTTCTCCAGGACAGTAAGTTCTGCCTCCACCTCGTGACCATTACTTGCTGACAGTAAGCTGGAAGAATCAGCTGGGAGTAAAGGAGCACATGCAGGCACTTAAAAAACCCCAAGAAGCTAGAAAGAGATGCATTACCCAGTACTGCAGAACCCCTCTCTATCTGTACTGTCTGTGTTTCTTCCCGAGCTCTTACAGGTTCAATGGCTCTTTGTTCATGTCTGGAGAATGAGCACCTTTCATTGTCTACACAGAGATTTCCAGGTAAGAGTCTTATCAGCTCTATTATTATTTCAGTGGGAATTTTATGGGCTATGGAGAACAACACTTGCTTGCTTGAAGTGTGGATAGCTGCAAGAAAACTGCTAACCGAGAGTTATTCACATTTATTGGTCTCTAAATCATTTCACTGTCTCAACGAAAGTACTAGGTTAGAACATGACTTTATATTTACTTATAGAGCTCCTTTCATCTCAAAGGGATTACATCAGCAAATGCTGACATGCAGCTGCCTCTGGGGTGTTATTCTATTTCCATAAAAGCAGTGGAAACACTAACGGTGCAAAGTGTGAAATCCAGTGAGAACAGCAGAAGAGTTGTGCAGGCTCAGATCAGGCGCTGCCTAGCTCAGTGTCCTGTCTGCAGCAGAAGCAGTACATGAACACCCAGAGTAAAGAACGAATAAGGCAAGTACATGCCTTAAAAAAAAAGCAACAAAAAACAAACAAACAAACAAACAAAACCCAAAAAACCAAACAAAAAACACCACCCAAAAAACCTCTTCCTTTTCAAGCCTTGAAGTATTTTCAGTTCAGGGCATTTCCTGAGTCAAATCTCCTCCGGAATCCATATAAAAAACTTGCATCCACAGCTTGCTTTGGCAAGCAGCTACACGTCTGTTGCCTGCTGTGCGAATACCTACTTCCTTTTCCTTGATTTGATTTCGTCTCCCATTAGTTTCATTTGCTCCCTCCTAGCTCATAGTTCTTATTCTAGAAAAGAGTTTGGGGCTTAAGGACACACTAAAAATGGGAGAAAAGAGAAAAGCTCATCGTACGCAGGGTTCTCTTTTTTTAGCAAATAAGAAAGGAGAATAGACCTTGGCAAGCCCTCACAAATCCTTTGAGAGCAAGTATTCGTACACAAATATTATGCTTTCTTCAAATACCAGGGAAAAGAATGAGAGGGAAAGTCCCCGTCCAATTTACTTGAGCTGAAATTTGGACAAAATGTTGCTTTTAACAGCCTCAGAGAGAGGGTTTTTTTTTATATATTCAGAATAATTGCTCAGAATCCCAAATAAAACAAGTAGCCCCTTAAACCCCCTTCCAAACACCAGGATATGGATTCACTGTAGCTGGCAACAAGAGTGCAACTTCTTGACCCCACAGCAGCTTTTCCTTCCTTCCTTCCTTCCTTTTCCTCCTCCTCTCTCTCCAGCAGAAGTATAGGTTTCAGTTCAATGGGCTTTACATATAGGTCTGCCATAAACTTGTAAGCACCACGCTGCCTGATTATTTTACTTACTGGCACCTTCAACTACATCCTGACTGCATCATGAAACCAAAGTTTGCTAAAAAGAGTGGCAAACGCTCCAGCTAAAAACTTTCTGGCAGCACATTCTGTCTCTAAGCGCTGTTTATTTCAATTAGAAAAATAAATCAGTTTTTCTGCTTTAAGTTGGAGTACTATGAGAGGACTTGAAAACATCAGGAGATTCAAAATCTGGATATTAATTATTTGCTATATTTCATTATGGCATCACTAGTCCTCAAACAGAAAATCGGCACTACATTTTCTACCGTTAACAGAGGTGTTAAGATCTTAATATTGCAGGGAATGCAGATTACATTCCGTGATACCTTCATCGCTAAAACACTGTCTTGCATTACGTATGTGCAGAAAACACAAATGACCGTTGCCTTGAAATGCAGACTGGATTTTAGAATATTTCCTCCTTCCACTTCACATACAGCAAATTCCTTACATCTCACCTTGTAACTTAGTTGGTAGGCTACTACATCCAAGCAATTATGCTTCTACACCTAAGTTTACATACAAAATTTTCTGCTAGAATAATTTAAATTGACACTAACCAAGAAAACCACAATGCTCATTACCTCTACAGAAAACAACACAGAAAAGTAGAAAGTAAATAAAGCTGTAAAGCAATGAAGTGAAACTGGGAAAATCAGTTACTGAATGTAAATAATAATGGCTTCTATGATTACAACAATGAGCTTTAGTAATCTTTAGTACAACATGGAAAGTTTCAGAGTGTTTGTAGAAGTGGTCCAAAGTAGCTCCATCATCCATTTGACACCAGCAGGAAAGCGAGCTTGGATGCCTTCGCCTACATGCTAAGTATCAGGCAATGTGTTGGTAAAATACCTGCCCTATCATGCTTGCAGGTCTCCTCTATGAGCCACAGTGATATTTTAAATACATTTGTGCAGCTACTAACTTGGCTTTCTTAGCTGCCCTTATGAGAAATCTTGAAGTGCTATGTACCTTCACAGTTCGCAGAAACAAAGATATATACAGATGCAAAGATATCAAATAAAGCAAGTCTTTAAAAGACAAATGGCTGTAAAGCTGCTGCATAAATCTTGTTTATAGTTATAATTAGATACTACCATAAATAGTTCTTATTTCTCATGGAGATTAAAAAAAAACCAAAAGAAATCACCAGGTGTTTCTGCAGTTTTTGTTCAAAAGCCTAAGGCAAATTGTCACAAAATGCCTCATCCTCAGCCTGGGGGAATAAACAATGTTCTTCCATGGACTTTGGCTCAGTAGAATGAGCCAAACCATTTGGTTTTTCACTTTCTCTTTTTAAAAATCCAGTATTTCTTCATGTCTGTATAGCACATGCACTGTTGCAAAATGTGAAATACCTGTTATTGTTAAACATGGGAGATTCTGACAGACAGATCTCCGTGCTATGCTTCCAGGTCTTTACTGAAATATGGCAGTGAACATGGCTACTTGGGCCAGGGGAGTATTTATCTCACAATTCCAACAGGAGAGGAAATTTCTAGAACAGCAAAGGGAGACAAACCAGCATTCATCAGCATTTCACTTCAACCAAACTTTTAAAAGTTGGATTTACAAGCTGGTGCTGCCCAGATACACCTGTGCATCTTACTGTCAGTATTTGCCTGAAAAGACGTAGACACAGTGCGACAGTGTGTTTTATAGCACGTTACACATGCATTTCCATCCCTTATTAGATTTATCTCTTTCAATATTAGTTGCATCACTCCTCTGCACCTATTTTATTATGAAATAAACATGACACCCTACAAAAAAGGAGACCCAATTTGTTTTCCTTTCAGATCCCATGAATCCTCTTGCAATACAGCAGGGAGCTACAGCTGTGCTGGGATCCTGTGCCACAACAGGTTACATTTTCCTGATAAAGGAGTCAGCAACACGTTTAAGGAGGTCTGTCATAGCATCTTTTCCTAGAGAAAAATGATGGGCTTAGAATTTTATGTACCTGGTAAGCAGAATTAAAGTCTTTCTCAGCACCTCAGGCATAGCACATTCCTAGGTAAGGCCTCCAAAAGTTTCAGTAGATGCGATCAAAAAAAGGATGAAGTTGTTTTTCCCCAAAATGTGATAAACATATTATTTTGATCCTCAGGATCAATTAAAATACCCAATATATTTTAAGGTTTTAAAGCTAAAGCCAATAGCACATTCATACAGAGCTTTTGCAAACATCAATAATCACCATTTTAAGAATAAGTTTTCTTTTATATGCCTTGAATATATTTGGTTAAAATATAAGCTAAAGAGGAAAGAAAACTATGAGCTGGAATAGATTAGGAACAATTTTCCATATCAGAAATTCCATGGGTTTTTTTGTATGAACTCATTTTAATGAAGAATTGAGAACATAAAATTTCAAACTCCAAAGTATGTTGTTTCAAGCATCAGTGACTCATTTTGACTTGCATTCTATATTCCATATAAATCAAAACAAGATATTTTGATGGCATTCTGTCAAGATTATTAGCCGTAATTAATCTATTCCCACAAAATGTTTCAACTTCAGCAGAAGACTAGAACTGTCAAGATTGTTGATGGCTCTGGTAGAAGCACTGCAAGAAAAAGCTATTCTGTCTCAGAGGTCTCAGGTGACCATTTCTACATATTTATACAAAATGTGCTTCACCTGTCTGTATCGACACACATAATTTGTTACTGTGGTTAGCTGTGGATAGATTTTATATTATATACACCAGCCTGTAAAATTCAACATTGTAAGGGAAGACGCTTCAGATAATTTTTGTTGTCATGTTAACACTTGCAACTCTCATATATGCAGACTTCACAGACTTCCAAGGAAAATTATACAGAAGCAATAGTCTTCGCTCTACTAGAAAAAAAAAACCTTAAAGCCAACCAGAATTATCAAAGATCAATATACACACAAGCACTCCCTGCAAATTTTTCAGGTCCAGTACTCCTGGTTCATACTATTTAGTAGCTGCCCAGTTGTGCACTCAAATATTTGCTCTATGAAGCTCTCGCTTCAGGGCTGATTTTGTGTAATTCTGAATGAGCAACTTTGCCACCACTGTATTAGAAGCAGCTAGTCTATTTGAAACCTTTTTGAAGATGTGTGTAGCCAAGAAAAAACAGGAAATCTATTTGTGCCCTCTGTCATCATCCCTTACACAAGGATGGCCCCAAGACTGGAACTGGAACCTGCTATAAAGCACTGTACATAAGTAAGGTTGCTGCATGCAGCTATACTGAAAAGCCAGAAACAGCTTTTTCTTGTTTTCTTTTTGAGAAATATACTGGCAATCCTTAAGAGTAGGCAGCAGCATCACCATCAGTCAGGCATAGCTGTTCCTAAACAGCCTCCCCTCCATTAAGTTACCAATCACTCTCTGTGCTAGACCTTATAAAAAGTTGCTCTGCCCAGCACAGAAATTTTAACAGTAGGAAAAGAATTTGGCATTTTGCATCATTTAATGAAATGCCAGACATCTGCAGGGCATGAGAGGGCACTCAGTGTTCCCACTCCACTTTTTGATCCTGCTATGGGGATGTGAAGTCCGTGCCCAGGCATCAGAAATATTCCCCCATCCCTGCGCTTTGGAGGAGGCTGCAGCTCTCCACTGTAGCAAATCATCTGTCATTTCTTGTTGATACCATATTCCTCCTTACATCCTCAGATTGCATCTTTACAGCACATGCCTGTAAAGGTTAAGGTTTAGAAGAACCTTAAGTGTGATGAGACCACTCTTGGCGGCCTTGCAGTTTTAAGACTATGGTCTTAACTCATCGTTCTCCAGTCAGAGCTGAAGGCAGTTGCCTAGACAACAAGTCTGATTCATCAGCAGTGAATTGTCAGGGCAACCGTCTCTGGCCATACTTGGGATGTGCTGAACAGCACTGTTGTGCAGCAGAAATGGCTGTCAGACATGGAAGGCCATCCCAAAAACATTGCAAGTTAAAAAGGTTAAAGCTTCCACTGAGGCATTTGTTAAGCCAAAGACGGATACTTTGCACTTGCTCACATCAAAAAAACTGAGTACAGCTACTCCACATAAGGAAAGAAAAATACTTTGGCAAAGAAAATAATCCTATCTCAGCATACTATGTATCCACATAACATGACTTAACATGACATGATTGAAAGTACAGACTTTCAATGGTTTGTATGCAGCATCCTTTGTTTACACTATCAGCATCTTTTTGGGGGATATCACTGATCACATTCACCATTTCTTGTTTGCCTACAATTTTAAATATTTATTCCACTGTGTTTTCTTTTAGAATATTTGCACTTTAAGAAAATGAATACATACCCCAAATATATTATGGAATGGCATGGGCAGGCAATCACAGTAACATGTAGTCATGTATTATTTAAACTGTGTTATAGGCTCTTGAAAATATTTGAACTTATTTTTTTAATCCAAATTTAGCCCGTCCTATGAGATATCAATTATTCCTTTTTCCAATGTATTTCAAACAGTACCATCATAATTGAATAAAATATCCACTTATTCTATTTGACCAAGTCTCTCAATCAATAAAGAAATCATATAGCACAAATTAGAATACTGGCTGAGCTCTTGAGTACATGTCTTCAGGTGCCTCACCTGCACTCTGCATGCTGCACATTCTCATATCTCATCTCTCTGAGAAGCTGATTAAGGAAGAAGAAAATTATAGCTGAGGGTTTGATTTTCTCTCCTGTCCTGGTTTCAGCAGGGATGGAGTTAATTTTCCTCTCAGTAGCCAGTGTGTTTTGGATTTCTGATGTGAAGAATGTTGATAAAAACACTCTGATGATACAAGTTGTTGTTAATGAGACCAAGGACACTGGCTTTCCAAGTCTCATTAAAGTCTTGTTAACATGCAGATACAGGAAGCTGGGAGAAAGACAGACAGAATAATTGACCCAAACTGCCCAAAGAGAGTATTCCATGCCATAAACGTCATGCTCAGTATATAAGTGGGGGTTGCCCATAGGAGGGGGCATTGTTTCCATCCTTGGCATTCATCTTTTCCTTTCTTCTCACCTGTTGGCATTGTTCCCTGTATCTTGCTGGCGTGCTTTCGCTCCTTTGCTTGCTGCTCGGTGTCATTTTTGTGATCGCTGCTTGGGACGGGCTGAATCAGTCATTGGGACATCGGGTGGTGAGAAATCATGCATTGTTCATTTTGTATATATTAATATCCTTATATTCTGTTATTTTTGTAGTTTTCCTTTGCTGTTTTAGTAAACTGTTTTTATCTCAACCCACAAGTTTTCCTTTCTTCCTGTGTGGCGACAAGGGCTAAACCACCACATCTCCGCAAACTAACATACAGCAGAAAAATGTTTCCAGCCCCAAATTCCAAAACCCCTCCCAGTCAACACCTGCAGGCATGGTTTCAGGATCTTACTCAGACTTGTTTCAGAGTTATACTGCTGTGTCTATCCAAGTTATGCTGGGCTCCCTTATTTATGTATTCATTTCTTCCAGCTCTATACTCCTTTTCCCAAAAGTGTCCTATCTGCCAGGTGCACTTGGCTATCTAACCCCCAGCACCAAGTTCACTCCGAAGACTAAAAGAGAAGACACCTCATCACTTAACTATATAGAATTAAAGGCAGGGGCTCACATTTTAAAGTGTAGTTTTGCTATTTTTATTTTATTTTTTTATTAGAGTTTGGGTGGGGATGGGGGCTAAGGCCTTTGTTTTATTTTGCTCTCCCAAATTTCTGACAAATTCTGCTCTCTGCTAAATTTCCCCATGGCCCTGCTTCCAAGTGGCTTAAAGAAAAGTCTATAGATAGATATTTCATTCTTTCATATAGATCCGATCCTACTATAATTAAGAATTTGGATTGAAATATTCTCATTTGATCAGGGACGGCACAAACCCATTGAAACTTCTGGTATTAAAGTCTCAGTATTGTTAATGTGAGAGAAGCTGCTTTGTGAAACATTTTGCTACGGAGTTAGGGAATATTGTCACATTCTAGACTAGGTTCACTTGCCACAATTTTTCATATCACTTATCATTATTTGGGTGCCAGGCTCCTGTTTAAGTCACTTTCAATTGCTCCGAAGTCCATTACAGGGAGACCAGCACAGCTGTCAGGGCTCAACCATTCACTCTTCACGTAGGGTGATGCTTGCAAAGAGGCCTCTGACAGAGCCATCTGAGCAAAGGGTACATATGGCTGTGACTGAATGATTGCCAGTTGCCTCATTACGCTTGGTTTATTCAATAGGTGTCAAAGTATGAAAAAGCAGCATTGCTGGGGATATCTGGCTCTTTCCAGCTCTGTAAGAAGGATACACTTAAAACACGCTCCTTTGCTAGTATGGATAGGGAGAAGATGTGACATTTTGAGCACAGCAGCGAAGCGGTAGCCCCTGCCTGTAGGTAAGCCATTCTGCAACGGCTACGAGGCAGACTTCCCTGGCTTTCCAATGGTCCAGACGGCAATCTAAACCAAATGCCTGAAACCCAGCCATCTGGCAAGCCCAGCTCTGAAAAGGCTAATCACACTCTGCTGGACACTCAGCACTTCCCTTTCTCTGCCAGCTTTTGCCAATATTGCAAAATGACTGCATAGCACAAATAAATGTTTCATAATAAAAACGTGCCCCACCAAGCCCCTTTGCACCTTTGAGCCTCAGCCCAGCTCGGTGTGGCCGCAGCTTCTGGCAGTGGGACTGTCCTCCTCCCCATGTGCCTCTGGCAATTCCGGCACTGGGTGACAACCTAGGGAATTGGGGTGTTCTGCTTTGAAAGCAGTGATTCTTGCTAAGAAACAAGTTTTCTGACCAATATCAGGTAACCTGATTGTCTCAGAAAAACATATGCCTACTTGCAATGTACTGGTTTTTTTTCTTAATATTATCATTTTCTAGTCAGTATTTTGTTGCCCAGTGGAGTAAGAGAACCAGCTATAGTATGATGTCTTACCAACCAGCCTCAGGAGCCACAAGCAACCAAGTGCAGCATCAGCCACGTCACTCCTTGTGCATGCAACAGGTCAGAGGAACCGTTATGCTTTTGATTCTCCCCAAGGACCTGTGGCTATTTTTATGTTTCTCCTTTCTAGCCTGTGTGTGTGCAAATAACAGGCTTATGTTTTCTTGGTTAGAGAATCTGGAATGATACAGGAATGAAAAGCTGCATGCAGTATTTTAAGGAGGCCAAGGAATTTCAGCGCTTTTCTAAACACATTGTGACTTTTTCAGCATTCAGCCAAAATGATATTAATTTCCTACACTTCTAAAATGCTAGATTTCCTATTCACTTTTTTTTTTTTTTTCTAAATGGTGTTTTTGTATAAAGGATTCTGAAGACTGGTCAACTAAGCTCATTCAGAATATGCCAGGATGCCTGAGTTTGTTTAGCAGACTGATGCCCTGCTTAAATCGCAGCTTAATCAGAACAAGACTGGAAATGTGCTATATAAAAAAGGCCCATAATTGCAAACTTGTTGACTCAACCATGGTTAAAAGAAGTAAATTCAAGTGACCTGGGTTTAAACTCAACTCATCTGAAAAAACAAGTCAGAGAAAATAAGCAACATATCTCCCAGATGAAATAATTACTTAATTAGTGACAGTAAAGTAACTAGCATCTCATCAGTTTGCTCTTAAAGAGCAAACAAGGCATCTGGCAAACAGGTCTTGGTGAGTTGAGAGATATATTTATGACAAAAGATAACTACTAATAACAGGAGCTATTTCACGTTGAACATATGAGAGAGTGAAAGCTGAAAAAATATTTCAGAAGGACCTCAATTATTTTGTGACAGCTAAAACAAGCATTTTTTTTAAATGTCATCAAGCCTTGAAGATGAAGTCATGCTCCTTCTGCCTGCCCCAAGATTCCTGCCTTTTGCGTTTAAAAACTTCAAGGTATTTCAATAGGCATGTATGTGAATTATCTTCAACCTCTTCCTGATGTCTTAGTAAAAAATTACTTTTATGCAGCCAGTGCAGAACTGGAGTTAGAAGACCGATTCTTTGAAATCTGAAGTATACTGAAATCTTGACCAAGGGAATAGGCTTTGTAAAATCGGCACCCTGTGGGGGCTTATAAAGAAAAACCTGCTGGGTCATGAATACCAGAGTGGTAATAAGTCCATGAAAAATTGTTGGTTCAGCTACTTTATCTGCCCTATTCTTTTGTACATGGTGTACAAAATGCCTGGTGTTTTACCAACATCAGTGTCAGCCAAATCAGATTCAGTTACCTACAGCAACAGATGTATTAAACTGCTTATCCAAACCTCACGTGTTCAATTCACAGGATGCAAACCCCACCCTATGCAACAACATTTTGAAAACCACAAAGTTTGGGCTGGGGCCAGTGTGCCACATGACGACACCACCACTAAGGACAACAGACATAGCCCAGGCTGAAGAAGGTAACCTGGCCTCCACCATCCTTCCTCTGCCTTGTGGTTTAATTCACCCAGCTGGAAATCCCACTCTGTGGGTATTCAGAAACTGGGAGGCAGTTTCAGCTCTGGAGCCTGTGCATGTGCAGTCTAATGCAAACTGTTTATCCATGTTCCCCAGTTACATTTACTTTCAACCAGCACTCGTAAAAAAATCAGTCTCTGCTTCTATGTATTTTCTCTGCTTAGTGTAACCCAACCAAGGTACTTGCACAAGATCTAGCGCAATGAGGCTCTAGTTTTGACAAAGTATTTCTGATGCCCTTTAGCACCACCCAAGGGATATGTAGTCCCAACAAGTGTCTTGCCTTGTTTTTGTAGCAAAAGGGTGCTGGCTAGAATGCACTGGATAGAGCTGCTAAAAACATCGTCTGTTTAAGCAAGGGGGGATGAGTGGGCTCAGGATCAGTTAAAGTACACACACTTCTGCACTATCCTGACATTTCAATGTGATAGTCTCAATTACAGATGGCAGTTTCTATTAAAGGAAAAATGCACAGAGCGTAAAAACAAAAAAAAAATTTCTGGATCTGACAGGTCTCAGGAAGAAATCCCAGCTCCATGCTAGCAGCATCCTCATTCTTGCTCATGAAGGCTTGACCTGCAAGGAGGGGGGAAAGCCTGCTATGTCATTAATCACTATGTCTTTCAGATATCTTACTCTCCAAAGAAAAACAGTTAATATACAGCACTCTGAAAACCAGGAGCAGCACACAATCATGCTTTGCCATGACTGCATAAGTATGACATAGTTGGACAAAGAAGTCTTCCCCCCCCCCCCCCCCCGCCCCTACAAAAGCCTCAAGGATTTCAGCATCCTCTCAGTAACTCATGCAATCTACATAAAGCTATTTTTTGCCACAGGCGCTCAGTGCTATGTGACTGAGCACTCTGGAGTAACACTTCTTGGTTACACTTATTCTTGGCAACCAAACAGCTGCTCCAGGGCTTGCTCATAAAACAGGCCCAGAACAGGGGGAAGTGTGCAGGAAAACTACCCAGGACAGGCTTCCTCAAAGCTTCACAATAGCCAGAGAGTAAGGGATAGTCCGTTTCCTGCAGACATATTTCCTAACTTTCCAGGCAACTGCTACATAGAGTGCTGAGCAGTGTCAGCGATGGCAATGACATACGCTGAAGAGCTGGGCTGCCTGTCTTCTGGTTCATGGGGCTGCTGAAGACACGGACCATATTTTTCATTATGCAGACTCCAGGGGATGAGATCTAATTTCCAGATGAGAGTAATATTTTCCGATGAGTGCCTTAAGTCAGGAAGTAGGAATAAGGTGTATTTATTCAATTAAAGAGAACACTGAAATTGATTTAATAAAAAAAAGGGAAATAATAATGCCTTGCAACACCCTAGCGAGGCAGCTGAATATGATACACATTGGCAGGTAAAGGGGAAAAAAGATAATGCACATGCAGGGTTCAAGGCAGGGGAGCTACCTAAGCTTACGGCAGCTGAATACACTAGTAGGATTTGGTTGCATGTTTGGGAGGAGGGTCCTCCATTCCCTTTACCCTTTGGTAACAGATATTCTGAGAGTGGGGGAGAGGAAAGGTAGGTGAATGCCACCAGTACCTGTCCTCATCAAATTTCCTAAATGAGGTGCTGGTCTCTACTTCGTGTTTGCTTTGAAGGAAGCGCTCAGGATGCTATCAGTACTCCCATCCAGACAGATTTCACAAAGAAGGACAGCACTTGAGCAAAGAGTGGGGCCAACATGGTCCTGAGACCTAAGAGGCGTTTCCACCAAAAGCAGGCCTTCCTGGGAGAGTCTGTGCAGCCTATCAGCACCACCACATGCCATCAGCAGCGTGCTGTCAGTTACTCACCACTAAGAAAATGTATTATTCAGATTAAACTTAAAAAATAAGGCATGCCAGTTAGTGTCCAGTCATGGCTATTTTGGACAGACATCAAGGGATCCTCACTCCCATGCAGTCTCTCATACAGTCTTGTGTGCTGGGTAGGAGCTTCTTGGTGCTCACCTGGAGCAGCCCCGGACACTCCCTGAGCCCAAGAGGCCCCACTGAGCATTCCCAGTTACTGCTGCCTACAGCTATGGGCTGCTGGCACAGGGAGAGCTCCTCCTCCTCATCTTACCCAGGCCAAGGCAAGTGAGGGAGCCTGGCTCTACAAACTGCAACACAACGGCATCTCCATCTGTATGAACTAGGCCTTACTTCTGAAATGAAAGTAATTTGATTTGCCCTTTTAAAGAAAGTAATCTTACTTGATATTTTAAAATATTTTTAATTAAAAGAATAAAAGGATTACTTTTTTTTCTACTAACCAATCTAGAAGTATTTCTAATTTAAAAAAAAAAACAAACCCCAAACAAACAAACTGAAAAAAAAGGTCAGTCATTATGTAAATCTCCTGTGCTACAGACATGCCTAGCTGCAACCTTATCCTTGCACATGCAAGGCTTTCAGCACTGCAAAGCTGTGCTTGCTGCACAACCACCACAAGGTAATACTGTTTCAGACCATGATTAATATCTCAAAATAACAGCTCATATTGCTCTGGCCAACTGTCAGATAATACGCTAGTAAGACAGCATAGAATTAATTCAGAAAGCAATTGAATCCTCCATGTGACAGCTCAGGCAAGAGCTAAACCAAGTGAGCAGCTCGCTTTCTCTAGCCTCGTCCACTGCTAAGGTGCAATAGCAATAATACCTGATTTTTTTTAATGATAGTCCGTCACCAGACATGCAACTGCAATAAAACTGGAAAGAAAAGACAAGATAGTAAAGTAGCAGAAAAAAGGAACACAGACGAGAGGACTTGAAAGAGATGGGAGAAAACAAACCATCTTCCTAATCTTAATGTATTTTTAAAGGAGTATTTCCTGCACCAATATCTTTCCAGACTGAGGGATGAGAATATGGTTTTGTCTAAAAAAAGGCTCATCCAGTGGCCCTAAAAGTCTCCTGTGATACCCAGAAGGTGTCTGAAAAACATTGAAGGAAAGATAAAGTTCACACTTACAGGACAGGCAAGATGGCAGAGATAGCATGGAGCATGCCAGCAGCTCTCAGGGAGTGTCACAGTGTGAACTTCACTGTAAACATCTAATTCTAGAGACTTCTTGTCTTCAGACATCCAACAAGAAACATCCCCCTTATGCCTGGGAGAGCAAAAGATGGAGATCGGCTGTTTGGCTTTAGCAACCAAATTCCCTAAAACATACTGGTTAACACTTCTTGCTTCCTTGGCAATGCTCTGTGCCTTATGTTACAAGGTTGTTTTTCTTTTTAAATCCATAGATGAGTGCACTCACAAGCCCATCTGGGGTCAGGATGGAGAGCATGAAGCTGCAGTTAAATGTCATCCCACAAGGCTGTAACTAAAACAAAGCTGAACTCAAAATTAAACAAATCCGTACTGCTACAGTGAGGTGTTCCTCGCAAAGGAACTCACTGCTCTTCTCACTGCTTAACATTCAGGTGAAGATGAGTTTTGAGTTATTCTAACAGGTGTTTAAGAAGAGTCTCACTGTATCACAGTCAGTGGGATCTGAGTGCAGATTTGAATAGTTTATTGCATAAGGATGGGTTTTTCAGTTGTCTCAAATGAAAAAATAAGTTGTAACTTATAGAACTACTGTAACTTATGCATGGAAAAATTTGATGGTATATGTGGACAGAATCCAAGTAACATTAGAAAACTTTTTGCTTAATTTCTGCACCATATTAAAAGCCTGATTCTTAGATACTTCAGAAAAGGCTCATTAAAGGGCTCTAATATTGTTCTCTGCTAAATTATGTTTTATCACTCCCTCTCTCCTTGCCTATTCTTATCAAAGTCACCTACTCTGGTTTTCCAACTACCTACACAAGAGTGGTGAAGAGAAACTTAGTAAAAAAATTAATTATCTATATTTTCATCACTGACATACATTATTTTGTTTACCATACACAGAATTCAGAATTTGTATTCAGCTGCACCATGACTAAGATGACATCAAAAAGGTAAATTCAGATGTTACAGCTGTAGAAAAAGAGCAATGATATACAAAGAAGCCAAAGACCTGCAACCACACTCAGAGCCTTGTGCCACTACTGGAGCATCGTACCACTACTGGAGAAACAAGCACTTCTACATGGCTCATTACATAGGAATAATAAATGCATAAAAATACTAGCAGCTGCTCTTTTGGGTGGACCAAACAAACAGCCAGGAAGGTAACTGATAAGATGCAAACTAACATTCTTTGCAATGTTGTTCTTGTCAAGATTCACAAGATCCACAGAAAAGGGACTTAGGCGTGTATTTCAAGTCACACAGACAACCCCACAGTTTAATGGGGGCAAAGTGAAGGCGAAGAGTGATTTTTTTTTCAGAAAGATAATTGTCAGTGCCAAAAAAAATCAAGCTGAGTCAAAGATAAATGCACAGCTTTCTCTAAAAAGCAGGTTTATCCCAGCAGTAACAGCACTCAACATAGAATCATAGAATCATAGAATGGTTAGGGTTGGAAGGGACTTTCAAAGGTCATCTAGTCCAAGCTCCCTGCAAGGACCAGGGACATCCACCCTGCACCCACGATCCAGGGCTGTTCCCATGACACAGCTCCCCCAGGCTTGGCGGGAACACTTCACATAGGATGAGCAGAGAAAACACAGCAGAGCACCCGTACTTGTAAATCAACAATGAGAGCTTACCTAAACAAATGCATTTTTGTGTGCTGAGATGGGAACAGACACAATTTGTCTTCTATGCATACAGCATCCTTACAGTTGACTCTTAATTCTGCATCTCATTGGGCTACATTAGCAAATCTACAGCACAATCAAGACAATACAAAAGCCTCGCTGCAATGGATAAACAAAACAAATGCTTCCAGTTTTGCAGACATTTTACCGTAATTATATTTTAAAACAACCTATTAGTCCATATGGATTTTTCAGTGAATGAATCAAATATCTACATAACATATGGTAAAGACACTACTATGAACAAAATAGCATATGGTCACCACATTTGACCTTCAGTTGCCCGCCCAGTCACAGACATGTTCATTGGGGATGCCTGCAGTCCCAGCCTGCCTAGGGAGATGCCTGTTGGACAAATTTTGGTTTCACTTGCTCAGGAGCACAAGAGTGGCAAGGCCAGTGTTTCCCTTTGCCTTAGCAGCAGCCAAGAGCTGATGCCCAGGGGAAACAGGAAGTATCAGGAAAATATCATTGCCCTCCTTGCCAGCCTCCCCGGCAAAAGGCAGTGCATTTGCATGTAATGATAGCGTATTTGAGGTGATGTATTTAATAATCCCTGTAATCAGACTGAAGCTCAACTCTAGCTCCAAAAATTGTGAACAGAAATAGCTGTGGCTTAGCCTCAGCTCCTTGCAAAGAGCAGCCCACCTGCACCAGAAGCTGATGGGAGGAGCACACCTTTGTATAAGGCACAATTCAGACATCAACAAAAGCAATGTAGTATTATATGGCTGCTCATTATTTTTGATAAGAGAAAGCAAATAACATCTGTGTGATATAACTCTTTCCAAACAGAACTGAACAATAGGAGCAAAAGCTCTGGCTTTTAAGAAGTCTGGAACATTAAATCTCAGCTCTGATTTAAGGTCAGTTCTTATTTTTCAGTCTAAAGTTCCTTTTCTTGCTATATATACACATATATTCCAAGCATGAGTAAATTGCCTTGGATCTCAGTTCACCCATTTCTTTGGCAATCATTTTACATTTGCAAAAGGATGAATAAAAATAGCCCAGAGTCTGATATAAACATCTTTGACTGTAGTATTCAACATCCCGTGCTCCTCAAGCTAATCCTCTCACTGTGATTAGCAGAAGAACAGAATGGTAAGGAGGGACTTAAATGGGCTTTGGCCTCAACTTGGGTTCATAGCCCAGATCGGCTCCTATGCTTCTTGCGTGAGTAGCCCAAACTGAATTTCAAAACTTCCTCTAATTAAATACATTCAAAGGATTGCTAGGAAGAAAAATAAGGCATGTCAGAAAGCAAAAGATGTTTATAGGGTGAGCACTCAGGGTGAAAAGAGTGAAATTTTCGGTGTTGGTGGTGGTGTGAGTGATGCACTTACTAGAAAAACATGGCAATGTGTCTGTGCACACCGAAGAACACACCTGGGAAGCAAACCAAAGTCACCTTCAGTGTCCAGGGCAAAATCAGAGCTTCCAAGAGGAGGCGACACTTATCTATCAGCATCTGGATTTTAGGCCTGTTTAAAGCACAGTATGTTATGCCAGGAGAGTTACTGCAAATACCTTAAAGCTTCTGTTCACAAAATATGTTGGAGCTCAGCTCCAGTCCCATTGCTTCCCAGTTCCCTTTCAGTATTTACCTTTTACTCACTCGTTGCTAGTAAGACAACACTATAAACTATTCATTATTTAGAAGGCTTTGTTTTCAGAACTCGTCATTGCGCAAGTTAGCTCTTCTGAGATTCACCTAGACCCACCTAGTTAAAACTAACTAAACCCACTGACCACACACGTCACTCTTGGTAGCCAACAGCGATTCACATGTATATTAAAATAATCTCATTTGCTCTGTGGTGACACATAGCAGCTGTTTAACAATGAACAGCTACCAGTTTCCCTATTGGCCCCCCTCTTTATCTCCTCCTTCAAGTTTATCTGCACCTTCCTACCAAAAAGTCTGTTCAGGTCTGAATGCATTGTTTCACGATCCAGATGATAATTTCATTCTGAAAACTGGTTGAAAACTATTGGATCCTGTTATGAAGCCAAATTTTCATTACTTCTTACTAAAGGTAGCCAAGTTATGTTAAGAAGCAGAGCACTTTATTTGTTCCACCTAAGATGTTAAAAAATAGAACAGAGCGATAAATTAACTTTAAGCAGCAACTTCAGCTTGGGAAACTCCATACAGTTGTATTTCAATTGTACTAGGTGGAGAAAAAAAAATTAAATTGAAGAGAGGAATAAAGTACAAATGCAGTTTTATTATTAGGAACTGGAGCATCCTGCAGACAGGAAAAATGCGTGGAGTCGGCCTCTCCTGAAACAACTATCTGATCAATATCCCTTGTTGAGAACCTCTGGACAGCTTCCTTACACACACCCAGACTCTCAGAGAAGCAGAGGTCCTCTATGTCTCTGGGAGCACCTTTAAGCAGCCAGGCAAATTCCTGTATTTTCGTAGGATTTTAGGCTACAGGACTGCAAAATAGCCTGCAAGAACATAAATAGAAAAGCCACATTAAGCATTAAGGAATTGGCTTTGATACTTCAGGAGTCCTAACAGAAGACATTTGAACAGGTGTTTTTACTAGGATTTTAAAGTTGGAGAAGTTTAACTTCAGGAAATATGTTTTAAAGGATTGCCAGCAAACTCTGTGAAGGCAGGAGGGAATCTAGGTAAGCTTGCACAATTAACCAAGAACAGATCAACTGTTTAACACTGATGTTAATACCAATGTCATCAGTGCCTGTAGGGACTATAAGGAAGTATTCCATCCTGCCAAACATAGGTGTTTGAGTTCATAGACAGCAAAAATGCACAGCATGGAGGAGGATGCTGCTGGTGGTGCATGAAACCATGAGATTTCAAAATAAACTAGACTTTCTAAAACAGAAGTGCATTGTGTCTGGAATAACAGCATCCAAGTACAGCTGGAACACTATTGCCACACATCTTGTCTCCCTAAGGACCCACAAATTGGTGCAGGAATTTGAACTGGCGAATTCACCTCAAGAGCAAGTAATTGGATATTTGACACAATGTGGCAGTTTGTCAAAGTAACATGACCATAGCATAACATAGCACCAGTAAGATAAAAGGCCTCAGACACACATCACAGAAAGCTTATAAAAACTAGGAAGTAAAAGGGTTTTTTTTTCAAGGAAGGTAACTTAACTGGCTGATTGTCCATGTAGTAGACTCCTAGAGACAAATTACAATTTAAAAAATACTTTTGAATTTGATTTTGAGCTGATTTGTTGTTTTACACTTCAAAGACCTGCATTCCTCTGGGACCATCTTTGTGTTCATATCAACTGTTGAAGACTTCCCCTGTGCTTGACCTCGGCATTCAGCATTCAAGCATTTCAGATATATCCAGGTGTTGACTAATGTCCCTCCCTTCTACAAATACGGGTGACTGCTGGCAGAACTCAGTCTGGTCATCTCAAAGGCTCGTGCTATACTAATTTTTCAGACACAAGAATAAACAAAACTTGATAGGTATAAATTGACATTATTTGCTGGCCTGGGGCACTTGACGTTAGCTGGGGCACCAGAGACCTTTTCCCATGTGAGTAGTGAGCCCTCTCCTCGCAGGCCCCACTTGCTGGGATGTCTCCGAGCCAGGCAGTGCCCCACGCCTGCTGGAAGTACTGTGCTTGCCACTAGCCAGGAACACAAAGCCAAAGACAATGGGCTTGCAGGGTGCTGAAAAGATACAGCAGCTGCCACTCCTTTTTCAACCTGCTCTAGAAAGTGATGGTTATGGATATACTGAAACAGAGAGGTGCTTGTTAACTTGATGAACATGACTGCATGAAGCTGTGGTTTTAGCCCAGTGGTACAACACTCAGGGTGAATCAATGTACCCTACTTACTTGGGAACAGAAATAAAAATCAGCTTTAGCCTTTGCAAAGAGCAGAATTAACTGATTTTTTTTTTCCTTCTTGCTGAAGCACTTCCTTAAAATGAGTGGTGAACAAGCTTCCTCAGACCCCATCAACCTGCCACAGCCGTGTGCACAGCCACTCGCCGGCCAGCTGCATGTGCAGCACCCACCACATGCCACCATGTTGACAACTCAACTTGCTCTTTTGTCCAGATTCATTTCCAAAGTGGGGGAAACCCTCTCTGTTGGCTTTGAGCTGTGAACATTGTTTCTCAGACTTCCATTAGTACTGACATTTACACAAATTATGTATTGGAGAGAGAAAAGTTTTTCTTTTTATGATAACGCAGACGTGGTTGATTTTTCTTTAAAATATGATCTAATTGTGAAAGCTGCAGTGAGAGCACAAAGAGTCTCTGATAGCTCAAAGCTGTGATGTTCAGTCTTCCTTGCATGGTGCACATATTCAGGCACAGAAGAGATTGTCAATTTTGTGCCCCAGCACCAAAGATGAGG
Source organism: Chlamydotis macqueenii (assembly GCF_036417535.1). Lineage (NCBI taxonomy): Eukaryota > Metazoa > Chordata > Aves > Otidiformes > Otididae > Chlamydotis > Chlamydotis macqueenii. Next base: position 57,198,507 of record NC_141560.1, on the reverse strand, counting down.
CACTTTGCATAGTAACAAAAGGCACAGCATGAAGTAACATCAAAGAACAAAGAGAGAGTAAAGTGCTAATAAGAGATACCAGAGCAGCATTTCTGATGGCATATCACACCTCATTCTCTTTATGGCCATTTGTGCTGGTTTCCTATTGCCCCTTCTAGTCTGAAGAAGTGCTTGAGTTGTCTTTATGGTTCAAGAGAAATCCTGAAAGAAGGTTTCAAAGATTAAGCTTTATAGAGGCCTTGGAACTTTTATAGAGGTCTACAAATGTGCTGACAAAATATATATATATTGTTTCTATTTTTCTCTCCATCATCTTCTAAAAGAAGTCTTGCCACAAAATTTGTTAATGGGAATTTGTTCATGAGCTGCCCGACCATGAAGAAAGACGACTAGCAATATAATGCTGAGATAATTTGCTATATTGCCCTTCACTTTTCATATTTAGAGATTATACTGCTCAGCCCATATCTTCAAAAAGAAAAAATTACAATTTTAGTAGCATGCCTTTAAAAACTAGTTTAAACTTAAGAATTCTTTCTAGGCTGCCCTCACCCCCCAACTCCCCCCCCCCCCCCAAAAAAAAAAAAAAGAGATACAAAAATACATTTCTGTCTTGATACTAGAATTATAGTTAAACATGTAGGGGGTAACAGGAGATGGAAACAGGAGTTATTCCACATTTCACTTCAATAGCCATCTACCCCAAAGCAGATGCGATGCACAGAAGCAGGTCTATTCTGTGTGATAATACCCTGAACCACTGAAATTCTCCACTTCCATTCACTAATGTTTGAGAGAAGTAGTATCATTGATACTGAGCTAAAACCAGAAATACCTAGAGCTAAATTGCAGTGATAGCGAAGGAAATCTAAGGCTGAGGAGAAGGCAGCCATTAAACAAGGGAATTGTCTTTTCAAGGTTTGTAGATGTGGATTTTAGGGATCACAGTCCAATTGTCAATAGAGAGCGCAGTCTTGTGCTACTGTCCCTGTGAGCAGGCCCACTGAAAACTTCAGATGGGCTATCAAGTTTTACAGACCAGTGAGGTTTGTCAATTGCTGTAGTCCACCTTGTGCACTTTTACATTAAAAGTAGAGAATGAAAGGCATCTTCTAAGCCGAGTTAAGTCTCTTTAAGTATTTGCCTCTTTCGTACTGTAAATTCTTAACTAATATGTTACATACTATGGATAAACTGAAGATCAGCTGTGATACTGGTTTCCTCTTTAAAACTTACCCTTTGCACTCGTCACTGAGCTGCTGGTGGTGATATTTACCACTCCCAACACAATTCTGACGTTCGTTAGGATTGCAATGCTGTACATGAGCCAAGCAGGTTTAAAATCTTTTCTCGGGCTACTTCCATTTCCAAAGCTTTAAAATTTATTCTTCAGGAAGAAGATATCTCTTTGTCAGGCTGTCACAAGCCACCACACAGTCTCTGGAGAATGCACGCATCCCAAGAATGTACTGCCAACCAACACAAAATGTTCATCCTGGGCACGGAAGGATGCATGTGAAAACACTCGCAAATCTCTCCTAGTGTCTTGACCTGAGGAAGGAACCATCATTGCCATCTAGGTTCTCATATGTAATTTCTATTATGACACTTTATTATGAAAGAAAAATTAAAAACAGATTTCCAGCAAACTAAATGTGCAACGTTGATAAATAAATCCTCATAAGTTTATCCATTAGATGAATGTTTTATTTTGACTTCGCTGAGGGCTGGCTGATTCTAGCCCCTCCTTTTGTCCCATAGAACAATTTCTACTTCTTGTCCCTCCAGGTGCTTTGTCCCATGACTCCAGCTATAAAGGTATTTACTCCAGGAAAAGACACAAAATATGGCAGAGAAGACTGGTGGTGGCTAAGGGACTCCGTCTTCAGTGAGCTTCCTCAATGTGCTGCCACCCCTTAGGAGCAGACTTAGTAATCACTGTCAACAGGGGTTCAGGGCGTCACATGCCATCTGCCGCCTTGTCATAGTTCAGCATCAACTGGGACCAGACTATGCAGTCTCTTTCACTCCCCCCACCTTCTAAGGGAACAGGGAGAGATAATATAAGAAAAAGGCTCAAGGTTTGAGGTAAGGACAGGGAGAGATCCTTAAATTACCGTTACAGGCAAAACAGACTCAACTTAGAATCATAGAATCATAGAATCATAGAATGGTTAGGTTTGGAACGGACCTTCAAAGGTCATCTAGTCCAACCCCCTGCAAGGAGCAGGGACATCCCTGACTAGATCAGGTTGCTCAGAGCCTCATCCAGCCTGGCCTTGAACATATCCACGGATGGGGCTTCCACCACTTCTCTGGGCAACCCGTTCCAGTGTTCTATAACTCGCATTGTAAAAAATTTTTTCCTAATATCTAATCTAAATCTAGCCCCCTCTATTTTAAAACCATTACTCGTCCTATCACAACAGGCCCTACTGAAACTTGGGAAAAACTATTTGTTTATTATTAAAAACAAAGCAGGATAATGAGAAAGAGAACAAGGTAACCTCCCCCCACTCCTCCCTCTACCTAGGCTTAACCTCTCTACCTCCTTCCCCCGCCCCCCGAGCGGCACAGAGGGGAAGAGGGAACGGGGGTCGCGGTCAGTTCATCACACGTTGTTTTATGCCACTGCTTCGTCATCAGGGGAAGAACTCCTTGCATTCCTCCCATGCTTCAGCGTGGGGTCCCTCCCACTGGCTGCAGTCCTTCAAACTGCTCCGGCGTGGGTCATCTCTTCCACAGGGTGCAATCCCTCTGGAGCGGCTGCCCCAGCGGGCCCTCCACGGGCCACAGCCTCCTTCAGGCCTCCACCTGCTCTGGCGTGGGGTCCTCCACGGGCTGCAGGTGGATCTCTGCTCCTCTGGAGGCCTCCATGGGCTGCAGGGGCACAGCTTGCCTCACCACGGTCTGCAGCACGGGCTGCAGGGGAATTCTGGCCAGAAGCCGCATTACTCCTCCCCCTCCTTCTTCACTGACCTTGGTGTCCGCAGCCATTCCTCTCACAAGAAATTCTTCACAATCGGCTCAGGCAGATCCTCTCAGGTTCTCTTCACATCTCATCTCGTCTCCACTTCTTGCAGCGGCCAGGCCGGGCTGAGTTGGGCCCAGTCGGCTGCCCGGCGGGAGGCCAGAGGGTGGGGCCTGCAAGGCCCACAAGGCTTGCGCCTCCCCCTTTCTGCCCCTGCTCAGCTTCTTCACATCTTCTCCCTTTTTTTTTTTTTTTTTTCTGTTTTCCCCTTCTTAAATATGCTATCGCAGAGGCATTATCATGGAACATTCTGCTACCAGTTGGCTCGGCCTTGACCAGCAGCGGGTCCACCCTAGGCCCGGCCAAGTCCACTGGACAAAGGGAAACAACTTCTAGCAGCTTCTTACAGAAGCTGCCACCGTAACCCCTCTCACTAAATAAAACCAGAACACTCCCGCTGACAGATCAGCACATGGAGCCTGAGAGAGCTTTGCTGCAAATGGAGAGAGGAGCTGCTCCTCCTTGCTCGCAGCAGCAAGCCTAGGAATCTAAGGAATGGACATGCTTTGGGATTTCACAGCTGCCAGTTCAGAGAAGAGAAGGAAGAAGAAATTACAGTTTGCCTAAGAAAGCCCTTTTGGATGAATTTTGGAGGACAATCCCTATTTACTCATTGATGACAGCATGTCCCGGAAAAGATCAAGGCAGAGTTTAAAAACCTTCAAAAGTGAAGATCTAAGATCAAAACCCTCCAACACAATGACCCAAATACACTGTCACAACTTTTCAACACAGGATAAAAAATGCAAAGCAGAAATAGCAGCTTCAAAAGGAAGCCATGAACAACACTGATATCCAGAATAGACCAAAGAGACAGATCGATAGAAAAAAGTTTTCAGCTGTCTCCAACAGTTGAAACGTCCTGGGAGTAAGTTCCCAAAAATATACTTTCAAATGCTAGCAGGTAAAACCTACATTCATCACAACATGGTAATCCGTGAATCCAGTATGGCTGCACTGAAGCCCTCCAGAAAAAAAAAAGTAGAAAATAAGTATAGAAATGAAGCAAAGAGGGTAGGGGAGAAAGACTGTGAATGTTTTGGTCTCAGGTAGAAGCATGAGGAAGGAGGGAAGCAACTGAGGCTTTTACTGCCTACACAGCTGGCATTTTGTTGTGGTTTGTTGTTTGTTTGGGTTTTTTTTTTTTTGTTTTTTTTTTTTTTTTTAAAGGCAACACTAACATCTTTGTTCATGCATAGGTATAATCTGGAGGTTACCCTTTCCTTCTGCTGCAAAAATTTCTACTGCTTCCGCAGAAAATCCTTCTGGACCAGCCGTTCAGTTGTGACCCTCCTCATAAGAACTATGTATAGTCCACTGACACCTGAAAAACTTTGCAAAATCATGCAAACTGCCTTGCACAGTTTTTCCAAATGCATACTGCAGATTCCCAGTCTGCAATACTTGCCCTTGTATTTGACTTCAGACTGGTCTCCTGTGTCCAAGGGCTGACTGAACTCTGCACGCTTTCCTAAATTATGCCTTCCCAGAGCTTGGATTCAACTATGTCCACAGTATCAGAACTCACTCAAGCTTTCATGAGCACCATTTTGAATTTCAGTGGTCAAATTTGGGTGGCGTTGTTGAGAGTTACTTTTCTGTCTGTCTGATCTCCAGCTGCTGGAAGTGCTATGAAGGAAACAGGTGTCCTAGCTCACAAGAATGGCTCTTCAGTCTTATATCAGTCAAAACCTATTCTCTATTTTTATCTTCCTATCATATTAATGACTTTTCTGTCTGAGTTTCCATTTCCACCAGGGTATGACAGGAAGTGCTATGTAAAACTTCCACTTGCCATCTCCATTTTGAGAAAGTGGCAGCACAAGGAGGCTTCTGAATACTCCATCTTCTGCTGCTCATTTCACTCCTAATGCTGGATGTTTTCAGTAAATAATTGGCTGCAAGTTGCCCAGAGGAAGTCAGCTTCACACAGCATTCAAGTCCTGCCTCATCAGTGCTGGATGCAACCAGAAACTGCCATGGCACAGAGCAGAGCTCCCTGAAAGTACAATTTTCTGCGTACAGACCATGAACTCCTACAGGAGCGCATTGAACCTAAAAAAATAAATCATCACAGGTTAACCTGAAGAGAGTACTACCCGTTGGCTTGTACACCTCCATGGACGACATTTCAAATCAGTGAACTGGGATGGGTGGATGCTTCCTGAAGAGGTTGGTGGGGAAATGCTGTCTCAGTCCTCATGCAGCATTGCCAAGAGTGAGGCGCTGCATGGGCCCCAGACAAAGCTGGGAGGAGGCAGGAGGAGTACTGGTAGGTGACAGTCCAGCTGCTGAAACCTGCAATGGTGCTGGAAACCAAGATCATGAAAAAAGGACATGTTTGGCTCTGTTCTGGGGGACAAATTTCTGCATACCTAGGGGCCATAAGCACGGTGAGTGTGTAGCGTATTGCTCATTGTTATCTTAATCAAGGAATTAGCTGGCTGACTCCAGAAGTCCTGAGTGTTTCTAGGACCTTCAAAATATCTCCAGGTTTTGTTTGAATTGCTACCTACCCACTGCTTTCAGCTGGCAACATTCAGAGGGATGAGGAAATTATCACAGCACCAGGAGGAAGGCAAAGACATGCCTGAGATAAAACCGGCCTTTTAAGAAGGCCAACAAGTCAGATGTGGAAATGCCACACACAATCATTAAAACCCTTTTCATACTGTACATGTTTCTTTTTTACATACACGCTGGTCTAATTAGGGAGAGGGAAAAAAGCTTTCCTTGGTGAGGAGAGCAGCTGAGGTGAGCTTTGTTTAAAAATCTCTTCTCATTGCAATGGGCTCCCTCACCTCAAGTTTTGGACCTGCTCTTCATTAAACAAACTACTTGCAGGAATGAGCAGTGGTTCTCCTGGAGAGAAATCCTGCACAGTAAGTAGCAGAAAAGACCATAATCATAGAGCCAAATGCTGAGATACACAACAAATAAACCCCACAAGAAAAAACATCTGCGTGCTGCACACAGGTGCTTTCACCTGCAAGCCACATGCTTGGCCATTTAGAAGAGACAGAGCAACTCCTTTCTTTTCCATGGCTTTCTACCATCATGCATCTTATGGAGTCCAGAGGCCAAAACCTCTGTTTAATTCCCTTCATCTCACTTAATTGACGATAAGCATTTTTTAAAATAATAGATGGGATTGTATTTATGGGAGGCAGCACCTGCTCCATCAGCCCTGTCTCTCTATAACTGCAATGCTGATTCGTGGAGGCCAACACCAAGAGGAGAAATCTGGGTGTACATTCGGAGAAGCAGTTGTCGGCTTTTGCACAGCACTTCGCTGTTCACGGTGCTGCCCCACGTGTCCGGGCAGATCAGTATGTGTCTAAACTCCTCCTGCCTTCAGGGAAATAGAGGGGAGGACAAGCAAAAAAGCATAATGAATTCTGCAGGTCACACAGTAATGAGTAACACAGCTAGGAATTGTAAATATTGTGATTTTTACTCAACAAAATGTCAGTTATGCTCTCTTTGCTGCCAGCGGACGCTGGAGGAGCCCTGGCTCGAAACACTCTGTCACAGAACAGTTACTCTGAGAGCAGCTGCAACATTTTGTTGGTCACTGGTGACAGCACTACTGGTGGAACGGTCCCGTCGCTCCCAAAAAGCACCAGGGACTCCTGCCCTAGCTGGAGGAGGAATAATCTGAGCATTATCACTTGGTTTCACGGGACTCTTGTAAATGAGGCAAGCATCGTTAACACTGCTTTACGAGCAACAGTGTTTCTTGCCCAAGGTTACAAATGTCCCGTGAGGAAAGAGCAAATAACGTAATTTAACTTCACCAACCCCTACAAACCACTGCACAGGAGTACAACTTTCATGAAATCTTGCAATAACTTCATGTTCCTGTTAAAGTCCCAACAGTCATGTAGGTAGTCATGGGAGGGTCTCAGTCCATGGGGAGTTTGAGTGAGCCCACAGGTCAGAAGGGGACCCCACAACCCACCAGAACAGAGCCTGGTGGGGGGAAGCTCATGTCCCAGGGCTCTGCGCACACCATAGATGCTCAAAAATGTTCAAAATGAACACCTCCTGTTTCCTTCCATCCCCAGCAGAAACTTCCCTCAAATCTTTTTTCTGTCATTGCTCAGGCCAAAGACAGCATAGTGAAAATGCTCCAAAAGCAAGCGACAGCTGCCTGCGTTTTGGATACAGAAGGGTTTCCTCCTTCTCCTGTCATGGGCCTGGGCCCAAGAGCGGTGTGGGAGGACAGGCCCAGTGTGCAAGAACACCTCTGCATCATTTCTGAGAAAGGGAAGACTGTGAGTAAAAGCAGCGATTCACTCCTCAGCCTCCTAGCACTAAAAAATGTACATAGTACATAGGCATTGGTTCATGGAGCTTGGATTTATTAGGGAAAAAAAAATCTCAAAATCTGGAAACTGGCTACTAAAAAACCAGCCTGGGCATTGAAATACTGCATTTCTCCCCTCAAACACAGTATGAAAGCCAAGCAGGGAAGACACACAAGCGCAGCAGACCTTCCAGGAGCAAGGCTAATAAACAGCAACCAGAGACTTCTCTGTCACAGCAAGGAAGATTGAAAACTGGAGAAACATATCTCAAGTGATTCATAAGATTAAATAAAAAAGTGATAGCACTGGGAGAAAGAATCCAAGAGGAGTTTTTCTTAAATTCCTGGATTGTTTGTAGTAGGGTTAAGATATCAAAAGTGCTGCAAACTTGGATTGCATGGGACAGATATGAGCACTACAGGGCCTCAGTATTGTTGTTTCTGGGGACATGGCATCAGATGGAACGCATCCTCTGTGTGGGAAGATACATGCATGAAAACACAGCTTGCTGTATAACTCAGCTTTGCACATACATAAACATAGACACATTTTTTTAAAAGAATACCTCATCCCCATTGCCACCACTGTATGCATCTGTGTATAATTTCTGCTGAGGCAGAAAATAAGTGAAACACTCTAGATGCACATATAAACCATATAAGCCCACACACCTGGGGCAACACCAAATATGTGTCTAAGTACTGAAAACCACTTCCAAACGTTATTTCTTCAGAATATTGTGGTGGTTTGCAGTAGTGATTCAGTGAGATGCTAATACTGCTTAGCATCTGGCTCCATTTCAGGTATAATATTTACACAGACAAAAAGTAAAAAAAAAATTATTAAGTTTGTACCTTTTTTTTTTTTTAATCCAGGCTCAAAGAACCTGTCAATCACAACTGTGAATCACATAAAAGCAAAACTAATGCCACAATAATTTTCCAGTCCCCGGAAGAGGAAAAACACGCATACATAATTGCATCTTGATATGAAACAGTGTGAATATTTCAGCTGTCTCAGTGAGACACCTAATTCAGCCCCCTCAGCTCTGTGGTACCCAGGCTCTACACAGTGTTCCTCACAGCTTTTGCTTAAAAAAAATATCACTCTATCCACATCCTAGCACCTTCCTGTCCCAAGCTTTAGTTTATATTTGTAGAAAATATTTAAGTAGTGGCTTTGAACAGTAGTTACTAAGGATCACCTTTCAGAAGTCTGGGGTGACTGCTCAGGTAATCACTGCGTCTCATCTGCCCTGCTCAGCAGAGAGCACCTGGGAATCCTTTGTGTGATGCTGCTCAGGGCTGGGAGCAGCCTCCGGTCCTGCCACAGCAGCACAGTGAAACCACCACCCTGGTTTCCAGGGTTTTGGTTTCCAGCCAAACACCTGCTAAACAACAGCAAACGCTACTGCTCAGGTCGCTGAGAAACCAGGGTGCCTCATGATTCTTTCAGGCTGTAAAAGCAGCATCAGTAGAGGTTTATGCTTTCCTCAAGAGGGCTCTCCACCTCAGTTTATATAAACAGCTTGCCAGTTTTACAAAATCAGGAAGGAAAAAGAAAAAAATACAAGAAACCAAAACAAGAGAGACAATACCTGTTGTAACTCCATCTACTGTAAGACATGGTCCTGTTGCTGCCAACACCATCCATCTCTGGCTTGGCTACGCCACTTCCAGCATCACTCGCCTCTCGCAGTCTCCGGCTGCCAGGCTTGGAAGTAAAACACCTGCCTGAAGACGGGCCCACCACGGGGATGCAGATGGATGCCTCTGGCCTTGCGTGGCAGGACCAAAATTCATCACCGAGCAGCAGCTTCACATCGAGCTCTCGATGCACGGAGCAAACCACTGCCCACGCTGGGGAGGGAGGGATGAAGGAAAGGGGAGGGTCCTGGGGTGTCTGCCAAGGAGATCAGCGGCGGGATGCTCTCAGCCACCCAACAGACACAAAGGCGCTCAGGTAATAAACTGGAGCAAGGGTGCTAAGCTGCTTAAGAGCTACTCAGAGAAACTGTGCTCAGGAGCAGCTTGCACGCCTCCTGCTCCACCACACGCGCTTTATTTATTTATTTATTCTGGTTGCCACAGATACGGGTCCATCACTCTGACATCAGCCGTCTCTCACCCCAGCGTGGTCCCTGGGTCTCACCAACGTGACCCTGCAGGCAGACCATGATCACATCCCCTGTGTGCAGGGGCAGCGCTGGTAGCCAGCTGTGGTCAAGCAGCTCTGCAGGATCACTTCCCTGTGGGGAACACAGCCCCACCACACTGCCTACCGCAGCCCCTGCATCCAGGTCAGTTTGCAGACTTCTCCAGGGGTGTGTCAGAGTATGACAAAAATGCTTTGCATACCCCATTTCAGCACACAGCTCCACTTTGCCCCAGAGCCGGGGGTCAGTGTGGCATCCGTCGAGCTTGGACATGACTCTTGCTGAGCACAGGTCTCAGGTGTAGGACCAAGATCCAAGCCATGCTTTGTGGCTTCCACCTGTGTTTCCTCAGTGGGGACCAGCAAGGCTCAGTGTTGGGGCCTGCGCCGAGGACCTGTGGGTCTCGCGCAGGGGAGTTTCACATTTCTGCCAGCTGCAAGCAGCACAGGGTCTGCTTTACTCCCAGGTGCCCCATCCATGCCTGTGCACTGATGGGAATCAGATATTGCTTGCTTACTGAGTGTTTTCTAATCAGTTCTCACTACAAGGGGACTGTGAGACAGCAGTTCAAACTGAACCACTTTACAAAAAAAAAAAAAACAAAAACACACACAAAATAAAAAACCAAAAAAAAACCCCCAACTTCTTTCAAGTCTGCTTGTGATTTTCCTTTCAGGGAAGAGAAAAAAAAAAAAGAGTTAAAAAGAGTTCAGCAGAACCTGGACAGCATCTCTGCATTTTCAAGCTGCTTTATTGAACAAGTCTGCCTTCAAACAGTGTAGTGGTTTCTTGCATCTCCTCTTAAAATCTTTGCTTGCCATCAGTTTCCCAGTGCCACATATTTGTGGAGTTTGGTTGCCAAGATGCACAGCTGTGCAATGATAGGTACACCGAGACAGCTGGATCATGATCCTCTGGACGGGGCACCCTTCATAGCTCCTACCAAAAAGTTTGGTTTGGGTGGCCGATCTCAAAAGCAAGCCTTAGTGATGATGCTCAGTAGACATGATCAGGGTGAGGATGATGTCTGCAGGGTTAGGTGCAGACAGACAGAGGTTTTTCTCTCCAGAAGCCGCTTCAGAGCTGCCCAGACATCACTGTGCACAACTGTGCTCAGGACATTGCATGCCACTCACGGCCCCAGGGCACCACACTCTGCCCCATGCTTTCTTCTTGATGTCAGGAGTTGCAGTTTCCCAATGCCCAATGACACCATGGGTGCAGGGGGCTGCTGAGAGATCTGACTGTACCTTGGCCAAGAGAGGTCCTACCAGAAGCAGTGCCAGGCCAGAACAGTCAGCCCCTGGGCTGATCCGGGATGTCTACACACACACACAGGGGATAGGGGTACCACTTTCAAACCAGTCCGAGGCAGCCTCAGCTCTTTGGCACATGTTAGAATCTCCTGGCCCCTTCCCTCACTGCAAGGCCAGCCAGGTACCCAGCCCTGCTCTTAAAAGCCAGTCCCAGCTCCTAAGGATAAGATCTCCTGGTAGAAATGACTAAAAAACCTAAACATACATAGCTAAGAACTGGAAGCAACTTGGGTTAATCAGGGCCAGTCCCTCATCTCACGAATGTATCTGATGAGTGGTCTCAGGCTGAAGCTGCAGAGGCTGGTAGTAAAGAGTTGCCAGAAGCTCCTAGAGCTCCAGAAGGTAGGTGAAGCTCCCGGAGCTCCACCCTGCAGTCAGCCAGAGACCTTTCTGTTTCTAGCTCAAAGGTATTCATGGACATCTGATATCCACTTGGTCTTTCACCTTTCTTTACCTTTAGTTCAAGTTAAATCCTCTTCTCTTGAATACCTGCCATCAATCTTTTCATTTCCAGTCTTTATTTTGGGAGGGTGAATGGGCCAAACCCTTCATTCCTTCATGTCACGATAGGTAGAACCAGCCTAAGAGCTTTTTTTCATGTACCAGTTTTAATCTAAATCAAATATTCTCTGAGTATGGGTGATATTTGGCTAGACTTCTTTCAAACAAGCCAAACATCATCCCAGTTTCCTTAAAATGGCACTTAAGCTGCCCGAGCCTGAGCCTTGTTCCTCATAACTGTGAGTTTATCATCCCAACTCTTGCTACAGATGCTGTTGTTGATGTTACATATAGACAGCACGCTCCCATTTATCTCATTTGTAACCCGCATCAACTGACCTGGCTGAAACAAACAGTCTGGAAAGCAGAGAATTAGTCACAGTCCATCTCCTCCACCTAGCTGCATCTGCTCACTGCTGTGCTTATCCTAAGAAAATTGTAAATGGCAAACTGAAATCTGACCATTTACTGGGTTTTTGGATTACTCAGGCCAACACATTTTCCACACTGGAGCAGCTGAAAATCACCCCGATGAGTCCCTGCATCCGAGAAGCCTCCCTCAGAAACAAATGCTTCAAGGTGCATCAGTAAGAGCAAGGAGCACACATTAGCTGCCAGAGCACGAACTCTTCTCTCCACAGGCCTCACCCAAGGCGTAGCTCGCTGGCATCTTCGGCTCCTTCTCACTCATCCTGGAACAGAGCATTGAGCAGGGGAACGTTAACCACAGCAGCTCATGCTGAGACAGGGGGAAACGCAGCGGCACACTCAGAGGTGTGCAGCCTTGTTCCCTTATACTGTTGTCAGAAATGAGAACTCTACTGGCATGCTGGCAGGTGGTTTGCAAAGGTTTTGTGTTGACCCTGCTGAACCCTATGGCAAATACAGCCTGTCCACATGGGAAACACATCAAAAACCAAAATCCACATCCAAGCTCCATATACAAATAGAGTATCGTCTTGGCAGGCCAGAACTTTGAGAACTTGCCTGTGCCAGCCTCAGGAGATGCCTCCTGATCCTGATCCTCAGAGAAGAGCTGCTCGAGAGATGCTTGAGAGTAAAAACAAGTGCAACTTCTCCTCCCCTCTGCTGCAGGTGAACATCAGTTTGAGACTCCTCAGAAAAATATTCTAGGTGGCAGTTTAGCCGCCTAGGACACAAGTGTCTCACTGCTTTCTGCCCGTGGATGGCAAGCTCCTGGGATGCAAAAACCTCCCAACTCTTCCTCTCAGGAGTTTCTGAACTCCTGTGTCACTAATTAAAAAAAAAAATGCTAATGACTTTGACAATAAAACCTTTGCCTGTCATTAACTGTGAGTATCTACAGATCCTACTGGGCTGTCGCTTTTTTCTGCACACCTCCTGGCTCCAATTCTGCCATCTGACCCCACAACTTGCATTGCTGACAATATTACTTTAAATCTGAAATTTTCCAAACAGCTTTGATGGGAAAGCCAGGGCATTCATAAGCTTGTGCAAGGTGAAAAGACACAAATCAGACCCACGCTGGAATTCAGTCAGAAAGAGAAATGTTTTTTCTTGCCATTTGCTCTGCTCTGCTGCCAGTGCTTCAAGGCAAGTGTCCCCCTGTGTTTGTGTGTGGGTACATCTACAGTCATCCAAAACAAGCTACATCTGCTCCCTGTTTCAAGAGATTCCCTCTGACCACTGCAAACATGGGGGCATCTCAAAGCTGATGTGTTACATCTAGGGAGAGAAAGGTGGCTAGACTTCTGGATTACAGCATGTTAATGTTTGAGCAAAAATAAAGTTTAAGTTCTTCCTGCCAAGCATTGGAGAGCTGCCCCACAGAGCGACCATCCCAGTGTCAGCTGGGGGAAAGTTTGGAACCAAGCACTGAGAAAGCACAAAAACCTTCATTTTTTCAGATATTTAGTATGTGGCAAATGACCTTACTACCCAAATAAATGTGATCTGAAATATTGGCTTGAGCTGCTGAAATACCACAGAAATTAAACTGGCAGCAGTGCTGAAGCAGACAGGCTGTTCCTACATTTTCATGCTGGCATATACCTTGCTGCAAACAAGTGACATGTACCTGCTGAGTCACTGGATGGTGCCTGGTGTGTTTAACAGTGGAAAGTCAAAAAGACAATATAGAACAACTGTAGATCAGGCATTCTGGAAATACTCTGGGGTCTAAGTGTACATTTTTGGCATTTCCAGAAAGTAGTTTTTCCAGTAAAACATCATGTTCACAACCAACCATCTGTCCCATTTTCAGGTGTCTGTGGCTGCAGAATCTGCCCCTTCGTTACAGCCCAGCCTGAGTCTGGAGGTGAGCTCTGGAGAGGGACAGACAGGTCTCTGCATCTCTCCAGCTGGGAAGATGTTGGCCAGAGCAGACTACGGCATTTGCTTTCCTGCTCCAAAAACTCCGCACCAGCATGGGTGTGCTCAGTGAATGAGTCACCAGGATCTCCCTTTGTATCAGATGGGGCTCAATGCTGCACCTGTCATCACTGCTCAGGCTGTTTCTAGCCACAGCCATGAGAAGTTCTTCAATGAGATTACAAGTCCTTCAGCAGTGCTGCTAATTAGTGCTTATGCAAGCAAGGATTTCTCCAAGCCCTTGAAGCTGCTGCCTGGAGGGGACGATGCTCCTTGGTCTGCAGGCTGTGCCCTGTGATGGGGACCTGTGCTGGGGGCAGAGGGCACTAACTGTCCTCTTCTCCCACTGTTTCAACAAAAAAAAAAAAATTGTCCCCTCCTCCTCCCCAGGGGCTGCCTGTGTTCAACCTCACGGCAGGCCAATCTCCAGGTGATGGAGAGGCGAGACGAGGCAAGGCGAGGAGAGGCAAGGAGAGGAGACTCCAAGACACAGGCAGAGGATACCCAGCCTTCTAAGCACCATCGTAAGAAAATCACAGCAGCATGCTTTGAGCCCCCCGCTGCCTCCAGCGTGCTGCCAGGACAGTGTGTCAGGGTAATGTTCATGGGACACCAGCAGGAGACTATTGCAACCCAGCATGCATGTCCGCTTCAGAGACACTCAGGCTGACTTGAACAAAACATGCATATTGTTCTTCAATAACCAGACAGATTTTAGGGCAGCAACAAGAAAACTTCAAGGAAAAACAGTTATAAATGCTTTGATACCTGAACAAACATCCCTGCATCCCCCTGCAGAATAGATATCTGGACCACTTAGAAAGAGGCTTGGGTTTATACCGAAGTCCATACACAATGACCCCCCAAGGGTTTAAATGTGCCCCTGGGTGAGGTACATAAAGCAAGTCAGCAGAGCCTCAAAGCTACTCACATCCGCTCTGGACAGATTTAGGAATTAAGAGCCTCAATCATCTGTCAGCACCACTTGCTGTTCCTGCAGCTAAAGGTACTTGGCCAGTAGCAACACGAGATGCTACACGTGTCCATGGGTGCAGAGGCAGCACCGCAGAGCTTGCCTCCTCACATGGGGCTTTCCTGCCTTAAAAGAAGCACAAGATGCCTGCAAGACAACACTACACAATTTTACAAAAACAAACAAACAAACAAACAAACAAACAAAAAAAAACCAAAAAAAAAAAACCAAAAAAAACCAAAGGCAAAGGCAGGATACAAGGTACATTATTTCCTACCACAGCAGAAGAAAACAGCCATAAAAGCATCTGCGCTGCTGGAGAGCAGCTAGCTGTAATGAGGAGACACCCATACCAATGGGATGAGCAGTGGAGAGTCCAGGCCACCTAACATCTGTGCCAGGGACTAATAAGCCAGTGTGTTGTATAATGTGTTTTATACTGGAGAGCTGGGGAAGGAGGAATGCTGCTGTTTGTTTTTCCACATGCCCTCATATTATCCTACCACGGTAAAGCTCATGAAAGTTGGGCTTAATAATTTTGCCCGCAAGGAGGGTATTTACATCCTTCAGAGCATCTAGCATATTTCTGTATTTCATTTTACTTTCCAAGGATAATGCAGCTTCTAAAAATAAAAGTCATTATAATTTTACTTTGCTCCCAATATAATAAACAACTTCATTCATCAGTCTCCAAGCACTTTACAAAGAAGCCAGCATCGCTATTTACGTCTTACAGAAAGGAAACTGAAGCTGCACAACTTTCCCAACAGCAACCAAGACACCATGGCAGCCATACATATCCTGCTCACAGTCTGCCAAGTCCCTTCAGCACCCTGCGCATTGCAATGCCCCCTCATCCTTCACATGCACAGGACAACACCGACCCTCTCCCAGCTCTTGCCTGGGAGGATTTAGAAACCAGTCGTCCTTCCTGGGGGCCATGCAATCTGTGCTTGTTTCAAAGTCCCTCTACAAACACAAGGAACCAGCACTGCTCTCACAAGAGCTCCATTTCTTTCTTCCTTTCGAGCAATTAGAAAATATTATATTTATTTATTATGTGTAATACATATCTGCTATATTTACTCTATAGAAAATACTATAATTCCTAAACCAGAGAAAGTCCAGAGCAGCATGGGTGCTGATCTGTATTTTTTAGCATACTCTGTCTTCCTCATAGAGCATATTACTGAAAGGACTGCATGCTAGTTTCATTCATTTGTACAGTCTTAATTGGTAGGGCAATCTCTTAGTAGCTCATTAGCTCTTTTCATCCCCTGCTTATCTCCGTAATATTTGCTAACTTCCCACATGTACAAAAATTGTTGTACGTCTGACTTGAGATTGTGCAGATGGGTGGTTATGGTGGCCTTCAGCAAAGTATTGCTCTATTAATTAATACAAATTAAAAAAAAAAATTAAATATAACAATTGTTTTGACTGGTCAGAATTTCCCTTGAGTTAGAGAAGGTACAAAGCAGCTCTAGATGCTGATGCTACAGTCAATCATGTCCCCCTCCTTTGGGACACCAGCGACTCCCCAGTGTTTACCTCGGTCCGCAGCAGCTTGTTTTAGCCCCGGAGCCCCTCAGGAGGCAGCTCACAGCTCTGCTCTTCTGGAAAAGCACAGAAAAATTTGACACAGTGCATCAGTCCAGTCTGGTGCTTGCTGAATAATGGCTTTGAATTTCAAAAAGTCTTGTTTCTGTTACTTAGGAGGCCCTAATGCTGCTCAGTTGTACCTGAGCTCACGATTTGAGAAGGCAGCACTCCGCTCATGTAGATCTTATCATTCATACTGACCAGCTAATAACAGAGATATAAAAGCTATTTTTAAAAGCAGGGAGGAGAGAGCAAACCTCAGGCTCCTGCAGGAGTGATGGCGTTACTTCTGGTACAGAACCAGGTCTTGCAGCCAAAAGCTGTTTTAAATCCCTGTCCTGCACTGTACATGTCGTTCACCTCACTATTCCTCCACCGTTCCTGGCAGCTTTGGCATTCAGAAGCAAACTGTTGATGCCTCCTTTGGTTGCATCCTCAGATGCAACTACTGATGCTCCTGTAGACTTCTGTAACTGCCACAGGCAGCAAAGAATTATATAGCCAGGCAGTCCTGTCCTTCAAGCAATGCAATAATGAGGACTGTCACTGATTGGCTTCTAAAATAGCAATTTTTAAGTAAGCGTGCATCTTGCTACAGAGGAAACTCAGCACCAGGACCAATAAAGCAGGGCTTTTTAGGTCTGAATCTGAAAAGAAAGTAACAAGTTATCTAACTTACCCTTTTAAAAATGAATTTTGAAAGCTTTCAAAATAAGTTAATGCTATTTAAATGTCATAGGAAACTGTGATTACTTTAGAACAGTGGAAGCTGAAGTACATAAAAATATCAAAAAGTTAATTTGAGATTTTACAATGAAATCCAGGCAGACACATGCCCACATACTTCAGGTTGCCCCCTCAGCTAGGGAAGCAGGAGCTTTGTCACCTCAGTGTAGTGACACGAGCCAAAGATGAGGTGGCTACCACACCTCAAACAAATGCCGTCTTCAGCAGTGCTGACAAGAAGTACCCATAAAGCTCCACGTGGCTGTCAGCCCTACCACATCTCAGAGGGTTTTATAGAAAACAATGACAGATTTAATGCTGGGAAATGCATACACCTCAATTAAACTTCCTAGCTTTTAAATATAATTCTAAAATGAGTAACGTGATTTCCAGACATGGAAAGAAGTCACTTGATCCTGCTCTGGCTGAGAAGGGCTTTGAACTGCAGAATCCTTCCCTAGACCGTGAAACCACAGCAGAGATTTGCTCCTGTGCAGGGTGTTGATTTCAGAGGACCAGTATCTGGGTGTGATGGTTTAGTCTGAATTACCACACAGTTTCTTGCTCACCCTCCCCCTCCCTAGTGGGATGGGGGAGAGAATTGGGAAGGAAGGAGAACTCATGGGTTGAGATGAAGAAAATTTACTAAAATAGCAAGGGAAAACTACAATAATAACAGAATATAAGGATACTAAAATATACAAAGTGAACAATATATGTTTTCTCACCACCCGATGTTCCAAAGACCGATACAGCCTGTCCCGAGCAGTGATCACGGAAACAAAACCGAGCGGCAAGCAAAGGAGCAAAAGGGAGCCAGCAAGGTAGAGGGAACGATGCCAGCAAAACGAGGAGGAAAGATGGATGCCAGGAAGGCAGATACCCACCCTGGCCAGCCCCCACTTATATACTGAGCATGACGTTTATGGCATGGAATACTCTGTTTGGCCAGTTTGGGTCAATTATTCTGTCTGTCTTTCTCCCAGCTTCCTGCATCTGCAAATTAGCGAGACTTGGAAAGCAGGATGGTGTCCTTGGTCTCATTCACAACAACTGATATCATCAGGGTGTTTATCAACATTCTTCACACACGAAATCCAAAACATACCAGATACTGAGAGGAAAAATTAACTCCATCCCTGCCAAAACCAGGACACTGGGTATTAAAGAAGCAGAACCTTTTGTCAGATTATCAGTTGGAAACTAAACTGAAAGTCTCATAATGTATTGACTTCCCATTCATTAAAGACCAAAGCACCTTGTCCTTGTACCACACACAAGGTACAACGGCCATTTCATCGTTCACCTGAAAAATCTAAACGTGAGCTGCAAACCATCACCATTCATCTCCTTGTCCCCCTGCTCGACGAGCTGCTTCTTGCCAATAAAACCAACTTCTCCATGGAGGGAAGTAGCATTTAACAGACTGAAAAATATAACAAAGGTACCCAGTTAGCCCCGTGTTCTGGTTTTGTTAGTGAGGGGGGGGCCTAAGGTGGTAGCTTCTGTAGGAAACTGCTAGAAGTCGCTCCCCTTTGTTCAGTGGACTCGGCCGGGCCTAGGGCGGACCCGCTGCTGGCCAAGGCCAAGCCAATTGGTAGCAGGATGTCCCATGATAACGCCTCTGCGATAACGTATTTAAGTAGGGGAAAACAGGAAAAAAAGGAGGAGAAGATGTGAAGCAGCTGAGCGGGGGGCAGAGAGGGGGAGGCGCGGGCCTCATGGGCCTTGCAGGCCTCACCCTCTGGCCTCCCGCCAGGCAGCCGACTGGGCCCAACTTGGCCCGGCCTGGCTGCAAGAAGTGGAGAGGAGATGAGAAGTGAATAAGATGTAAAAAAGATCCTGAGAGACGTCTGCCAGCCTGTTGTGAGGAACGGCTGCAGACGCCAAGGTCAGTTCAGAAGGAGGGGGAGGAGTAACATGGCTCCTGGCCAAGATTCCTCTGCAACTCATGGTGAAGACCATGGTGGAGCGGGTTGTCCCCCTGCAGCCCATGGAGGTCCACGGAGGGGCAGAGATCCACCTGCAGCCCGTGGAGGACCCCACGCCAGAGCAGGTGGAGGCCTGAAGGAGGCTGTGGCCCGTGGAGGGCCCGCTGGGACAGCTGTTCTAGAGGGACTGCACCCCGTGGAAGAGATGACCCACGCCGGAGCAGTTTCACGAAGGACTGTGGCCCATGGGAGGGACCCCACGCTGGAGCAGAGGAGGAATGCGAGGAGTTCTTCCCCTGACGATGATACAGTGGCGTAAAACAACGCGTGATGAACTGACCGCGACCCCCATTCCCTTTCCCCTCCCCGTGCCGCTCGGGAGGGGAAGGTAGTAGAGATAATGTTAAGCTCGGGAAGAGGGAGGGGTGGGTGGAGGTTATCTTCTTCCCTGTCTCATTCTCCTGCTAATTTTAGAAATAAATGAATAGTTTTCCCCAAGTCGAGTCTGTTTTGCCCGTGACGGTAACTTTAAGGATTTCTCCCCGTCCTTATCTCAAACCTTGAGCCGTTTTTCTTATATCATCTCCCCCTGTTCTCTCGGAGGGTGGGGGGAGCGAGAGAGAGACTGCGTAGTCTGGTCCCGATCGGGGCTGAACTACGACACCCCGTAAAACACATTGGTTGCACAAGCCACTGCTCCTAGTTACTAGTTTCCCCTTTCTGGATCTCTGATGAACTTGAACTTGCGATGCAAGCCTGGCGTGCCCTGGGCAGCCACCACAGTCTGGTGCAACTACGTCCTTCCTGGTGAGCATCAGTGCAAACCTGACAGCAGGGTCTGGCACAGGTGCTCTGCTCAGCTGAAGCCGTAAACTGCTTTAACTGAAAACTCCAGTTTTAAAAGTTCTTTCAAGAATGTTCTTTAGGGGGCAGGCAGACTTCGCATCAAAGTCCCGAGAGCACTGCGAGAGCTCCAGCCAGCACCTATGATCAGCTGAGGGAAGTGTGTACTTCACAGCTCAGGCTGCAGGTCGGGTTCAGTTACAACGGGCTGGGTGTACAATTGCCCATACAGAACCAAAGGTAACACATGGTGGGTGCTTGTCATAGTCCAGGTAGAAGTGGTTTGATAGGTTAGACCCTGATATGTATCTGGAGTTATTCTAGTTTGGGTTCAGGGCAGCTGCGTTATTCATTACAGCCAGTATCTTTCATCCTAAAGACACCTCTCCGGGACATCCGTTATGATATTCTCATCTATTTTCCCAGAAGTATCAAAACGAGAATCACCAGCAATTTGCCTCACAGACGTAAAAGATTTGAGCATATCTTAGATGTTATCATTCTTACTGCCATCAGATCAGGTGGGAGATTTTTTTCTTTGTCAAGCTGAGTTCTTGCGTCATAGTACCAACCTTTTTTTGAATGCTGGTCTTCTGTAAAAATCATAGGACAGGTAAAGTTGAAAGGTGTATCTGGAGATCTGTTTGTTCAACTTTCTGCTCGAACTATGAGGTCAGTCAAGGCTGCTCAGAGTTTTATCCAGTAAGGTGCTGAAAACCTCCAAGGATGGAAATTGCACAGACTCTCTGGGCAGCCTGTCTTCATGATGAAAAAGTTATTTTTCATATTCAGTCTCATTTCAGCTTATGTCCTTTGTCTCTCACCATGCACTACCATGAAGATCCTGACTCTGTCTTTTCACTGACTTCCTTGCAGGTACAAGAAGGCTGCTGTTTCCCTCTCCCCCTCCTCAAACTATCCCTTTTCCAGGCTGAACCAGCTGCCTTAACCTCTCCTCAGAGGACAAGTGCTCCAGCTCCCAGACCTCCTCAGTTACCCTCCTTTGGGCTTGCTCCAGTTGAGAGTACCACTGGTACTCTTTCTTGTACCAGTGGGCTCAAAATGAAATGCAGTTTTCTATATGGGGTTTTACCAGTGCAGGGGAAAGAAAGGATGTTAATCACTTCCCTTGATCTCATGGCCATGCTCCTGTCAGTACAGCCCAGGGTGCTGCTGGGTGCCTTTGCTGCCAGGGCGCACTGCTGGCTCGTGAGCTCACTGTCCACCAAGAACCCAGGTCCTGTTTGGCCAGACAGTCCCCAGCCTGTATTGTTGCAGGGGACTCTTCCTTCCCAGGTGCAGGGCTTTGTGTTTGTCCTTCTTAAATTCTGTAAGACTCCTATTGACCCATTCCTCCAGCCTGTCAGGGTTCCTCTGGATGGCAGTCCTGCCCTGAGTACATTGACTGATCCCCCCAACTTGGTGTCACCTCCAAACATAAGAGTGCACTCAGTTGTTTCCTTTAGGTTACTGGCAAAATGTTTAAAATGGCAGGTGCCAGGCTAAACCCTGTAGCACCTTCTTATCACTGTACTGTACCTGGAGGCCAGCCCATGACCCTCTGAGCCCAACCTGCCAGTCAGCTTTTTTACCCATCTGGTCATCCATCCACTCAGGCTGTAAGGTCCTAACTTTCATACAAAAATGTGGTGTGAGAAAGCAGTGAAAGCTTTGCTGAGTTGAGGCAAAAAAACATCACTGCTCTCCTTTCAACTACAAATTCAGTCATTTTATCATAGAAGGCAATCATGCTGGTCAGGTGTGATTGACCCTGGTAAATTGGTAGATTTGTTTGAGCGTTCCCAATCATTTCTCTTTTACGTGCCCAGAAATGTGTTCCCTGGAGGACTTGCAGTGTGACTTTGTCAAGGACAGAAGCAAGGTTGACTCCCTGCAGTTCCCTACATTGCTCTCCAGGCCTTGCTTGAAGGTGGGTGCAACATTTGCTTTCCTCCAGTCATCAGGAATTTCCCTGATCTCCATTAAAGATGGTCATCAAAGATGTCTGAGCAGCCTTGCAAGGACGTAGCTGATTCTCTCATCACCTTGGACGGAGCTCATCATGTCTCATGAATTTGTATATGTTGAGTTCCCTGAAATAACCTCTGCCTTGATCCTCATCTGCTGCTGCTGGCTCTTCCCCTCGTCGTACCGCTTCACTAATCACAGGGACCTGGGAAACCCTGAGCCCGTCACCTGTACCGGAGGGCAGCAGAGACAACAGCTGTTTTCAGTGCGACCAGGTGGATGATCTGCTCGGCCTGGTGGCAGAGCTGAAAGAGGAAGTTGGAAAGGCTGAGGAGTATCAGGGATTGCGAGAGGGAGACAGATTGGTGGAGCTGCTCCCCACCATCCCTGAGGCCAAGGCAGCAGATGGAGGGTCCACCAGAAACAGACAATCCTCTGTCCTCTTGCTGCCATGCAGGAGGAAGGGACCTAAGAGACAGAGAGGAATGGAAACAGATCCCTGCTCGGGGCAGCAGGCGAATCCCCTCCTGGCCTCCCTCACCTCCCCAGTTGCCCTTACACAATGGATATGGGGCTGTGAAACTTGAGGGCCAGGCAAACGAGGATGTAGGTGAAGGTCCGTCCAAGGAGTCGCCTAGGATGAGCCAGTCAGCCCCATGCATTGTGACTGCCACTGTTTAGAAAAAAAAAGGAGGGTCATTGTTGTAGGAGATTCCCTTCTGAAGGGAACAGAGAATCCCATATGCCAACCAGACCTATCCAACAGGGAAGTCTGCTGCCTTCCAGGGGCCTGGGTCAGAGACATTACTAGAAAACTTCCTGGTCTGGTCCGCCCCACTGATTATTAACCGCTATTGGTTGTGCAGGTTGGCAGCGATGAGGTTGAGAAGTCCAAGAGCGATCAAAAGGGACTTGCGGGCACTGGGGTGATTGGTTGAAGGACTGGGAGTGCAGGTTGTGTTCTCCTCAGTCCCATCAGTGGCAGGGAAGTATACTGAGAGGAACAGGAAAACCCAGCTGGTTAATGTGTTGCTCAGGGACTGGTGCCATCATTGGAATTTTGGGTTTTTTTGACCATGGGCAGGTTTGCCCAGCACTGGGCCTGCTGGAGGCAGATGGAGTTCAGCAGTCTCCGAAGGGGAGAAGGATTCTCACCCATGAGCTGGGGGGCCAATTGAGAGGGCTTTAAACTAGGCTCAAAGTGGGAAGGGGATACAACCAGGCTCACTAGAGATGAGCCTTGGGATGACATGCCAAGGTTGGGAGCAAAATTGATAACCCAGCTCAAGTGCATTTACACCAATGCATGCAGCATGGGCAACAAGCAGGAGGAGCTGGAAACCATTGTGCAGGGGGATAGTATGACTTAGTCACCATCACAGAAACGTGGTGGGATGATTCCATAGCTGGAGTGCTGCAATGGATGGATACAAGCTCTTCAGAAGGGATAGGCAAGGAAGGAGAGGCAGGAGGGTGGCTCTATGACAGTGAGTGTTTTGATTGTGTGAAGCTCAACGACGGTGATGGTAAGGTTGAGTACTTACAGGTAAGGATGAGGGGGAAGGCCAACGAGGCAGATATCCTGCTAGGAGTCTGTTATAGACCATCCAACCAGGATGAAGAGGCAGGTGAGGTGTTCTTATGGGGGACTTCAGCTTACTGGATGTCTGCTGGAAATAAAACAGGGCAGAGAGGAAACAGTCGAGGAAGTTCCTGGAGTGCACGGAAGATAACTTCCTGACACAGCTAGTGAGTGATGCTACCAGGGGAGGTGCCTCGCTTGACCTGCTGTTTACAAACAGAGAAGGGCTGGTGGGACATGTGGTGGTCGGAGGCCGTCTTGGGCTCAATGACCACGAAATGATAGTTTTCAGTTATTGGAGAGGTAAGGAGAGGGGTCAGAAAAACTGCTACCATGGACTTCCAGAGGGTAGATTTTGTCCTGTTCAGGACACTGGTTGACAGAGTTCCTTGGGAGGCACTTCTGAAGGGCAAAAGGGTTGAGGAAGGCTGGACATTCTTCAAGAGGGAAGTCTTAAAGGCACAGGAGCAGGCTGTTCCCAAAGACAAACCGGTGGGGGACATGACCGGCCTGGCTGAACAGGGAGCTTTTGCTCCTTTTTTCAGGGAAAAAAAGGAGAGTCTACCGCTCTGGAAGAAGGGGCAGGCAACTCAAGAAGAGTGCAGGAAGCTCGTAAGGTCATGTAGAGAGAAAATTAGAAAGGCAAAAGCCCACCTAGAACTCAATCTGGCCACTGTTGTTAAGGATAACAAGAAATGTTTCTACAAATACATCAACAACAAAAAGAGAGCCGAAGACAATCTCCACCCTTTATTGGATGCAGGAGGGGGAACATTATCACCAAGGATGAGGAGAAGGCTGAGGTACTTAATGCCTTCTTTGCCTCAATCTTTTATAGCCAGACCAGTTATTCCCAGGGTGTTCAGCCCCCTGACCTGGAAGATAGGGATGGAGAGCAGAATGAAACCCCCACAATCCAGGAGGAAGCAATTTTTGACCTGCTATGCCACCTGGACACGCACAAGTCTATGGGACCGGATGGGATCCACTCAAGAGTACTGTGGGAGCTGGTGGAGGAGCTTGTTAAGCCACTCTCCATCATCTATCAGCATCATCTATCAGCAGTCTTGGTTAACAGGGGAGGTCCCAGATGACTGGAGACTTGCCAATGTGACGCCCATCTACAAGAAGGGCCAGAAGGAGGATCCAGGGAACTACAGGCCTGTCAGCCTGACCTTGGTGCTGGGGAAGATTACGGGTGTGCTCATATATATCCTGAGTGCGCTCACCTGGCATGTGCAGGACAAGCAGGGGATCAGGCCCAGTCAGCATGGGTTCATGAAGGGCAGATCCTGCTTGACCAACCTGATCTTCTATCACCCAGTGACCCACCTTGTGGATGACAGGAAGGCTGTGGATGTTATTTACCCAGACTTTAGCAAAGCCTTTGATACCATCTCCCACAGCATTCTGTGAGAAGAAGCTGGTGGTTTATGGCTTGGACAGGTGTATGCTGCGATGGGTTAAAAACTGGCTGGGTGGCCAAGCCCAGAGAGTTGTGGTGAACGGACTTAAATCCAGTTGGTGGCCGGTCACAACTGGTGTTCCCCAGGGCTCAGTGCTGGGGCCAGTTCTGTTTAATATCTTTATCAATGGTCTGGATGAGAGGATTGAGTGCTGCCTCAGTAAGTTTGAAGACAATGCCAAGTTGGGC
Source organism: Chlamydotis macqueenii (assembly GCF_036417535.1). Classification (NCBI taxonomy): domain Eukaryota; kingdom Metazoa; phylum Chordata; class Aves; order Otidiformes; family Otididae; genus Chlamydotis; species Chlamydotis macqueenii. Next base: position 57,173,563 of record NC_141560.1, on the reverse strand, counting down.
AGGAGTGTTGATCTTCTCAAATGTCAATCTACAGAGGGATCTGGACAGGCTGGATTGATGGGCCAAGGTAAACTGTATGAGGTTCAACAAGGCCAAGTGCTGGGTCCTGCACTTTGGTCACAACAACCCCATGCAAGGCTACAGGCTTGGGGAAGAGTGGCTGGAAAGCTCCCCAGCGGAAAGGGACCTGGGGCTGCTGGTTGACAGCTGGCTGAACATGAGCCAGCAGTGTGCCCAGGTGGCCAAGAAGGCCAACAGCCTTCTGGCTTGCATCAGGAACAGTGTGGCCAGCAGGAGAAGGGAAGTGATTGTGCCCCTGTACTCGGCCCTGGTGAGGCTGCACCTTGAATACTGTGTGCAGTTTTGGTCTCCTCAGAACAAGAAAGACACTGAGTTGCTGAAGCGTGTCCAGAAAAGGGCAACAAAGCTGGTGAGGGGTCTGGAGAACAGCTGAGGGAAGTGGGATTGTTTAGTTTAGAGAAGAGGAGGCTGAGGGGAGACCTCATTGCTCTCTACAACTACATGAAAGGAGGTTGTAGTGAGGTGGGTGTTGGTATCTTCTCCCAAGTAACAAGTGGTAGGACGAGAGGAAATGGCCTCAAGCTGCGTTAGGAGAGGTTTAGGTTGGATATTAGGAAACACTTCTTTACTGAAAGAGTGGTCAGGCACTGGAACAGGCTGCCCAAGGAAGTGCTGGAGTCACCATCCCTGGAGGTGTTCAAAGAACGTGTAGATGTAGCACTCCAGGACATGGTTTAGTAGGCATGGTGGTGTTAGGTTGACAGCTGGACTTGATCTTGGAGGTCTCTTCCAGCCTTAAGATTCTATGATTCTGTGGTTCAAGACTGAGCCAATGAAGGCACTGAGTACCTCAGCCATATCTGTGTCTACCGTCACTAAATCACTCACCCCATTCAGGAACAGCCCCCCATTTCCCTTGCTCAGCAAGTCATACATAAGAAGTCAGAGAAGAATAATCTCCAATATATTAATTAGTAAATAGTCTGAAGGAGAGAGTCAGATTCAGTCCTAGTAACATGAAGAAGTCAAATGGTTGCTAAGGGTTTGGTCTGGTGCTACAAGTGGGAAACAGGTGTGTTTTCACTATTTGCATATCCAGAGCCCTCCAAAGACATCAGAAATCATATTACTGGGAAGAAGTGATCACAGAGCAGCTCCTGGCAGCAACGATGGAGCCCAGGCCTCAGAACTTGGGTATGGCAGATGCCACCCAGACACCTTACAAAACTAACAAAATAGGGTATTAGAGTCTGGCAGATGTTGATAGTATTGTTAAGCTGGCTATTGTAATGAGGATTCGAATGATCTCAAGTTGATTGTTCAAAAGAAAGACAACCAAGATACATCTTGCTTCCTTTTAATTACAAAAAAAAAAAAAAAAAAAAAAGATCAAGATGTTAGGAAGACTAGTTCAGAAGGGCAACTGGATTAGAGAGGTGAGCAACGTTAGCATGCAACTTGCACGTGAGGATCCACAGGATAAAAGAAGTACCACCAAAACATTCAGCATTCATGAGGTATTCTCCCTCCCATTTCCCAACAGTACAACTGGATGAAGCCCTCAGAATAACCATAACTCAGCCTTTCAAGTGAGAGGGACAGCCATGTAAGTAGAAGAGGTATCAGCTCATATTGCTAGTGTGGTACTTTATACTTGCATTAAGGCACTTGATTATTTTGTAAATAATAAAAACATCTTGAGACACACAATGGCTTAGTCTCATGAGGAAAAAGATAGGACAAAATGCCTTTTATGGCAAGACAAAAAGCCAGCAGTTCAGGAATACGACATTCTCCCAGGAGGCAACAAAGGACAGGCATATTTTACAGCTTGCAGGAGAAACATTAGAGCACACATGAACTTTTACTGCTTAAAAGTCACAGCAGGTGTTGCCTGAAAGTTGTAGGAAAGAGAAAAGCATTAGGACTTTGTTTCACTTTCAAAGGTCAGCACCATGTTCGAGAGATTTCCCCACTCCTCAGGGAAATGCCAGGACTGGTGCCTAGATGAGAGGGACTACACTTTTCTGAGGCTAGTAGTGATCCTCACTTAGATGGATTATTTAGCTGAGCACAAAATGTTTACACATAACTTTCTGACTGCAGATTGTACATGTTACTAATGATATACAAGCATTACTTGGTTTGTCTCCGGTATTTGTATTACATTTTAATTAACATGTATTTAACATTTTAGATCACAAGCATCCTTCCTGTTTTACACGCAAATTTCTTCAGGACCACTATTTATAAATCATTGTTTTTTCTCTGGCTACTGGCCATCCAGATTTTACAGAGTTCACAGAACAGAATACTCTGAAATAGCACTGACACATGGCCCCGTTTAATTATAGATCAACGGCTTTGTTACGGTTCTCGTACTTCATTCCTACTCCACTTGTAAAAATAAGAACTTTAACTCTGTACAAGGGTCCTAGCTAAAAGCAGCACTCCAAAGCCCTTTGAGCACACACAGACGCCTACCAGCAGTGACATCTTGTGGTTGTCAATAAAACATTTTCCTGTGCATTTCAACAGTAGACTTTATTGCAGACCCGCCCTTGGGCCGAGCAGTCCGGTGGCAGCACGCCCAGAGCCGCCGGGAAGCCCTTTCCCAGAGCAGTGTGTGAACACTGAGGAGCTGCCACAGCTTCGGCTGAACTTCCCCTGGCCCTTGTCAGCAGTTTTCTTCAGCCATTTTCCCCTCCTTACACCTCCCCCTTCACTCCACATGGCTCTTACCACCATTCTTCTTATCCCACCTTTCATCCTCTGCTTGGCGGTGGCTTCCCTGCACAAGGCCACTGCTGTATAAATAAATAATCATGGCACAGAGATAATCTCCCATTTACACCTAACAGACCCTTCTTCTGTTAGAGTGCTTGCCTGCCCTATGCAGATTACAGCTTTTTACAATGAGGACAAACTTAGGTTTGCATGGTGGACTGGATACGTGGTCCCAGATAGGTCTCAAAACACTACTTCACAAAATACTTTTTAAAGCACATAAGCTATTAATAACACTGGAGTAAATACATTTTTTTACATTTGTCATAAGAAATATGAGATGCCTTCAGAGGAGTATTTGTACCATACTATTGCTCTTCAGCAGTTCAGTTCAAGTGAATTAAAGCTGTCTCCTAGTATGCGCTCATTCATGCCTAGGAAGAAGAGATAAGGAACTAAGGTTTTATCCTTGCCTCTACTTCAACTTTTGGTGTCTGTACTTCGCTATGGTAACTTCTCCCTCTCTACAGTACTTTCAGAAGCATTTTTTTAAAATATGTCATAATAACGTCACTACAAATTAATGAGTAGCAAATATCGTGTATCTTACCACAGTTCACAGGATCCAGTTTAAAAAGCAGCTGAACAGACTAGTATTTGCTTTCCAGCAACAAGATGATGCATTTAGTTCTGCGTACTACTTGCTGGCTGGCTCAGGAACATTACTAATTATCATGTTAATGCAATTTAGCATTTGTGTGAGATGTCATCTGCCCTTTAATTTAATCCACAAAAGTCTCTCAAACTCTCCAAAAAAATGCAGTCTTAAATCTATTAGCCTATCAAAGCAAGCATAGTGCACACTCACGGTGTGGTTTTATGCTATCCTTGTAATTTAATCCATTGCCTTTTCTACATCTGCTGCTTTTCATTTAAAGCTCTTTATCTTCCCACCTAAAAGCTACTAAGGCAGTCCTACCCATCCTCACTTCTGTACCTAAGGTGTTGTATGCAAGTGTGTCTGTGGTCAGAGCTCTACGAGGATATCTGAATATTAGGAACATTCACACATTTTCTGGCCTTACAACATGCACCACACAACACAGGGATTAAGACCTTGAACATACTTCTACTTCCACTTAAAACCCAGCACCTGATTCAAGCCTGGAAATTTGACTGAGCTTTGCAATAGAACCAGGTAAGTATGGCAGAAGAGCCATATTTACAAAGCAGTAAGCACTGCATTTGCCATTTGGGATGCTCTGAGCAAGAGCCCATCTTAAGAATTCTAAGCCTTCAGGTTTTGGCAAAGACTGCCACATTGCAGTGGCTCAGCCAAGCAACATGGGACACACCACCATGCCCCTACATTTCCAGCTTGAGTGTTTTTCCAAATTCAGTTTGAGTGTTTCTTTTATCATGGTTTTGGTACATGAGGCTAATCAACTTCCAAAATCTATGTCTAGCTCAAGTGAACAAATGCATTCCCTGTTTGATAGACTGCTGAGCAACAGGCAACAAACGTCTACGTAGTAAGCGCAGGTAACTTTTGGCAGTGCTTGGCTTGTGGTGACTGACTTCAAGAATCATCTGCTTGGAATAAGCTCATTAAAGCTTTGTAAGGAGATTACATGGCAAGGCCAGTCAATGGCCTACAGCGACGCAACGGGTGAAATGTTGTCACATAAACTGATGTCAGAAGAGGATTAGCTAGTATTTTTGTCTGAATCCAGACTTCAACTTTATCAATGATGACTAACCACAAGGCCATGCATAAAGTCAGAGTTTTCCTTGGTGTAAGTGGGTGTTAACTCCTTCCAAAAATATTTTGCTTTATTAACCCTTTTACAACAGCTCATATCATTATATGCTCCTATACTGGGCTAGCCAGGCTCACCTTAGGGCATTTATCTGATCGCCTCTTGCCCAATAGCCTGAACGCCTTCCCTCTCCTGCATGAAGTGGGAAGGCACTGCCAGGTGTGCATCACAGTGTGTCTTGCACGCTGCAAGACACTGCAAACTTGTATTATTAGAAAAATGAAAACAGCTTTTGACAGGAAAATCATCTATCTTGTATGCTTACACAGGTCTGCATTTTTACCACACTAAGTTAAGTTTTAACCTGCAGCAGAATGGCTGGTTGCAGACACACAGTTCAGGCAGACGGCTCGATGCAACAGGCTGGAAACAGACCAAGCAAATAGTCCTACCTTTTGCTTTTCTCTTTTCTGCACAATAAAGGTAAATTTATAACTCGCATCAGTATCAGTGGCTCTACTTCCCCTGAAAAGGCCATGTCACAAAAGAGAGCAGATTTTAGAGGAGGTGATGTAATACTCCTGGAAATCTACCTCTTTATCTGTGCATGTTAATTAGCATGTGAGTACTGATGCAGAAGAGTTGCTGGGTCAGATAAATAAATACATTAATCATAAGGAACTACAGTGTACTTACATGGAAGTAACTCTTCCCCAACTCCAGACCACCCATGAAACTTCACCAATTGCACAAAAAGGCTTTTGCCTACAAGCAAAAAGGTCAATTCTCCTCATGCAGTGAGGTAGCAGGCTCAGCACAGTGAGATTCCAGAAAGAGATGAGTTGTTCCGTGCTTTGACACAAAGATCCAGACGCTCCTGTGCTTCAGGAGGAGCGTTTGCATACAGATTTTAAGCAGCCCAAATTCCTGAGCTGTGAACTTAAATGATTTATGGATGCAGCCTTGAACCAAAGTAACTACAAACATATGTAACAAATCTTTAGGCAGTTATTCTGCCAGGGAAAGTTGTAAGAAACTCTCAGGTTGTCAGCTGAACTGCTATCCTACAGCAAGGTGGCAATGTTGTAAATTCATAAATAATCCAAGGCATGTAGATTGGGGCTACTACTTTTGAGAAGATTAACAAGGTGCCTATTGCACTTTGCAAGCTCCACACTAAGGACAAAAGTGCCACGTTTCACCATTACCTTTAGGTACAACAATTAGAAAAGCAAATTAGTTAAATACCTTAAGCCGTTTTGAACTCACGACCACCCAGATCATGATTACTAGCCAAAAAATCGTATTACTTTTCTAAATAGTTACTTCAATTTTGAAGAATAGGATCAAAATGCCTACATTTAATAGCTCCTTAAAAGTAGTTTATATGAACCAGTCTCAGCAAGAGACCATAACATTACATGAAGATTTCCCTGCAAGCTTTCCCCAACAGAAGCCTTAAGAACAGATGCACAGTAATATAGTGTCTTAGTTAATAAACTTAGAGTAGATAGCCACAGCAGCAGTTGGTGGTCCCACTTCTAACTTGTTTACAAAGTTTACCATGCTCACAATGTGGCTTAGCAGGTTGCTTAGCATCAGTCACCTCAAACCTGTTTTGCTTTCCTTTGCATGAGGAAATGCAAGGGTGTGGCGCTCTCCACCTTCTCTATGAATTAGATAGTTACAGATTAAAAGACGTATCTATAAAAGTCTATTTTAAAACCAATCTTTCATAAGTCAAAGGTTAAAAAAAAAGGAAAAAAATTGAAAAGGTATTTGCACCTCAAAAAATTTCATCTCAACACATATGCTGTCATTTGTTGTTTTAACTCAATTCCAATTCCACACATTTAGTGTGCCAACTTCTGAGAGCTTTACGTATTTAAGTAAACACATGGTGTTTGCTACAGGCTCTAATTTCTTACATTTGACTTAAAATGTAATCTCTTTCCACCATAACTTCTACTCTGAATTTCCTACATGTTGTTAATAGTAGCCGTTCACCAACCAGTAACTATATTTCAGGGGTGGAGAGGAAGACAAGGCTACCCACTCTCTCTCAAAGACAGCACTACACAACCTAATCTAAATTACATAAAAAAACTTTAATTCCTCTGCTATGCATGGCACTGGTGTTACTTCCAGGTTTGATGCTTTGCTGCAGTAAAAGTAACTGGAACTTGTTTAAGCACTGTCTTCTCAGCAGATGTTTACAGATTTATAGCAGAGCACGTGACAGCCTAAAAACACGAAAGATTTGTTGATGGGACCACTGACTATAAATCAAAGTAAACATCAGTTTTTATCTTCTACCATGGTTTCAATTGAAATGCCTTTTCTTTACTTCCAAGCCTGAAGAAAGATATGCACACCTGCACAACCTATCTCCTAACTAGGTTTCATCACCCGCTTCCCTGCGCCACCCCCCCAAAAAATTCAGGTTTTGGAAGAGAGTCAGAAAGAGGCAATATGCTTACCCCTTCATAATGGTTAGATCATCTTTAATTCTAGCACCTGAAGTTATACAAGGGTTTGCTTAATAATCAAGTTTCAAAGAACTGCTGGACACATTCAGTAAGGTGACAACTGTGCAATACCACTCAGTATTTCAATATCAGGGAACATATTCTTGAATTGTTTAAACACAATCCACAGAACTCAATTAAACAACCATCCACAGTTTAACTAAACAATCAGTTAAAAGTCTTACAGTTTAATAATTCACATAATGATCAATCTTTAGTAAGGGATACTGAAAGTCATTAAAACACAACACTAGATTTTACTCTATGGGTGCGTTGGGCAGGCACATAATTGGCCGTTCTTGGGTACAACTGGAAGAGTAAGAAGTTTACCACAGTTTGGCAAATCCCACATTTTGTCAGTTAAAAGTGAACTGTGAGAATTAAATACTCATCTTTACATATACACAAGTTATGCTGTGAAAGCATATTTGCTTACAAACATATAAAAATACTTGTTAACTAGTCTGATAAGAAAATAATGTATAAAAGTATATAGCAAAAACATTTAATCATCTCTGACAATGGAAAGATCAAATTCATTTTTATATCACATGAAACAAAAACAGCTACAATTTCAGGTTTCCTTAATCCCTTACCCAGAAATACAAAGGAAGACACAATTTGTTTCCAAATAAATGATGTGAAATTTCTTAATAAGCTGAATAAGCCTTAATCCAGAATGAGCTCAGGTATTCGGCCATATCTTAATAGTAGTAGTAATTATCCTGTAGCTGTTCTGGATTCACAAAATAAATACAGTAGACTGTTTTGGCCACTGAAATAAAGCTGCAGCATAAACGAGAGATGAAAATTTTTGCTGACAATGAAATTCAGTGTAGGTTTCTTAAGGCTAGCTGAATACTCAAGTCTAATTTAACTGAGGGCAAAAAAAAAAAAAAGCCAATCCACCCCTTTTTTAAAAAGTATTCTCTATACTTCAATATAGGTCTTTGCAATAGCTAATGAAACGTCAGAAGTAAAAATAAATTAATTCACAAGAGACAACTTATGCATGACTTCAACACCTTGTCCTACTTGGTTTTGTTTCATCTCCGTTGCAAATAAAACTCCACAAGGTGCAAGCTCTTAAGGGAGTGAAGGAAGGAACTGTGGTATTAAAGAAGCAGCCTTAGTGTTTTGCTTTGAAGTCTGCCCCAGGATGACTGAGTCTTCTTCAAGAACTATTCTGCCAGCTTCTTGGACTAAGGCTATTCTGGTGACCACTTTTAGGACATGCACATATAAGGCTAGACCAATACCAGAAGTGATGCAAAATGATGGAAAGAAAAAAAAATAAAAAAAATAAATCTGGCAGTTGATAGCTTGGTTCTTGGGATTTTCAGAAAATAACACAATGGCAGCCTTTCTTGTCTTTTTCTTTCCGTGTTGGCTCTGGTGAAGGAGGGCACTCCTGTTCTTGAAATTTCCTGGAAATAGATATTTCAAATGAAATTCATAGAATCCTTTTTAGTTAAATAAAAATAAAGTTTATTATTTTAAAAAAAGTTACTTTTTTTACACTTTTATAGAGGATGGACTTACTTTTGACACTCAAACTACTGATTAAATGAGTGACAGATTTTTGGGTTTGCTTTTTTATTTTTTAAGGATACATCATTTTTAGAGAAAGCCAATCTCAGATTTAATTTATCAAGCTTACTCACCAGGTGAGCAACAAAACCTGAGAGATTAATGCAAAGAAATTATCTTTCAAATACACATAGCACTCATGTAAACATTTTTCCTAATAAGCAGGTGTATTTTATAACAGAGAGCATTGGTTGAAGTTTACAGGTAACAGCAGGCACAATTTTCTCAGAGATTTACCACTACATTTCAATACATACGCTGGAGCTACTCATTAATGTAGGGGCATTAATTATCTGATCTTAAGTTACATACTTACCTTATAACTCTGACAAGTTCATGAAAAGCTTGGTCTACATTCAATCTGATTTTTGCTGAGGCTTCCATGTATGTTACTTTAAGCTGCCGTGCTAGCTGCTGACCTTCCTCTTGTGTCACCTGTACCAGACATCAATCGTTAAGTACAAGGCTTGTGTAGGCACATTCGTATCAGCAGATACTGCATATACACGTTAAGGAAACATTTCCCTCAAACAATAATGCTTATTTGTCCACAGAATAATTTCCACACTGTCCACATAATACAACTGGGAAACAAATCCATGTAATACATCTTTTCAAATGCAACTGAAGACTTTTTTAAAAAAAGTTTCTGCAACAAATAAAGACTAACCCTCTAAGGAATTTCCCTCACTGCAGCTGCCTTGTCTTCAGTTCTGTACAAGACCAAGCTTTCCTTCATAAGCAGACAATAATTCCTTATTCCTCCCCAGAGCAAGTGCTTCAGTCAAATAAAATCTGCTGGATTACTAGCAGAACTGTGAACGCTATTGCTAAATTCATCTTCTCCCTGTCCCAGCTAAATTTAGAGAAAAAACAATCAGATTACTTTTAAAACAAGAACTGATGTTTAGATTCTGAATCTTTATAAAAGTCTGGGAAAAAAAAAAAAATCTATTTATGACACAGCAAAATATTAATACAGTCAGTTTTAAACATAGCTTAAATTACAAGAGATCTAAAAATCCACTAAGCCTTCAGGCTATCCAGAGATATGAAATAAACTGTCTACCTCTCAACTCCTTGGGACAACAGAGGAAATAATGAGCATCATAAAGAGCTGCTATAAAATTTGAAGTGATGAAGCAGAAGGCAGGAAGCTAGTGGACCATTATAGGAAGGAGGAATAAGTTGGTCACAGGGCAAAACCAAATGACATCGCTGCATATTTTTGGATGAAGTAGAAAGGAGCAAGGTCAGACAACAGAAAGCCAACCTGAGCAGTGCAAGGCATGCGAGGCTTCAACAGGAAGGTCATCCACAGGGCCGGGGAGGAAAGGGCAGCTTTCAGTGATAAAAGGAAGTACAACAGATCTTGCCAAGACAATGGCTAGTGGAAGAAATGTCAAAGACTACACTGCTTTCATAGAAAAATGTTAAACCAGCACATAGAGGACTGATACAGTCAGAACAAAAAGTGAGAGTTTCTTTTAATTTAGTTTTGAAAAGGCACTCAGGTATTCACTTAGATTAAGAAGCTGCACAGAAATGGAAAGATTGAAACAGAAGAGCATAACTGGGAGCTTTCACCACAGTGTAGGATCCAGAAGCACTTTTTAGATTGCAAAATACTTTTCTAATAGCTACACACACTATTTGAGAGCCTTCATGCACGGTGTCTCAACACGTTTGACTCCTCTGTCCTTAGCATCCCCACTGGCATTACATTCAAATATTTACTGCTGAATTGAGGTCTTTTCCCACTAGACCTTCCATGAAGCCCTACAAGAAGTCCCCAGCACCTTGTGCCATTACCTGGAATAACTCAGGATGCATCTACTGATGTCAAACATTCATGGAAACTCTACATTTATTTCAGTGTTACTGCCATCTATTGAAGGAAAAAAAAAAAAAAAAAAAAAAACACAAAAAAACAAACCCAAAACCAAAACCCAACCCAACTCCAAGATCAACTACTGGAGCTGCATTTTTAACAGCAGCTGTGTCATTTCGCACAAAGCGAAAATGACTGGCATACTTCAGTCCTGCACTGGTGTCTGAAAACTGAATGATATTCAAGATTTTTGCTCCACTAGCTGCAATAAAATCACTTCTACCTTTCACCCCAGATGTTGAAATATCCTTACTCCAAAGCATACGAAGGCTACATTTTGAGAAATACTTGTAGCTGTTTTCTGGCATGTCGATGACACTGCAGAACCCCCCAAAGTTTGCACCAGGGCTTGTATAATGTTTTCTACATCTCTGCCTCACTCACCAGATAAAAGCAAGGTAGAAGTATGAGTTTTTGCAAAACTAACCCCCATTACTTTTCTTCATTCCTGCATAGTCTAGTATAGCCCCAGAAAGTGAGATGCTAAAGTCTAATAAAAACAAATAACTGAGAAGGAATGCATAGTACCAAGGAGAAACTGGACCCAGTTTTTAAATAAACATGGTACTTTCTTCATTATTATATCTAAAGCACATTAGAGGTACAAGTGCACTGTAATAAAGTTAAGGTACACTTGCCCAGTTTTCTGCATTTAAAATATTATAGATGCAACATTAAAGCCCTTATTGTATTTGTTAGAAGACTTGTAATTTCTTAATTCCAAAATAATCTTTTTGTCTATTTACATTGTCAAGAAGCTTGTGGTCAATTTTAGTGACCTTAACAAAGTAAGTCAGTTTTAAAAAAAAAAAAAAAAAACCAAAAAAAAAACCAAAAACAAAACTTTGTTTTTGGCACACTACGGAAGCATATGCAGTGCCCAAGTTGTAAGTTAGAGGCTAGAGCATACTAGCTCCACTTCCCTAGCTAAGGGAAACGTAGTAAATACTATAGAAATATTTGAAAACAAAAATATGAATTTACACCTTTTTATTCTCTCAAGCATGACAACCCTCTGTCATGACGGATTTCCCAGTAAGTGTGATTGGGATGACTTATTAAATGTCACCAGGAAAATAAAAACTAAGTTCTTTTTCTTCAAAGAACACTGTATTTTATTTTGACAGAACCAAAGAGAATCACTGATTTTCTGGAAGTAACTCCGTGTGTATGTGTGTGCATTGGTTTTGCAGCTAAAATCTCTTCGTTTTGATAAGCTTAAGGCTGAATATGAATAGGAATCACAATGCTCAACCTCTGTTTTAGGATATTTTACTGTCTGGTTTTGGGTATCATTCATTCAGGCTGTTCAGACATTTGGTAAAAATTTCTCAAATTAAACATGATTATATAAGATTTAAGTGAGCAAGTTATTCCCCAACTCCCTAAGTAACACTCTTCTTACTGAAACAGTTTCCATTTGAGTATCTGCACAAGAGTCCTGTGAACGTCTCTCCCACAGCCCTCCCTCTTCACTATTGCATCTGAGAACTGTCAGAAATATTTATCTCTGAAGTTTTTAGTCTTTCCTCCACCTAAAGCAACTCTACAAGGCCATCTAACCTAACACTGCATCTGTATTGTGCCTGGATACTTATGCAGATTGAAGGCCATACTGTACTTACATCAGCAGGTAACAGTTAAGTGCTTCCTCAAGTTTGAGAGGAATCCATTTCTACTTCCTTCTGGTCACCCTACAGGGCTCCCTGTGTAGGAACACTGCCCACTCCTGCAAATAGCTCTGTCACTCCTGAAGAGTGCATCTGTCATCCTGATTTTCTGCCTCACCAGCCCATCCTGCTCGTTCATGCTTACAGCGGGCTACCATCACACTTTTCTGTAGGGGGTAGATCACCATTCTCTAAATCTGTTTTATCTGCATTGTCATTCAAAAGGTCACTTTAGAACACACAAACTGTAGTTATGAAGCACTGACAGATAAACAGATCGACTTGCACAACACTGCATCATATGCCTGATTGCTAGCTATCTATAAAGCTCAAAATCAGGCAAGCCATGGGAAGACCTGAAGGTATGCTCCATCTGTGAGAACATCACTGTATATGGCCATAAAATCTACCACCTCAGGAAGTTATTGTCATACTTTCATACAAGTTCACAATAGCCAAGAGAAAGGCCAAAACAAAATGTTAATGAATTTGAGCAGGCCACTACCCAGGTGGCCATCCTCTGGAATAAGCCACCTCAGGCCAAGCTATTTGTGAAGCAGTGAGTCTGCAAAACCAACATATTAACTGCTTGTTTGCTAGCATCTAGGCTGATGCTGATCAAGGTCAAAGCATGAGGGTGCTTGCCTGGGATCATTAACTTTGCTCATCATCTGCCTGTGCATAAACTAAAGTCACAAGGATCTCTCTGAAACCTTGCTTTAAAGGTATGTAACAACACAGATGATCTTAGCACTAGGTCATTGTATTAGTTCAGTCATGATGCAAAATCAAAAGCTAGCATTTAATGAAACCAAAGCACTTTCCTGTTGCAACTTAGATTTTCCTTGAAACCCTGCCATCAGGGGAATGATCAGACTTGACCCAGCTTAAGCCAGCAGTTATCTACAAAAAGTTATGCGTATTCTGAACTGACAAGTCTACTCCTTCGTCAGTAGTGGTTATTACTAAAACATCTGGTGCTCTACTGTACTTGGGGAGATGTGGCGGCAGGACTAGTTTTCAGTCAGATCAGCAAGCTGGTCAAACTCACTGAATGGATGCCTTCATCGAGAGTTCACATGATAGAGCAGAGAGTCTGGCTGCATTTAACATCCAGCTGATAACATCTAACTGTTTGCTGCTGCCAAAAGGTGATGCCTCACTTTCTTCTCCCCACCCCAACTCCTCCCTGCTCTGCTCCAAGCCGCAGTCCCACCCCTTCCCATGCTTCGAGCACTAGCACTCAATCTTTCTGCAAGCTCATTTAACTCACACAGGCCTCAAAACTATTCCACCTCATCTGTTTTTCTCCCTGTCTAGAGAGATGATTCAACTCAAAGTGTTTGAAGTGAGAGCTAGGGCCAGCAAAGGAAAAAGCAGGAATGTGAAGTCAAGAGGGAGGGGAGCCTCTCCCTTCTGGGGACCAATTATGTCAGCTCAGCATCCCCAAACCATTCCTTCAGACTGTCTAAAGGCCAACTGAAACAAATCATGTGACAGGGAAGGGGCAGGGAAGAGTTAAGAACATATTACTGGCTGTTTCAGCAAACCTAGAAGTGCTATTTCAGTCTAATCCCCAAACTTATGATGGGAGTCACAAATCCACCAATTGGCATGTAAATTGTGTGACTGATAGCACCAAAAGTTATGCTTGTCAGCATCCAATCAATTAGCACAATTAATATAGCCATAAAAAGCAAAATGAGCTTTTCAGGACATATGCTTTTATTTGTGTTCAGATATAATAAGCAAAACTGCGAAGTTAAGCAATTTGAAAACAGCTGCTTTGAACCTGAATGTGTGTCAGCCTATCACCATCTGAAAAAGCAGCTAGGAATCAGGTTCAGAGGGACTAGCACGAGAACAGGTGACAGGCAACTCTTCCTTTAAAGGGGAAACAGATGCAGTGTAATAACATTAGGAGCGTGGAGGAGAAAGAACAAAGTTCCTAACTGTTTCTAGAAATGAATCTACAGGATTACCGACTACATTTACAGGTATCCTCTGAGAACTGGGGCTGAAAGCAATGATGTTGTTTCCCTCCCAAAGCATCTGGATATTTGTCTTCGAAGCAATTACAGTTTGCAGAACAGTTCAGTTTCACCTACAAAGCTTCCATGCCAACATTTGTGCATGAGATAGACTCCATTATGTCCCAGGATCTGCAAAGTTAAATTTGTGAATTTTGATGGGGGCACGACAGTAACTGAAGAGTGAGTTTCACTCCAATCTCAGGGACAGGCTGATAATTCTCTGCATCTGTGAGTACATGAACTTACTTCTGATGAGTTCCTGAGCTACTTCTGTGAAAACTTCTTTTAAGACGTTACATTTCAGCATAGGTTTTAATTTTGTCATGACCTTTCTATTCAGATTCTGGGGTAAAGAGGCTGTGACAATCAAGAGAACATACTCAACACAAACTTTTTTGTACTGAAGGTCTTATGCAGTATTCAAGAAATTCATTAAACAACAATGTACTAACCCACTAAACTCTTTAATGTTATTTGTTTTGAGCCTAATTTTTTTTCTTGTTACAGCAACTGTTTTTTGACAGAGACAATATCTTATTTAGCAGAGAACAAACACTATGTAAGCATTTGCTGACACACACTAAGTCATGTCCTGGTACGCAAATTTGAGAAAATCTTATTGTTTAAAGATGTGTTTTCCTTGTGAAACTCTCAAAATAATTACAGCAATTTTAGAAATACTTAGTTTACTCTCAGATCAAAATCAATTGTTTTGCTTGGTTTGCTATCAAGCTTTAAAAGTCATCTTACTGTTTCAGGAAAAAATATTAAATTTCTGAAGCAACCTGCTGAAGAAGAATACAAGTTTGATGTCTGTTCCTTTTCTGATAAGGTAGTAGGATTATTTTTGTTTCAGTGCAAATCAGTTTGATTCATGAAAATGAAGAGTAGATAGGGAAAACAAATTTAAAGCTCCCTCTTTAAATCACTCTGAACCAAATATTTTAAGCTCTCTTACAACTAGACATGAAGTTGAAATTTACTCATTTCAAAACTTTCATTTTAAGGTATAGAAATACAACAGTAACTGTGTTGCTGTACTTCCAACTTTCAAAGCTTTAAGTCAGTTATGCAGAAGATGAGTGGCCAGATAGAAAATAGCGAATGGCTACACATTTATACATAACAGCAGTGAATGGTAAAAGCAACAGCACTGAAGTCTCAAGATCATTAGAGCTAGTGCTGGAATGCACTTTGCTTGGCACAGTGTCCTATGGCGAGTAACAGAACAGAGGAATTAGACACATTCGTGCCTGAGTAATCAAGTCATGACAGAAAGCTCTCCACTCTGTACATGGTCTCAACATAACCCCAACTGAGTCAGACAGAAAATGGGCTGCATATGGAATGCCATTATGCTTCTAAGATCCTTCAAGTACAAAAACTGAGTGCAGTTATGTTTCTTGCATTGGAATTAGTTAGTATGATACTATTTTTTTTTCATGTTACTTGTTCCCACTCTATTTTTGTAAGGAAAATTGTAAAGTTTCTAGAAGAAAGTGAGCAGAAACTAACAGCAAGTTAATTACCTGTCTTTGGTGGTCCAGATCTGCTTTATTACCAACTAGAATCATAGGAAATTCATCACGATCTTTCACTCTAAGAATTTGTCGCTGAAACTTATAAATTTCTTCAAAACTGTAAAAGAATAAAGTAGAGCATGAGTGTACTAATTCATAGAGACTCAGGTTTTGCAGAAGTTCAGAAATTATGAGTCACCTACTCAGACTTGCCATGCCATGCCACACAAGCAGACAGCTGCAGGCGCTCCACCAAAGAGTCCTCTGTCACAGCATGACCAGTTAAGAGAATCATTCAACACTCAAACTAAAAAAAATCCTTGAGTTAACACTGTGCTATGCACTGGACTTAGGTGGGGCTGCAGGGTAAGCAAAGTGCTTGCTGCATCTTGATCTAGAAAGACCTGGAATCCAACATGTTGCAGAGAATCAAGCAACAACAGTAGATTCTATAAATACCGACTTTGGAGTTCAACTCTGGCTAGAATATTCATAGTACAGTCTAGGGACCCTAGTGATCAGTACTTTAGCTGGTAACCCCCACAGCTACTTGTAGGAATTTTGAAGCAGGCTATCAGAGCTGGAAAATTTTACTTCTTGAGAACACAAAAAAGGTAGGACTAAATGATCAGAAGGCTTTCCAGTTACCAGCTAAGTTATACCAGATACTGATGCTGTTCAAGCAGTAAGGCATATTCCAGCAGTGCTTAAGGGAAGATGAGCAAAGCCGAAAGCTTCTCTGAGGACAGTATATTAAACAAGCTACTTCTGGTCTAAACGAGGATTTCGGCGGGGGGCGGAATTAAAAATCACTGCTTTAAAGTAAACACCGTTAAAGCTACATCACTGCATAAGGAGCTTTGGCACAGATGCTTGCAGAGAATTACATACTCTTTGGAGCACAGACTTCCCAAGCACTATATTTAATTCCAGTCGTATAGTCTGAAGCCATTTACACTTACATTTGCAAACCAAAATGTAAAAGCAAGACAATTACCAGTAAGAAAGTTGCCTTTAAAAAAATTACATAGTCGGACATGACAACGTAAATCCACCTCATCCATATAAAGCAATCATAAGAAGAAAGGTGAAATAGAAGGAAGGTATGCCACTAAGCATACTTTGACCTCTATTTAGATATAGCATTTTAACACTCTGCTCTGAAGTCTGCAGCAACTGGAGGAAGAGCTGAAAGGTACCAAGTCGTCTAGATTTCCTCTTGCTTGGAATTACTTTCACCACACACACAGGACAGACATTGCTAACAGACACTTCATTGTCAGGCAAGTCAAGTCTTGAATCAAATAGTTATCAGAACAAAAATGAAAATTCTACTCTTCAGAAGTCTTTGAAGGATTTCAGAGAGGAGAGTGATATGCAGGTATTGTGGTTTTGTTTAGTGAGGGGGGGCCTAAGGTGGTAGCTTCTGTAGGAAACTGCTAGAAGTCACTCCCCTTTGTTCAGTGGACTTGGCCAGGCCTAGAGCGGACCCGCTGCTGGCCAAGGCCGAGCCAATTGGTAGCAGAATGTTCCGTGATAACGCCTCTGCGATAACGTATTTAAGAAGGGGAAAACAGGAGGGAAGAGAAAAAAAAAAAAAAAAAAAAAAAAAAAAAAAGAAGAAGAAGAAGAGAAAATGTGAAGAAGCTGAGCCGGGGCAGAGGCGCAGAGGGGGAGGTGCAGGCCTCATGGGCCCCTTGCAGGCCTCACCCTCTGGCCTCCCGCCAGGCAGCCGACTGGGCCCAACTCGGCCCGGCCTGGCTGCAGGAAGTGGAGAGGAGATGAGAAGTGAATAAGATGTAGAAAAGATCCTGAGAGACATCTGCCAGCCTGTTGTGAGGAACGGCTGCAGACACCAAGGTCAGTTCAGAAGGAGGGGGAGCAGCAATGCGGCTCCTGGCCAAGATTCCCCTGCAGCCTGTGGTGACGACCATGGTGGAGCAGGTTGTCCCCCTGCAGCCCATGGAGGCCCACAGAGGAGCAGAGATCCACTTGGAGCCCATGGAGGACCCCACATCGGGGGAAGTGGAGGCCTGAAGGAGGTTGTGGCCTGTGGAGGGCCCGCTGGGACAGCTGTTCTGGAGGGACTATACTCCGTGGAAGAGATGACCCACGCCAGAGCAGTTTCATGAAGGACTGTGGCCCATGGGTGGGACCCCACAACACAGCAGGGGAGGAATGTGAGGAGTTCTTCCCCTGACTATGAAGCAGTGGCATAAAACAACACGTGATGAACTGACCACAATCCCCATTCACTCTTCCCACCCTGTGCCGCTCGGGAGGGGAAGGTGGTAGAGACAATGTTAAGCTTGGGAAGAGGGAGGGGTGGGAGGAGGTTATCTTGTTCTCTGTCTCATTATCCTGCCGTT
Source organism: Chlamydotis macqueenii (assembly GCF_036417535.1). Taxonomy (NCBI): domain Eukaryota; kingdom Metazoa; phylum Chordata; class Aves; order Otidiformes; family Otididae; genus Chlamydotis; species Chlamydotis macqueenii. Next base: position 57,155,454 of record NC_141560.1, on the reverse strand, counting down.
TGTAGTAATAAATGAATAGTTTTCCCCAAGTCAAGTCTGTTTTGCCTGTAACGGTAACTTTAAGGATTTTCTCCCTGTCCTTATCTCAAACCTCGAGCCATTTTCCTTATATTATCTCTCCCTATTCTCTCGGAGGGTGGGGGGAGTGAGAGAGAGAGACTGCGTAGTCTGGTCCCGATCGGGGCTGAACTACAACAGCAGGTTTAATCTGTCAAGACACAAAATCAAGGCAGACCCTTAGCCAGAAGAGCAAACAAAAACTGAAGATTTTTAGACAAACCAAGGAGTTCACATGACAACTTCGAAAAAATCTACACTTCTCTGCAGCAAAAATACTTATGTTAAGACAAGTGCTCTGTGTGTCTTAAATCCACAGATCCAGATCTTTGATAGAAGTGTAGGAGTCTCTTCTGGACAGTACATCAAGATGAATTTAAACACTTAGCAGCATTCTTAAGTGTAAGATAAAGATCCAATGGAAACACACTCATTCTCCACAAAATATTTATCTTAATTCTCATTATAGGTAGAGCTGTTAATAAAATCAGAAGTAACTTATTAGAGCCCAGACCGAATCTGTAAGGAGGGAGAGGGGAATCCCTGAGATCAGTGCTCAGATCTCTGAGCACTTCTTTATTACTACATAACTGATAAGCTCAATGGAGGAAGATCACAGCCAAAATATTAAGTGATTGTATATACATGGCAGTTTCCTACTCTTAGATCAGGAGCTACCTGACCAAGCTCTGTGAGCTTCTAAAGAGATACGTTTCATCTCAACTCTGCGGTCAGTCAGTTACATAGGTTCCAGTCAATTCACAGGAGTAAGCAGAGTGAGCACTGCCTGCAAAGAGTTCAGAGACATACTCGGTACTGGATACACCCATTCAGCAAACCAGAGTCAGCTCTTGACATTGATGAGCACATAGCAAGGGGATATTTCTAAGAACTGATCAGACATCATAGCAGTCATCCTTAGTTTAAATTTCTGTAACTTCCACGAAACTAATATTCTGGACTATAATGAAGTGCCTGAGTAGTTGTCAGTTTTTTGTGTATACTTTCAAGTCATCTATTGCAATAGACAGGTACTTTCAGTAAGTGACTTGTTTAAAAAGGGTTTTCAGTGCTGAAAGAGTGTCACACCACAGAATCTAAGAGTGAACAGCAGCAATTTAAGATTAATTACAACTTGTTTGTTTCAATAACTTGACATCAGGCTTACCTTCCTCTATCAGTGACTGAGAAAACAAGCAGAAAACCCTCCCCTGTCCTCATGTACTGTTCACGCATGGCTCCAAATTCTTCTTGTCCTGCTGTATCTAGAACTGAATATAAGCAAAACATCGATTACTACAGTATATGTTCTTACAGTATAAACTGAGAAAAAAACATCCTTCCTAATAGGATGTTGAGAGAGCCTCTCCTGTACATCATAACTAAGCAAAAATCACTTTTCACAGATACTATTGGATTTTTGTTAAGATTCCAAACGAGTTCTTGCACTGATCGAACAACTAAAGACCTACCAAACAAACTGAACAAAGTTTGGTTGACTTCTGCTAATTCATAACCAGCTGAAACACCTGGAAAATGCTTAGAGAGACTTGACAATGGGGGTTGTGAGGGTTGCTGGTTTGTCCTTAAAGAAATCACTTACAAGAGAGACCTGAAACTTTTAAAGCAAAGCATTTATATTGCACTTGAGAGAGGCAGCACAAAACAGCCTACTGATGTGTTTTTCATTCCACCATGCCACGCAGGTAACTGCCAGGAAATATAAATTTTTTCCTAGCTTCATAGGCACTAAGGCTTTGGGAATATTTTTTTTTCTTTTAGATGTCCAATTTACTGTAAAGAGAAACACACACAAGGCGTAAGCCCTGAAATCCTATGTATCTCGTTAATAACACACAGACAGGTAGCTTTTATCAGCAGCACACTTACATAAAAAACACATGCTACATAGTTGTTTACCTGCATTACATTTTATGTATACAGAGGTAAACACAGGCACCAACACCTACAGGCTGTTAGCACCATGCTTTAGCCAGGCTACTCACTGTCCAAGCGTGCAGCTCGTTCATCTATCACACATTGCTTGGTGTAGGAGTCTTCAATCGTTGGATCATAATCCGTAACAAAATAGGACTGCAGAAAATAAAATAAAAACAAAACAAGTTTGTGTATAAGACAAACACATACAGGACACTCACTGAGTAAGATGCTAAAACTGTACACTTGACAGCTTACGGAAGATGAGCATCTAACCATTTGCTGCTTTATCCAAAAAGACAGCAGGTAATGGTTTCCCTATTCCTAGTAAACACTTGTAAATTGTAGAAATTACTATCAGAGTCAATGAATTTACTGGATTCCCACAGAATTTCTAGCATTTTCTAGAGATTTCTGGTAACTCCTAGAATTTCCCAGAATGAATCCCTAGAAACACTTCGTTTCTAGCAGCTTTTAAGATCGCTAGTAGTAACTGCTAAGTTTCTCTGAACTTCTGGTAGGGTTTAGAAGTTTCTTGGAATTTTCAAGTTTCCAGGATCTCCTCCCCCACTCCCTCAGCCAGTAATTTCTAGGAAGTGCCCAGATTTTCCCAGCTGTTTCTAGAATTCTCTAGCAGTTTTATAACCATTTCTAGCAACAGCTCCACACAGCACAAGTGGCATCTAGTTTGTAAGCTGAATAAAGTTTAGTGGATCATTCTTGTTCCCAGAATTTTTCTCCTGCTTTTAATGACTTAAAGAACACGCACCCTCTAAGACATTTCCTTAAAGCAAGATAAGCCATGAAACACCTGTGTCAACCATTGCCTAAACATGAGGTTCCACCAGATACTGCCAGTCGATTACTTATCACTGAAACCGCAGAGTGAAGCACCTTATTTCTAAAGGTACATCCTTCTTGAGACTGGGTGACCCAATATTGAATACTGCGGTAATGATACTATCCAAAGATGATAAGTTTAGATTTCAAAGGATGAATGTTTAGTTTGCATGCAGTCATATCAAGCTATCTTTGCTCAGAATTAAAACTCAGTAGCAGAACAAATCTGAACTCTGATCAAATTCCTCCCCCTCTGTGCTCAGTGCAGCAGGGTCTGGGGATGCGTACCACTCTGACTGTTCAGAAATAAAGCACATCAGGTTCATACATGCTCAGATGAATACCACAGTAACTGAAGGAGTACTATCTGTTTATGTTATTCAGTTCTGTAAGCAAGTAAGGAAACATGAACACTTTAAAACTACATATTGGCTGCTAGGAAGCAAGAAAAGGAGAATAGTCTTGCATTAAGAAGATACTGCCAAAAATAGGGTGCTTCTCCTTTTCACGTCAAAATTAATAGTTCTCACTGAAGCATCTTTCCCATAACACAAATTCAAAGACACCAACAAGACACCACTTTGTTCCTCTAAACTTACCAAAGTTAACAGATGTTATGGTAGGGAAAAGAAGAAAAGAAAAAAGAAAACTGAAATTACAGCACTAGTGCACTTATCTTCTCCAGACACACCACTGTCAGTACAGAATACAGTTAACTCTGTTCTTGCAGATACAGTTTTATTAATGTGGTTGTATTTGCTCTTGTCCAGTTTCAATTTGGAGTTGCCCACAAGGGCTGGCTACAGTACTTAGTCCTAACTGCATCCAGCTGTCTGCCACCATTTGGGAACATCCACACTAATTTTCTGGTTTAACAGCATGGACATGGGCTCCCCAGCAGAGCTCATCAACTGAGCTGCAGCTGCCTTATTAGGAGGAACACATCATTGGTTGTAACACACTTTACCAGCTGTGTATACTATATATAACCTGTGCTCATAGATCACCACCTCACCATCGTGCAGCTGGCTACAGAAAGAATATGTACAGGTTGCTGTTGATCTATTTATTTAGATCTGAAAAACTGCTGACCCCTACACTGAACAGCTCTGCACATCTCCTTTGCATTTTAGATAGACATCAGTAAACAGTCTTCTCAGGATACACCTACACAGTAGTCTCAGTAGCTCTGCATCAATGGCACTGCTGTGCAACCAGCTACCTTTAGGCAGCAATAACATTAAACCAACCATGTTCCTCTCCCAGGAGGATAAAATCTTAGCAGCCTGTCCCACTAAAGAAATCTGTGATACGCGAGATGCTATACTTCACTCCTTTCTCACAGTGCTTCATGTAAATCAAGTCACTCACTCCTCTATAAGAAATGGCTTCCCCCTTGTTTTAGAATACTCATCCAGGCTAAGCAATCTCCCCTCTCCATCCCCGCCTCCCCCACCCAAAAATCCCATCCACACAAAAGAAAGGAAAGAAACAAACCAACAGGCATGTGATCATAAATGCAGCACAGACGTAAGTCCAAGTTTTCCAGCAGAAAAGCGCCTATTTGCAGAGAAAAGAATATCTCACCATGGAACAAGCTCCCAGAAGATGCTGTTCCAACCGCAAGTTGTCCCTTTACTCTGCTTCTCTGAAGATTTAAAGAGAAAAAAAACCCATAGCCTTCAAAACTGTTCTTGTCTTTTCTTTTGCCTGTATACATGACTCAAAAAGCATTATCCAGGAGCTTAAGAATAGACTTTTTGAGGAATTAATTTATTCCCAAATTAAAAATTAGGTCTCAAGGTCTCTGTGGCTTTTAACTGTCTTTGAAAGATGGAAGAGAACTTCACTTATGTGAACATACAAATGAGTAAATATAATCATTTACAGAATCTGACTTTAGAAGGGAAAATCACAAGGAAGGGGATTTAAGTCCTACATTTCATTAAGGCAACAGAAAACGGTATTTTTTAAAAAAGCACTAAGTGACTAAGATTCGGTGTTGCTATCAGTTTATCTAGAAATTCAGGGTTCTGATTTGGAAGATAAAAGCATGCACTCTGAAGTTGCTACCCACTCCTCTCCAGCTTCAACTTTCATTTCTCCGTCCTGTAAAAGTTAAAGTTCCTGTCCAACCCTTTACAACTATAAAGTGGTAAGGTATGCCAAGTTTTAAATAAAAGGGAGACTTTTGAATCAATTTATTTCACTTCCATGAATCAGTATTAGTAGATCACCTAAAGCAGCACGTTTATATCCAGCAAGGGCAATATTTTTCACTGAGAGAGGTCAGAAGAAGAAAACTGTAATAATGTAAGGGATTCTTCCTTATTATCTGTCCAAGAGCCAAGGACTGCAGCATGTTCTGTAATTTCCAGGGCATTTTTGTGATTCCCCCAATCCTTCTTGTTTACTTGGGAGGTTTGTTTTTGTTTATTTGATTAAAAAAAAAAAAAAAAAAAAGAAGAAAAAAAAAGGAAACTACACAGAAAGCAAGAGTGCTAGACTAGGTACAGAGACATGGAACACTGTTCCTTCCTCAAAAAAAGGGAACAAGAGTAAGTTGTCCTGATCCAACATCAGCTGCATCTCAAATCCAGAATGAGCAGATCTCAGAACTCCCCCATCTAACAAGCCTCTTATGAGCAATTTGTTTCCTCCTATGGAGCTGCGCTGCCGAATCTGCTGTCACAGCCACTACAGGAGAGGTTTGCGAGGCAATTACCATTGTGGTTTACCTCCAGGCACTGGACAAAACTAATGTGCCTGAAATAGCTGGTGGTTTTGAAGTAGTCTTCCCAAATTGCACTGGGACTATTTGGCACAGGGAGCATGTCAACCACAGCCTGCAGGCCTGATTCAATCAGGGCTGATTAATGAAAATTAGATGTAGCAGATGCAGTATTTATCAATCTGAGCAGAAATAGACCTTTTTGTTGCTACACAGTCAGTGTTTAGAGAACTAAGGGATAGTTGAGTATGTCCTGAAATACTCCATGAGGCTGTACCTTGACTTCTGAATGTCATCCTGCAAAAGCGGGAAGGTGCCTGCACACCCAAGACCATACACTGGTGGAAGTAGCTTTGTAGAGGTCAAGGAGTTTGTGGAAGAACTGCTTAAAAGACTAACAAGAATGCTATTCCTGCAGATGCAAACCACCGCCAACCTACTGGTTTTAAACGGATGCTGAGTTCAGTCAAATTAGAGGAGCATGCACACAGCACAGTCTTCAAATATCCAGGCCTGCCTACTGCTGTCTCCTTTATGAAAGCTGTATGTGCAAGTCCCAACACTTCAAAGCAGTTAAACTACAAGATACCAGAAAGCTACAGCAGGTGTCCTGGATGTCAAGTGGTACAAAACACACTGGACCACTCTGTAGGTCCACTCTTCTAAGAGCAGTTGAGTTTCTATGATGAATTGGAGGAGCTAAGCCTCGTTCAGCTGGCTCCACCACAGCTGGCCACTGCCTGCAGGAAATAATTAGAAGAAACTAATTTCTTCTACGAAGATAGTAAGTTGAACATGCTCTTCTGTTACACTACTCCCTTAATCCCTAACAAAATCAAGGCTCTTTCCAACTACCTTCTAGAAGGGAAATGAGAAGCTGAGCCCAATAGTCTCATCAACCACTCAACTTACTCAAAATATTAAGCGACAAGTTTCTAGGTTTCCTCCTTCTATGACTGCTGAGGCAATCAAATCCAGAGATGGGAAAGCCTGCCAGGGATGCAAGCCCTCTTGCAGAAAAAGAAAAAAAAAAAAACAAAACCAAAAACAAAGAGCCACCCACAACAAAACACTCACCTCCCCACACCACCTCTATCACTTAAGCTGGGGAACCCACCACCACAATCTCTCCCTATACATTTTGAGATGACAAGCATGTGTTTCAGACATAATCTCCTGACCTTCAGAGGAGTTTCTACATGGGGTGCTCAGGAATGATGACACTACTACACTGAATACTGCTCTAGCAGGCTTTCTCCTTTTAAGGTAATAGTAATCCCTAAATCATTGTTGCAATCACTCAAGTCGTTTGGCAAGCAGAACGTGTGAAAAATCTGCTTTCAGTTTACCTTCCCCTTTGGTTATGCTGCCTTTAATACACATAAGGGAATTCCTCCATTAGCTGGACTTGATTACAAGCTCAGGAGTCCCGCTTCATAAATTAGTAAGAACAACTACCTAAGTGAAGCCATCTTACATGGAAAGACGGAGAACCCCTGTGAAGTTTCACAGCTCTTAGGCAGCTTCTCTCATTTACTCTTCATAAGGTCATCAACAGTCCACAAGCTGAAAAGTCATTGGATTACTTTCTTTTCCACCAACATTTACATTTTAAGGTGATGGAGAAGTCAGATGCTATCAACAGGGAGCTGCTATAACCTGCAGTCCAGAGGCTGGTTGCACAACATGCTTACTTTTATCTTTACACAAATCTTGAAGGGCATGCCACGAAAGGCAGTCCAGCACAGTGAAAGTACACCACTATGAGTAAGTTAAAGGAGTGGTACAAGCCCAAAATACATATTCATCCTTGTTGTGTCTGTAAAACTCCATTTGTATTTACTAAATATAAACTTAGTGTTTCAAAGAGCCACTAGTTGCTTATTTAAATTTTTTTCCACATGTCTAAATTTTTTGTTTCAACCCAGTGAAGGCAAGGAAATAGAAGGGTTTCCAACCCTCCAGCTGAAGTTACAGACAAGCTCTGGATTTAAATAACATCTACAATTCCAGCATTGCAAATAGCCCCAAAATTCTTCCCAGCTATAATTTGTAAGTCAGAACTTAAAAAAAAACCAAAAGCAAAAAAAAACAACCAACCAACCAAACAAAAAACCATGTTGAACATGTTGGTGAACGCTACGCATCAAAGCTTCAGCTTTAGACTTGAGTACATTCCCAAATACCTGAAATACATGATCCCAAGACGTCTCCTAGGCTGCAAGTGCTACATGACACTATTTCTTTTGGTAGTTTCTCCTTTGAATAACACCATCATTTCTCTTCTAGCTTTTTCCTTGTTTCATCTGCACTTCACCAATAACATTTGTCTGCGCCTGTCCCACTTGACGGATGTAAAGTCCAATTCAGATCTAATCAGTTCGTGTTCATAGACTGAGAGATTGATGCTCCTGGGGTTGACAACAGGAATGCCACCACTGTAAAGGGCTCGGGCACTGCATGAAACAATACCAGAAAGACTGTGGGAGCTACCCACAACAACCCAGTATCGTTTTAAACAGAAGTGCTTGAGATAACATTGAGCATGCTCTGCTGGCATAAACAGTAACACTTTGTAAAATGAGGGGAAGTATTTTGATGTTGAACACTGGGGAGAGTGGGGGACCAAAGGTCTAGAATTATGCTAATACAGATCAGACTGCAGAGAAAAAAATAAAACACTGGATCATGCTACAGAAGGTCAGGTGTATCCTACTCCACTTAGCCCACATTCGCACAAATCTTTAAGTGTTACTTTCTTTTAATTATACAAAGAGTACTCTTCTTCCAAAAAATACAAATTAAATATAAATTAAAAGATAGCCAGTACTTGGAAGCAATCAATGATGCTTCCCTCAATTTACACTGCTTCCCACTGTTCTAATGTATACTGCCAGCATTGTTACAGCTATCCAGGGAAACAGATGTCATTTGTAACTACAATTACTACAATTATCCAGTGATGTGAAACACTTGATAACTTCATGAACAGTGAAAACTGAGACACAAAGAGAGAAGAGAATTAAACTGAAGAAAGTTGTAGTGAAAAAAAGATGTCACATGAGCCATATACAAGCGAAACCCTATGGAAGCTAATACACAAGTTGAAAAGTTCTTTTACTTGTTCCTGAAAAAGTAGCATTACATTTTCATGGAATACTGATATTTATGATCAAGCACATGCTTAATCAAATATTAATGGTTCTGTTGAAAAAAAAAATAATATCTGAGAATGTAAAGTTCTTGAATAACCCATGGCAGCCTCAGAATGCATCCATTAGATTATCACACAACACATAACTCGAAGACAGAAGAGATACAAATCTTAAATTCTGAATAAGATATGGTAGGATATAAAACAAACTTCTGACATATTACATATCAGTAAGTCTTCCCCTTAAGTTTTTTATGCAATGCAGATTGTCAAGAGCTTGTACTTGGTCTGGAAACACTAAACAAAGCACAAATTAGTCCTATTACACAGCCATATACTCCTCCCTCACTCCACTCCCTGCTCTTCCATATACAGTGATCACTGAACAAGCACATCCCAAAAAGAAAATTAAGAAATCTGTGTTCAGCCCATGAGAATATTTATTCTACACAGCCAAATATAACACAGCTCTTTTCTTTACGGGCTTTGTTGTGGTCACTACCCAAAGTAGCGACCACAAAAAAACCTAACTTTTCTTCCCTCACAGGTGTTGGGAAACATGGATTAGGATCAGGGGCAGCAAGGGGAGAAAGGGTAGAGAGGGTAGTGTCTTCAATCCGAAGGCTAATACGCATACCTGAACTCTGTCTACACATCTTTGATTTTCATATTTACTAAATGAGCACTTTATTCTTCCAAATCTCATCTAGTACCTTACTAGTTTCTAATGATGTTTCTCTAGATAGCCATACGCTATGGAAGTCCACAGATTCCATTCACAGTTCAGCAAGATTGACTTGCATTAGGGATTTAAGAGCCACATTGGTTCTAGAGCATCAACTTACTGTGTAGGTCACACGGTGGACTAAGATTCAGGAAGATGAAACACTGAAATTAAGCTGACTTATGTGCTCTGAAAGGGAACATCCATCAGTTGTACACCTTTCAAGACTCCCCAAAACTGCTTATTAGTTTTTGGCATTCCCCTAATTGCTACCTATAATAAGGCAGCTTTACCTTCTTTCCAACCCTGCTTGGGCTACAGCAGCACAGGAAAGAATCTCCTTTCTTTTCTCCCTCAAATCTAGCACCCAAGGAGCAACTTGCAAAACAGCTAGAGCTTACAGGTAGAAATCTGGAGACTTTCTAACTGCTAAACAGATAACTACAAGATTCAGGGTAGAGAGGGAACCTTAAAATCCACCCAGACATATCAGATTCACTTGGGAAAATAAAGTGTCTTTGAGACATAACTCAGGCAGTGCATGTTCAAACCATAGAGGTTTAAAGAATAACTGTTACAACTACTTTATTGAAAAAGATTACATGCCTTTTTGCTAACATCCTGCCAAGCTTAAACATATCGTTAGGGTAACTGTTGTAAAGCGTTAATGTAAAGCCTCAACACTTGAACTACCGACAGAGTGGGTACTGGTTACATGCATATAACATGAATAGCGATTAAAGTGGGGTTTTATAAAATATATATTTTGAAATGCATCTGAACATCTTTTTAATTATTATCTTCCTTAAAAAAAACCAGATTGATACAGTTTGAGCTTAAAAGGTGAGAGCTGTTTTTTAAAAAGTATCAACCTGTGCTTTTATCTCCTTTCAGTTACTAGCTTACAGCTCTCCACACTGTACATCAACTCGGCATCAGTAGCTCACCAGTCTGTGAATATTTGCCTCAGATTTGTAATTCTCATCAAATTTCTCAAAATCAAACCACACCAAACACCAGCTACACTGACAGAGACCTATTTTAAGCAACACAAGCATTAAACTTTGGCCTCTTGAATACTTCCTGGTGAGGCAGTTTTCATTATTCAAGATCAGAGTACATACACTTTCACTGTCTATTAGGACTTCTTTGTAACACCTTGAATCAATGACTTTTAATGCCAGTAAGCACCTACAAAGTTCTTTGAAGGCAGCTATGCAGTTTCTCAAGTCAAAACCTGTTGACTTTAAAATGTACTCTATACTGCAAGTACAGATGAGTCTTGATTTAATTTCATTTCTTTTTTGCTTTGCAGTAAATATGAGCAAGAAATTAACACACCAAGTACTTAATCTTCCTGATCTTGGCCATTTGCAATTCAAGGAATGTTTAAAATATTCTGTACGTATCATCTTTTCATCTATAAAATTTTAAGCAGATTCAGGCAGTTTTCAACATAGCAGCTCACACAAGCTCTTCAGGACAAACTCAGTTTTCACCTCAAGTATCTTTAAAGAAGCGAATACCTATTTTAGGATATGCATGTGATCAGATAATGGGAATATAGCTACAGGTGAAGAGAAAGTAAGGTTACTTTAAAAAAAAATCCCCTGGCA